>NC_049169.1:94874694-95189884 GCF_009769625.2 Cygnus olor
GAGTTTAGCACCTCTCCGTGTCCGGTTTGCAGGGCTGCCTGGTGAGAGGAAAGCTCTCACATAGACCCATTTCTTGTTCTCCATCTGGTTGACATCTGGGATGGAAATGTCAGCCAGGAAGAACAAAACATCTTCTGGCCAGGAATGACACAAATCCTACCCCAAACTGACTGATGCAACTGGTGTTATGTATGCTGAGATGAAAATGCTCTGCACGAGAGCAAACGAATACAAAGATTGCCATCTGCCGGCCTTGCAGACTACGTTACCTAATCACAAACTGGTGGGATTCATAGAGCCATCGCAGCGTGCTGCAACTGTTTTCTCAATGATGCAGCTGCTGATGTGTAGGATTCAGTCAGTCACAGAAGTAGTTGTCCCCTTCTTTCTTGGGCTGAGTAGGACAAGGAGACTTTGTGAGCTCTAATCAATGAGTGGGGCCAACTTCCCTCTCTTGGAGCAGTATAACCCCACAGAGAAGTTGTACTGCTGGCATCTCGTGATGCCGAGGTTCAGGATTGTCCCACAAAGTGCAGCTGGTTACCTCTCCCAGGTCACACGCCTGCAGGGCTAAATGAATTCAGCCACAGCCATGAACTCATCAGCTGCAAGGACCAGGATTCTCATCCCACCTTTGCACCTCTGCACAACAGGACTTTATGCTAGCATGGGTCTGAACATTGAGCCGTGCCACCTCTTCTCCAGCATGCCTTCTTTTTCCTTCTCCCTTTCTTTGTCTGGGGAACTGCCAGCCCTCCTGATCAGAGGGGAAATTCTCTCCTGGCATTTGCTGCTCCTCTTTGTGGTGTGAAATAGATTTAAGCAGGATGCAGACTGGTGCTTATGCAACTTCTCTCTTTGCACAAACACTAGGACTTCAGTTCATGCAGAGCTCCCAGGTCTGATCTCTTTGACAACTATTTTGTCCAAATGTAATCACTTATGGCTTTGCACATGTGGAAGCAGATCAAGTAGGAATTGTTGTGCAATACAGTCAGCTTCTCCACTTACCAGGGAAGGCTCAGCTCTCCTCTGCATGGGTAGAGGAGCTTCAATGAGATTCTGCCAGAAAACAGAGCCCGCTGATTCAGAGGAGGTTTTGCCTCACATATTTGTGGGCCTCATTATCTAGCCTAAAATATTCTGGTTTATAAACTTTTTTTTCTT
The DNA here is from genome assembly GCF_009769625.2 of Cygnus olor. Classification (NCBI taxonomy): domain Eukaryota; kingdom Metazoa; phylum Chordata; class Aves; order Anseriformes; family Anatidae; genus Cygnus; species Cygnus olor. The sequence continues at coordinate 94,875,862 of NC_049169.1, forward strand.
GCACCCTGTAATTTAAATCCAAGATTTGTTTGGTTCTTTTTTTTTTTTTTTTTTTTTTTTTTTTTTTTTAAGACTTGTTTTGATTATAAAAATTGAAGGGGTAGGAGTGGAGGAGGATCCTGTTTAAAAACCAGGCTCAACGACAGTTTAGCAACAGAAGAGCTTTCCAAAACAGGGCTGTGCTCAGTGATTACGTGTCAGAATGCTTTGTGGATGAATATAAAAATGACTAGTTACATGGCTGCATGTACATTTTTCTTCTAACATTTATTACTTGCTAATGGAGAAGATTAAAATTCTCCTATGGTTTTAAGTCAAAGGATCCCTTAAACATATCCTGAAGTTTCATCTCCCTGGTGATTGTATGGCTTTACGGAAAGAAGGGCAGGGAAAGCAAGGCAAGGCACCAAAATACAACAAGAATTTAGTGTTCCTGTCCCTTTGCTTCAGGTCAGACTGAAGACAGTTCAAGCCTGAAAGTGACAGCTGGAGATATTATCATTTACAGATAATGCACCACTCTTTTTTTGTCAGGTTGTTTATGCTCACTTGCAGGCACTCATGGCTCTTTTCTTTTTTTATTTGCTATGAGGAACATTACAGAATTTCATCTCTAGGGAATTCACTCCTTTTCCTTTATGCAAGCGGTATCAGGCACTCCTGTGTCTAGCTCAGTGACAGCCTGTGGCTCTCCTTCACCTCCCCTGGGCTGAACCAGATCTTCTCTACCAGGTACTTTTGGAATCTCTCCTTGGTGGGTGGCAGAGGATGGGGGTACCCGTTGCAGTGGACGTTGTGACTATCAAGTGAGCAAGGGCTTCACAGGGGCCTGTAGATGGGGTCATAAAAATGGGGGAAAGGAGTACAAGTCATTGGAAGCCCAGGGCTCTTAATTTCTGTCCTTGAACTGGCATTGAGCACTACTGTCTACTACCATCCATGTCCAGCCATGCAGGAGAAAAAGGTGGACCTTTTGAAGATGTAAAGTGAAAACCTTGGAGAAGTACTCTGAGAGACAGAGAGGAAATGGATAAGGATCTGCTTAAACTCAAATATTTAGAAAATGGGTCAAAAGTTGTGGAAATCATTTAGAGCAGGATGGGCATCCATAGCCTCCTTTAAGAGGTTCATTTGCTGTGAGAAGGCCCTAGATATGCAGTTTGACTGGCAAATACAGTTCTTTCTGCTTCCTTGCATAATTTTATTTTCCTTCTGTGGCTGTGGAGGGGCAAAATCTCACCTGGGAGAAGGGCTGAATTGCTAATTTGCTTAATCTCATCATTCCACAAGTGTACAGAGACATAAATCCAGTGATCTTCCTGCACTACTTCTGGAAGCAGAAGTATGTGCAGAATGATGTAGGCAGCTAGTTCTTAAACCATAATTCATGAAATTATGTCAAGTGGTCAGCAGCTGGCAATACAACAATGCTGACTATTCTGGTGCTTTCAACTGAAAACATATGAAGAGGGTGCAAAGTGGTGTGAGAAGTCCTTAGGCATGACATTGGTCCAAAGGATTTGGGAAATATATTTTGTAGGTTTTTTAGGTCAGTGACCTAAACTCAGCTCAGGTCAGAACCAAACCCAAATTGGTGTCATGTGGATGTTTTCCACAAAGCCAAAGACTAAAAATGCAGTTGAATCTTAAATTGGTTTCACTAGGGAAAAACAAAATAAAGCAAAGAATAAGAAAGCATCCTGGTCCCTGATATCCTGTCTCTGATATGGTATGTACATATCCATCTTTTTCCTGTTTGGTAATACTGGTATTAATTTTTAATAAAAAATTAGAAACAAGCTGGGTTTCTGAGGTTGCTGAGTCTACTTTACAAGCAATAAATTCACATAAACAAAATAGGTGCAGAAGGAATTAGGATATACAGCAGAGGTAGGGAGTGGTCTCTGCCATGCGCAATCAATGTCAGTATTTTCATTCAGGATTAATTGCATTTTAGGAGTGGCAGAACTTATGCACATAAATTCCACAGCTCAATTTCGCACTGCAGGGCGAGAGACGTTTTTCACAGTTATTGACAAAGGACATTCCAGCAACTAGTGAGATCTGGATTTCATTATATATTTTAGGCTGCAGTGCAAAGTAGTATCTGCCAGAAAAAAAAATGTGGTTGAAGCATGTTTTATTAATATATTGCTGCTGTTCTTGGATTATACTCCTGTAGGGGCTCCCATCTGAAATGATACATCTGATAGGCTATATATTAGAGAGCATTTCAAGGTTCATTTTTTGGATCTGATTCTCTTACAATATACAGAGACGGGATAAATTCCTAGTTCTAAGCATTCAGAGGCAAACTGTCGCTGCCCTTCTCCTGTAGATCATTGTTGCAGACCTTTATTTTAGTGCCCATGAACTAGAAGCACCAATATTACTATAGTGTAATCAGTTCTTACCATTGAGTTTGGTACCTCTGTATGTAATGAGTGAATAGAGAGTGACTTCCCAGTCCAGACAGATTCTTTCTAAATCTGCAGGATAAGCCAGTCCAATGTTGTCAACATTTCATTGCAGCAAATGGGCTGAGTCACAGGAGAAGCAGTGGCATGAGGCCTGTGCTGCTAAGCAGAAAGCAAACCTGGAAGACCAAAAGAAGTGCATTTACTTCCCTGTTGTCTCATCCCAGAGAGCTGTATTAATGGTAAAAGTTCCCTGGCAATTCATAATCTCCCAAACGAGCAAAACAAAAAAGAGGAAAATCTGTATAACAGATTCCTTTAGAAAAATACGCAATTAAGACTGATATTTCTTTTGCTGGTTTTGCTTTCTTATCTCCATGTTAAAGACAGGCTTGTATATAAGCCCACATGTGTTCCTGATATACGAACCCAGCTGCCTTGAAATCAATGGCAAAGTTCATGTCTTCAGTGAAGACTCCTGGGTTTTGCCCATATTTATAGGATATGATTAAGCTGAAAACTTAAGGGGATCATAGCCTTCCAAAAACTAGAGAGGAAGGAGAAAGAAATGAGAAGGCAAATATGTTGTGAAAGAGATCCCAGGTGAAATAATTGGTCCAAATTTTCATGTCTGGATGTTGTTAGTTTTTCCATAATCACTATAGCAAGCTCCTGCTTCCACTGAGGGGAAGTGACCTGGGATTCTTCCAGTAGCAATGGAAATTTTAACACGCAAATGACCAGAACTGTTAAAGTTGCTTTACACATATGTGTCAGCACTGGCAGAATCAAGATATAGCAGACATCATACAGCTAAGTACAAATTTTTGTGTGTGTGCACTCAAAATGGAAAGCAAGGGACTGAAAACCACTATCTACCAAGAAGGGATTGTTTTAAGTGTCAGCGTAAAATGTACAGTGATGTAGGCATGGGTGAAACATGATTTAGGTGTCTTAGAGAGTCATACCATTGGGGTAAGAAAGTCTCATTTACACCGATAATCACCTATAGCTATTAGAGTATCTGGTGCAACATGCCTACTGCTGTTGGAAATACCACTGTATTTGGGCCTCTAGTTCTCTTCAGTGTCCTTTCTACAGAGGCAGCTAATATTAAATGGTTACAAGATGTTGGTGCTTATAAAGTAGCTAACTTGCTTCAGCTCCCATAGTGCATGATTTTCTGATCCCCAGAAACAGGAAGCCACGTATCTGTGTTCTCCAAAACTGTTTGGGATCTGTCACATCTCTGCAGGATACAAAGCAGATGACGAGGTATCAAGTTCATTTAGTTCGTTTTCCACAGGCTCTATTCTCTGTTTTCTCATTTGTGTTACTGTTATTAGAGTTGCCATTCCTCCCAGAGGAAAAAAATAGACAAAAAAAAAAACCACACACACACACACACAAAAAAACAAACCAAAAAAACAAAACCAGAGAAAGTAGCCAAATCCTATTATGGACTAACAACATTGCAATTTATCAAAAACTACCTACTGAAATGCACTAGTTTCACACCTCTACCATTGCCTCCCCTCTTGAAAACTGTCTACAAATATCTGTTGTTAATAGTTGTCTGACACTAAACTGTGACTGACATGCCAATAGTATTTACCCTTAATCTCACCCTTGGAAATATACTAGTATATCTGATATAAGCTTATTCTTGTTGACTGCTAAGAATTAGTTAAAGGAGTAGAGCTTGATGATTTCGTCCATGGTAGCTATTTGTAGCCTGGCTGGGGCCAGGATGCTACTGTACCTGCAATCAAGAACCTGGAACATCAAGAGAAGCTCTTCCTCAGGGTAATCTCTGCTGAAGACAGTAGGTGGATATAAACAGATGGATGCAAGAGCTCAAGGAACGGTGATATAATGGAGGCAGGAGTGCCAGGCCACTGTGTCAGCACACTGTTGGCCAAAGTTACATCAATTGGCTCATTGGCAGTGGTGTGGGGATATCTTAGTAAAGGAGAGGCTTTAGGGAGCTTTTAAAGAACAATATGAAGGAGAAGAATGGGTATTTTTTTCCCCAAATAAAAGTGGCAAAATGTGATTTTGCTTATCAGCAACAAGAAGCAAAGGAAACCCAATACAGAACTGACTCTCCATTACTTAGTTCATTTAAGGCAAGATCTCAAGTTTTTGTGTTAGAAAAATAGCTCTTTATTGCTGTACTGGTAGCCAAAAATGTCTAACATCTGTATGACTAGCATCTGCATGCCATCATGCACAGCAGAGAGCGGGCTATAAAATGACAAGAAGTTTTGGTAATGGAAAGATCAACAGCAGACTGGAACACCAACCAGAACTATTTATAGAGGGGGAGATTTAAGTCTCTTTGAGAAGAACGCAGGAGTGATTGAGAGACTGAGAGACTGACTGATGAGGAGAGAGTGAAAGAAGTAGATACATTAAGCCTGGGCAAATGACAAGCCAAAGTGAGCTGTGATATAAAGAACCAGAGAGCAGATTTTTTACAGGGAAGGCTGGGGCGATAAGATCATTGGACAACGGCAAGTCTAGGGTGAGACATATGAGGCCAAGGGAAATGATGTATTAAAACTTTGCAAGTGACTTCCCAAGGGCAATGGCAAGAGCTCACAGTGCTCGAGTCACTTAAATCTGGGCTGGGCAGAGCACCGGAGAACATCTTGTGGGCAGGGCAATAAGTCCTGGAGGGCCCTATCAGCCTTTTGCACCTGCGCTATCTGGTTTGGGCATTCCAGTCCTGGAGCATACTGGATACATACACACATCCCGTGCAGAAAGAAGTAAAATAGGAAGCTCCCACCCCAGTTTAACATGCTTCGCGACCCTACGTAAAGGTGAGACCTTTGGAGCCTCCAGTGCTGCTTCCCCAGTATGTTAGAAGACCACCTTCTGATTTTAGAACGGGCACAGCTCTAGGGGAGAGAGCTGGGCTCTGTTACAGCTCACACATCATCGCCAGACTTGTTAGCTGAACTGCAAAGGCCCAGCCGAATTGTCCTCACCTCTCAGCTCTGCCAATCCTAACGCTGCTGGTGTGGCTACACAGCCATAACTGAAGGCAGACTGGAAGGCGAGTGGCAGCAGGGTTATAATTCAGAGCTGAACACAGCTGAGAGCACTGGTCTGGGTAAAGTGGGAGATGGGATAACTGGCTTGATTCCCAGAGCTCCCAGCGGGGTGGCAAGCTAACTCTCAGCTTTTATTTTGTTTTTAACTGCTAAAGTCTGATGAGCCGATCACAAATATTAATAGCCATAACACCTCCCCGTATCATTTTTAGAAACATACTCTGAGGCTCAGCTACACCACAGGCTTTAAGGGAAGACAGTGAGCCAGTCATCTGCTTGAAGCTGGAAGTGTGCCCAACAGATCTCCTAAGTCAGGGCCGCATTCAGTACGGAAACAGCCCCAACTTTGCCACTGCCCCTGGTTTCAGCGGATTAGCCAGGTATGAATGAGGCTCTCACTACACCTGCGAGAGCAGTATGTAGGGGCTGCTGTAGAGGAAGAAAACTGGTGTTTTCTGTGTTCCTGTCTGTCGGTTGTGTAGCCTGTCTCTTCAGAGCACTGCTCTTCGAGCATCTCTGGATGGGAATGTGGATACATAAGCAGGTTCTCCCACAGCAGCCTATAGCAAGCTTCACAGCCTTGTGATTTGCCACTAAGCTATACCATAACTGTTTTGCACCGCCATCTAGTGACACGTATGGATGCCTCAAACCCACTCAAACTCTTGCTTTTATCTGATTTATTGCAGTGAATTGAACAGGCAATGGTTTTGCAAGAAAAATAAATGTTTACATTTAAAAACAGTGACAAATGAGTGGGGCATTTGATCTATAGGATGTGAGCTGTTTTCTTATTCTAAATGAAGAATAAAAACATCTACCGAAGCAATAACCTGTTCCCAGGCAGTGTTGAAGTTTGGCTGGCACTCACAGTCCCACCCCAGCTTCAGGTCTTGGCGTGAGGCCTCATGATACACAAATGTCTCTCTGCTTTTAATATCAGTAAAAAAACCCAGCTTCATTTATGTTTCATGAAAAATAGCCTCCAAATAAACATAATATGTAAATTGTATCTGTGCTCTTCCTTTTGAGCAAAACAAAAATATCTTTCGCTTAATCAGAGGCCTATTAAAACTGAAGTCTTGCTGAGAAGTTACTGATGTGTTCACCATTTGATGAGCCTGCTGCATAGTAAGCTTCCAAGTTTTGTAAGTCTGTGAGGAATGATAGGGGAAAAGAGTGATACAGAATCCAGGAAACCCAATAACCTCCTTCTATAATCCTTAGCTGTCTAAAAAGGCACAAATCATTTTTTCCCCATACTTTTCTAACTTTAATATTTTGGAAAATGTTGAATTATTGCTGGATTTTTTTTATTTTTTTTTTTTACTTTGGAACCGACACTTCTTTCTCTACTTAAAGATTAATGAAAACCTTATGTTTGAAAAATGTAATAATGCTGAGGAATGGTGAAGCCCTTATTATCCTGCAGCAAGCTTGGTACTTAATTAACACCCTTTCTAATGACTGTTCTTACTGTGGTTCCCCACGTGCGATCCTTGGACAGGTCATAACAAGAAGTTACTTTGCCATCTACTGTATTCTTCCCATCCTTTCCCTTTTGAAGGGTTCTGGCTGTTTCACGGTGACACTGTGGTGTGTTTTTTTTTTTGCATTGAACAGAACATTTTGGACTGATCCCTTAATCTGAAACAGACGTCTCTTCCCTCATCCCCCTCGCTAGCTGACGCTACAGCCAGAGGAGGACAGAGCCATTAAGGGGCTCAGCCCAGGGGAGCTCTCCCTCAACCCTGCTATGAGCTGGGTGCCCCTAGAAGGCAGCCTCTAGTTTCAACAGAAGCTCGGAGGGTGTGATGCAGGGGTGACAAGAAGCCCTATTTGTGCGGCAAGCCCATATTACTTGCAAAATCTCTACCACAACTCCAGTTCTGTAGAAAGTAAGTTCCCTTTCTGTTTTTCCAGGAAGCAAGTGTAATAACACGTTATCTAGCAGGTCAGAAATACATGTGACTAGGCCTTGCTAAGTGTTTTTCTTGGCATTAGTGGGACAATGCAGAACAATGCCATAGTGCCTTCATTTAGTACATTCACTGACCCATCTCAGGCCAGTGTTTTTATGGGGATCTGTGCAGACCCATATAAATACAAGCCTCAGTCCCTGTCGCGCCATTCACAAAGGGGCTGTTGTGGCAATGCTATTTTTTTTCTGTTTCACACATTGTGGCCTATCTTAGAGGATAACGTTGTCTATTTCTATTATTTCCCATTTGAGATCCTAGAACTGAAAGCTGACATTTAGCAGTATCCAGACCTCTGCTATCAGTAGCTTCAAGGCATTTTTGAAATACGTGCCTCATGACAGCCTTTATGGTAGCCCCAGTTTGCAGACACAGAGACAAAAAAGTGCAGGAAATTTCAGTGGTTTGATATGTCACTCTTTTGGTAACAGCCACCAGCAGTGTCAGCTCCCCTTCCCTTTCTGTCTGCACAGGACACGGACTCGGAGCTGTTGTTCTTGAAAGTGGATGCATCTCTTGACAGCTCTTCTAGTTAATAAGCAATGGACTATGCAGAGGTGGGAGAAACTACGTGAAGAAACATCTGGATGTTCCTGCAGTCTTGTGTATTACCTTGGAGAGCTTCCTAAGCATACAGCACAAGATTTGTCACTTCAAATGTAAAATGCATAGCTATAACGTCCTGTTAAAAGCAGCCAGTCTTAGAACACTGCATATTTTGAACCCTGGAATGTATGATTCATTTTTTAAAATCTTTTTTTTTTTTTTCTGTTGCTGCTACTAGTGGGCCTCTCATCACCTCATCTGTGTATTTCTGCCTTTCCTGTCCTTAGCCACAAAAAATAGGATTCTCATTCATGCCATTTTTCCATCCCGTAGAATGCACAGCCTTAGCTGTGGGTTTGTCTGCTGAATGTATAACAAAAGTCAGCTCACAAGTATCCTGCTCCCATTTCCTGAGCATGGTGCATGGATTGTAGTGACTGCAGCCCTGGTGTCAGGAAAGGTTTTTGGAGTTTAGCAAACCTGGCAAGCAGCTGTGCACAGAACCGGAAAACCAAAAAGAATGAAGATCCAAGATCACATTAGGAAAGCGGTCGGGAGGGCAGAGGACAAGCTTCAAAGCTAGCAGGCAGTTTCTAGGCAAAGTGGTCTCAAAGAGCAGTTCACAGCAGAATGAAGGATACAAATTACAATCCACCATTAAACCTTCCCTTCTCAGCACCTTCCCTTCTACCTTGGCCATTTTCCTCTTCCTCTGGTTCTAAATGTAGCTGTACATGCCCCACTGTTTTAAGCCTCCACACATGCCATTGTTCCTGAATGCATTGACCATTCTCCCTTTCTTCCATGAGTCTTGACCCCCTTCTTTTTTTTCTCTCTCTCTCTCTCTCCCTCTCCTGAGGCTGGGAGATTGGAATTTAAATTTGCTTGTGAGTGACTGCACTGCTGGTTCTACCTTTTTAAGGAGAAAATGCCCAATGTCCTGATTTTAAATCAGAAAAATAAATAGCTTATTTGTTTGAAGAGATGGTGGATGTAAACAGCTCTTTTTTGGGGTGTGTTTGTACATGACTGGTTAGTAAATTAATTTTCTCTTCCATTCAGTTCCACCTCTGCAATGACCACATCTTAAATCACTGCCTGCAGTATCCATTGTCACCTCCCTTCCACCATATCTAAGATGGTAATGACAGTCCCAGATGTGAGAAGCCTGAGCCTCCAAGTCAAGAGTTTTAGTCTCAGCTGTTGGCAAATTGGAAGTTCTGGTGAGTAAGAGAAGGAGTGTGTTGGAAAGCTGACTTAAGTGAATGACTTCAGAAGGAGCTCACATTTATTTGAACTGGGTCTGCAAACTGCAGAAATGCTTTGGGTATGTTTTCCTCATTCATTTATTGTACCTGAAATGTGTTATCAAAGATGTTTGTGTCCAATCAGGCTGGGAACCTAGTACTTCTGGGAAATCCAGGCCCTTTGTGATGGCTTCTCTAATTAGCTATCCAAAGTTGCTAGTAATTCATTACATTCTGCCTTACATAAAACCCTGTCCTGTTTCTTGAGTCAAGTGCAGGCTCCCAAAAATCATATCAGAGAGACAGGATCGTATTAGTGGTAAAAGTGCCTATATCATGTCATACTTTGGAGTCTGCATAAATGCTTATGGAGATTATTATATAGCTCAGGAGTACAATTAGAGTCTGAGGTGAGAACAAGGGCTTTGCACTGCACTATGTGAATTCCAAATGTAAGCAGAGGCCCTGCACCAGCAGCTTTCATCCTGATCTCAAATGTCACAGACATCATCCTACAGAGCAGGCAGGGCATGCTACATTGCAGGTGTCCTCTGTACATCAACAGCTTGCTACATTTTCCTGTGAAATACCTTGGTTTCTGCCCAGCCAGATGTGTAAACACTTTCACCCAGGGGATGTCAGGATATATGTAAAATATTGGGATGGGTGTTGGCAATGTCTACAGAGCTCTGTGACCACAGACAATTTGAGAGGATTTGTTTTCCTCCCCAAAACCAGAACTGGAAGAAGGAATGTACAGTTACATTATGTTACAATATGCAGCCCTGGTGGCCACAGATAGCTCTTCAGTTCTAATTAAAGGCAGGATGGTTTGAGGAACATGTGGTTCCAGCTTAATATTCTGTGACAGCCCAAAACTAACTCTAACAAAAATGCTGTGAAATATCAACATGAGCAGAACTCTTCAGGGTAGGAAACAAAACAATAGTAGCTGCTTGTACACAGTTCATGCACTGGTTCGAGCTGAAGGAAGCAGGACAGAGATTGACTGAGTGTGCATGGACCAGTATGTACAGTGCTGAAAGCAATATATAAATAGAAAGTAAGACACACTACTTAGATACTTACAGTAGGTTTGTTTTGGGGGAAATTCAGCCCTTTTTATCTCTGATAGAATAGATGCTCCAGGAAGAAAGAGAAACAGCCTGGCACTGAAGCTAAGGAAGCCTGGTTCCCTGGGAGTGTAGTCTAGGGTTTGGATTACTTTCTGTCGGAAGGGTGAGGTCTGTCCAAGGAACCTAGGCTAAAAAGCAGATTACATGTCTGGAATGTGGGCTAGTGACTGATGTTGAAGAGGTAATTTAAACAGAGATAAAGACTTTCCTTGTACACACTCTGCTGAGCGTGACTACCAGCCATCTTACTGCCATCAACGCAGTTGTCAGAATTAACCACCACTGGCATCCCAGTCATTTTGCATATCCAGGCACAAACAGTGGGATCCCAAAAACTCATAAACCTAGGATTAGCAAGTAATGAGATCTCATACTGATGAGTCACAGTAACCCCCTTCTGAATGATATTGTTAAGATAAGAAACCCCTAGGACAAGACACATTGTTATTTAGAGGTGATGTGCATGAGTATTGCTCACCATTGGGAAGTAGGGCAGTGCTATGGAGGTGTCTGAAATATGACAGCAGAACCCAAGGGAAGGGAAAACAATTGCCATGGGCCCTGCCACCACACTAGTTCAGTATGAGGACAAAGTACAGGAGATAGGTGATGGAAAATTGAAGTGAAATCACAAGTAGAAACATCCAGTCTCACAAGTATCAAAGAAGGAAACTGAAAGCCTGCAAGGGATAGCCTTACACCTCTTGAAACTTACAGGGTTCAACAGCAGCCTACAGGCAGTGAGGAAAACTGAGGGCCTGCACTGAGTCAACAACAGCATAATTTGTTAATGATGTTGGAAGATAGCTACTTGATTTACCAGGACCAAAAAAGTGAACCCCCTCTGTGGTGTTTTAATTGTGTTCAGACTGTCCTCATCAGCCTGTTGGCAGAGGCCAGTGAGCACACATACCTACAGCCATCAGCCACCTCCAGTGCTCTTCCTGTGAAAGTTGAACTGGGCACTGGATGAATTCCCAAGCATTTATCAGACTTAGCATTTATAAAGAGCTTGCAAGAGGCAAACAGCAGGGCTAGAGAAATGCCAGTAAGTGATAATCCAAGAAGATTCAATGGCTTCTCTTTTGAGCAACAGTTGGAGAGCTCCTCCCCTTTGGAAAAGCCACTAAGGATACATATTCACAGCCCAAATCTCCTGATCTGGGGACAGTATAAATTACTATCTTGTGTGATGCAAGTGAGAATGAGCAAGAAGAGAGTAGTTTCTCATTTGCTTTGTGTGCTGTTCAGTTGACTTGTCTAGCTGAAATAACTCAGACATATCTGAGAACCTCTTTCATTTCACTTGTTTTTCAGGACAGGTGTGAGCTGTGGAGGAAATGGAACCATCTGTGAAATCATGACATCTGATAGAAACATCCAGCCTTCCTCTTGGTTTACTACCTGGGTAAAAAGTTTGTTTATATGAAATGCTGGATTGCTTTGTGAACTACTTCAGCAGGCCAAGCCAAGCTGGTCTTCCAGCACCACGAATTTATGTCCTTACAGTGGCTTCCTGCCAGCATCCTCTCTATTGAACTGTATTTACATTAGCACTGTAAAACATTACTTCATTCAAGTGTCTGAAGTGAAGCACTCACTCCTTCCATGCACTTAGTTCCTGATTGTTGCCAGCTGGTGAGAAGTTAGCAGATTGCTTTTCCCAGCTGGGCCCTGCCATTCCTCCTATAATGAGAATTAAAGATAGTGGATCACTGAGATTATTTAAGCTTTAGTTGCCCTTAGGTGGGGGTAAGTGCAAAATATTAGATACTTCCTTCAGCTTAGGTTGAAAGAGGAATCCTTCTGTTAGCTTCAGCAGACATTGCCTTGGGTATCCTTGGGTATCAGTTCTTGATGTCCTTGAGTCTACATAGTGGTAAGTGATCTGGATGATGGTTCACTGTCTTTCAGGTTGTTTGTTTTGTTTTGTTTTGTTTTTCCCTTCTTTTTCCCTGTAACTTTCTAAGTGCTTTATAAAGTGGAAGTATTTTCATTTTAGGGAAGGCAAAAATGGTGGAAGAGAAGGGTAGGTAATATTGTTGAGCCTGACATAGATTCCTCTCCTGAATCAGTGGGATGGTCTCAAGGTCTCTCACTGACCGAACTATGACAATTTCTATGGAAACGAAAGACTAAAAGAGGCTTGACTCTCCTTTGTGTGCACAGGTTGTGTTACTTCTGGATAAATGCTTCCAAAGTGGAGTTAAAATCATATGTTTTCTATACGTTCTAAACAGACTTTCTGAAGCACAATCTTTGTTTCCTTTATTTCAAGAGGAGTTCTGAGGGAGGATTTTCATCCTTGAATTTCACTGAATACACTTACATTACTCTCCTTGTCCTGTGTCACACTATACTCCCCAAAAGCACAGGGACTCTGCTATCTTACAAGAATGGGCGGGGGAATGGTTTCATGACTAAAAATGGATGAATGGTACTAGCTGATCCAGCTGATGAAGGGAATGTGTATTTTGACTTGGATGTAAGAATGAAGTAAATAATCCTGCCTGGAAATTTGAAAAACACTTTGCTTTTAATGCTAAGAAACATGTGACTCCTAATTTAAGGAGAATAATTGTTAAATAGCTTGGAAATATGATTTCTCATACAAGTGCTCCGTTTCTGGAACACTTAATTTTCTCAGTGTTAACTTGCAGAGTGGGGCACTGAAAAACTTTTCCCACAATAATCCTTTTCTGGTTTAAAACACAAATCAGGATTTTAGGAGGCTGTCTTTCACTTTCTGGCTTAGTTCCCCTCCCTTTGAAAAGGGGAATTGCACTTGTCATACAAAATCAGGATTGTGTGAAATTTCTTAAGGCCTTTGGATTCAAGGTTTGAAGGAAATTACTGAGAGATAGCAGTACTTATATTACTGTTTCAATATAGTTCATTCCTCAGTCCTGATTTGCTCAGTTTTCAGTCTGAGGAAATGGCACACAGAGAATAAGGAAATGTTTTCATGGCTTTTTGGGAGGCGGACAGAGGAGGCATGTTGAGGGACTGTAAGGGCAGTCAGCAGTAAAAATGACTGGTACTCCCTTATATATTAGGGTGGGCAACTTAAAAAAAAAAAAAAAAAAAGCACTTGGGAGGGTTAGTTGGTTTTTGTTTGCTTGTTTTAAGTGGAATCAATGCATTTTTTTTGTCATCTTAAATTTGCTATATGGGTGTTCACACCTTCATGGGAAGAAACCATTTTTACATTCCAAACCCAATGGAATCCTACTGACTAGGACAAAAACAGCCTCTCCTGGAGGTGAAGCCAGCCTCTGCCTCCCAGGCATACAAGCAGCTGCTATTCTTTCCTATACAAACAGTTTTCAAGTGCTGCAAGCCTGATTAAGGGTGAGTCTGCCTCACTGAAGCAGGTCTCTTTCTGAACAGACAGTGAAGGTGACACCAGTGGAGATGCATTTAACTTTGCCTGGGAACTTGGCCTTATTTCTGATGATGAATATATTGACTTCTGTCTTACAGGGTCATGGCTGGTCAGCAATGAGGGAACATTAAAGACTCTGGAAGTGCATTTTGGCTCTGTCAAAGAATGTGAGCACACTTACTTCTGTTTATTTACTTCCCTCCTTCATTCCCCTCTTGCCTGTGGTGTAGATTAGAAGTAAAACTCTCCAGAGAGTGGATTCCTCATTAAGATTCCTGATACCTCCTGGTATGCAGAGGCTGGGATTACCACATGAAGGGCATCCTGCTATTTTTGCCTCTGGTCCAGTCCCTTTGAAGGGACCCTGCAACACTTCACAATCATGCAGATTTATGAGCACTGAGTAGCCTGCCAGAGCCTTTCTGACATATTCCTGTAAACTAATTATGGGAAACTGCTCCAGGCCCCTGTCATTAAAAGTACATTCTTAGCATTTCATGAACAAAGCTTAGTTTCCTCCTTCTGTTCCTATAGGATATGATCTATTTCCTGACAGATGTTTATCCTGAAACATGAAGTGATTGTTTATGAGGAAAGTAAGTGAATAGAAGTATACCGTGTCACCTAGGATGAGTCACAATGTGAATCCTGAATCCCCAGTGTGGTCTGAATTTCTCCAGTGCCTGGGGAGATTGCTTTTTAAGATTTAGGTTTCTTTAAATCTGTCTTGATTGGCAACTGGGCACTTCAAGTTCTGTAGCTGGTCATCAAGCCTTCATTTTCAGTGTTGCCTTACCAAAATATATATATATTTTTATATATATAAATATATATATATGTATATATACCAAAAGCTATTACCCACCTGCTGTCTATTTGAGCACTTTAATGAAATGAGTTGATCCCTCCAACTGCTTGTGCCTTGCTGGCTCTTAAACACTACAACATGAAGTGCCAAGAAAAACAGACATAGAATAAACAAGAGTGGCTGTTGGCAGGAGCAGAGCACTGGCTCATGTAGGCAGAAAAACACAACATCTTTTGGCTGACAATCACGTGTGATCCCAGGCCCCTGGAGAGCTGAGTGGCCTGCATCAGCTGTATGTGCCTGAAGCAGACTGAGAGGTGATGGATACAGATGTAGATGCTCTCTCTACATGTGCATCATAAATAATGCCCTTGTTGCCTTCCTAGGCAAGGATCACAGGGAGATCAAATTCAATTCATAGTCATACAAATCATGCCTGGGGAGCCAGATTGAGACACCTTCTGGCTCAGAAAGGTGATCAGGTTATCACCATTTACCTGTTTATCTCAGGCCAGCTGAGCTGCCATAACTGTGTGCTTCAGACTGCCTGACCTGTAAATTACTGTATTCTACTTAAAACCTCAGTGAAATGCCTAACATGTGTCAGCTCATTAACCTGAGCTGTCACTTAGACTTGTGTTTGGTCAGTGTAGGAATCTCAGCTTCTTGCTGCTGTTGCTTATGGATGGTATCAGCTGGAACTTAATTCCTGATAGGACCTGAACTGTATGTATGAACATATACATTACACTTAAGTGTCATGTGTATGTGCACAGTGGTCACAAAGATACTGATTTCATTAACAGATCTTAAAAATCATAGGCTGGTGTTCTTGCCAAGGCTTTCAGTTGTGTGTAGGTCAAACACCAGATGATCTGCAAAGCACAAGACTTTGAACTGACCCCTGCAATTATATGGCTGTCTTCCTGCTACAAGTTTTTGAGCTGTCAAGTAAAATGCAGTGAGGAAAATAATATGCAGAGGGATATTCATATTTTCCATCTGTAAATTATTAAAACCTACATTTCCAGAAGACGAGACTTACCTATTTTCTTATAATATTATTACTTAAGCTCTGATTTCAGGGTGTTCTTTTCTTGTTCCTAGGTGTTTGGTTTTTTGTTTTGTTCATAAGTTACATGGAATATAGATTAATAATGGCAGCTGGGCCACAATAGGATGTTTACCATTCAGTCTTCTGTTGCACAGATTTTTTTCTTGGAAATGTCTAAAATTCTCCCACAGGGTGAGACCAAAGCAGGAGGAGAACCTGAAGCACACCTTCCTTTCCCCGACACCCACAGGAGAAGCAGTGAGGAGGAGTCTTCTATGGGGTGAAGAGTTGAGGGGACAGAAGGCCTCTTATAAATGCTGCTGGAGATAGAAGAAATAGTAAGAAAAGGGGAATTGAGACAGGGTGAAGGAATATTTGGGGAAGTGCTGATGGATGTCGAGGCAAACTGATGGGGGCTTAGAAAATAACCACAGGCCCCTCCTCCCTGTATCTTGTCACATGAAGAGGTGTGCTGTAGGGTAGAGCCCCAGCACAGCCTTTAATGCTGGTGGTGGTGATCTGATTTCCACTAGCTGAAGCTCTGATTTTTGACTTGATTGTCTTCTACTCGCTCTTGGTATTAGTGAAAATTATTAAAGAAAGAGGGGAGCAGATAACTGGGCTGAGCCCACAGGGTTGCTGGAGGTGCAGCACAGCATAATTCCTGGTCTGAAATGGGTGAGGCAGTAATTGGGGTGTACAGGGTGGGGATTGATGTGGTCAAGTAAAGAATTGGCAGAATTAATTGCATGTGCGCATGGCTACTCTGCCTATTTTTTCTGTTCTCAGTAGTGTAGTTTGGCTCTGAGCCTATTCAAGACAATTCTAGCTTTCCCCTTCATTATTTCCCATAGTAAAGGTTGAATAAAATCAAATGATAAATAAACTGTGGCCTCAAACTTTTCTTTGGGGCTTGCAGAAAAAGCAGTTAGTGTTTTTTGACTGTTCTCCCCCCCTCAATTTCTCAGTTTTCCAACTTGTTCTGAGAAAAATTCTCAGGCTTTGCTCCTTAGAGCTGATGCTGATAAATGGCCTCAGCAAGAGACCCAGTGAATTCCAATTCCCGTAGTGGACTGAGACAGAGCTGTGTGTCCCTGTGATGATGATATTATTATTTTTTTTGGAAGGGGGAAAATGAGGGAGGGCAATAGGCTGCTTCCTCAGCTGGGGTTCTCTACTTTGAGACAGAGTGCTAAGCGAATTCAGCTCAGAGCTGCTGGAAATACTCAAGAAAAAAATTAGGTGATTTTGATGGTCCATGGATTAGCTGATAATGTGCCATTGGGGCTCCTTTCTGTAAGAAGGCTTTGGGGTTCACCCCACTCTAAACCCATCACCTGCAAATAGACATAAACCAAGCTGGGCTTACACTAGACAAGGCTGAAAAGCTGTGCAAGGAGCATACTTGATGGCCCTGAAAGGTGGCACAGCAGGTTGTTTTCTTTTCCCCAAGAAGACGTGGGATATAACAGTACTGCCTTCTGCTTCAGAACCAGCAGAGCGGATGCCAGCTTGAGGGGCTCTTCTACCACGCTCCTTAGAACAGGATGGGCATACTGTTCTTGCTATAGGCTTGCTTCACAGGGTGTGTGTCTGTGGTATATTGTCATGCTTTTTTTATCAGCATCCGGTGAAGGCATTCTAGTGCCACTAAACCTAAGGCTTATGAGCCACAGGCTCCTCGACTCTGCTCCAGCTTTCCCACTGATATGACCCCATTCCAGAGACAGGGAGGACCTGTATTAGTAGTTGAATTCGTTGTGAAAGCACAAGTTTATGAAATGGTCACCACTGCAGCCTTTTCCATCCACCTCCACTTCAGAAGAAACCAAGGTAGAAACAATATATTTAGTCTCACCTAATCCATCTCTGGCAATATGGCATAACTCCTACTGCTCCTGATATTTAATTTTATGTATTTCTTAAACTGAAACAATATTCTCTCTTCTTTGTAAGTCTGCTCCACACCGTAACATACCTCTGGATGCACTGCCCTGTCAGCAAGATGTAGACAAATGTTAAAGAGTCACTGCTGGAGTGGCAAGAATAAGAGGCTTAGAAAACATGACCTGTGAGTAAAGGCTGAGAAAATCAGTTTTGTTTAGTCTGGAAAATGAGAATATGGCAGGAGCAGGGGCGGGAAATATGATAGTTTTCAGAACTGTCTGAGGGTGTTACAGACAGGACAGTGATCAATTCTATGGGTCAGGGTGGGATAAAGCAATAAATTGGCTAAAGTTCAGCAAAGGAGACTTGTATTAGGCCTTAAAGAAAAGGGGGGTGGGGAAATCAAATTCTAGCTGCCAGGACTGTTGAGTGTTGGCAACTTAGGGCCTGTGGAATTATTGCTAGAGGGAGGCTCATAAAAATGGACTGCAGGGGTGAAAACTGGAGAAAACAGATTCTAAAACTTCACTGCATTTCCAGTCACATTTTTGTGTATCATCATCAACACAAATTCCATGCTTAGTCTTGACCATTTTCGTCTAAATGCAGTCAGTTGTATTTTCATCTACTTTTATTTTCCCTTTCTTGCTGCATTTAGGTGTTTTTCCGTATTGTACTCTTAATCCATTTCATATTGCCAGATGAAAATACTGGGTGGTTGTCAACTCCAAGGGCCCGGTTTCTATATTGCATCCAATTTGAACATGGTGGTTTTTGTCTCCCTACATCCAGGGGAGTAGCTCTGTTTTTGTACGGTATCTAGCTAACCAAGATTCTTGTCTGGCACTGGGACCCTGAACAATGCTACAGGACAAATAATACATTTAATTAGTTATCCTCACTCTTCCACAAAAAACTCACTCCTGTCTGTGGCTGCACTTGAGCAAGACTGGGGTGTTTGATGTGTTGAGCTCAATGAAATATGGCTTCTAGTGCTTTGCAGGATGCCTGTAATAGGGAAGGTACAATGTGAAGGGGCTGTGGCTGACTGACTAATGCTGCATGAAGAACACATTTGTTGTGTTATAAGTACTTGCCAGAGAGCAGCAGGTCAGCAGTAGGATCTCACTTTGACAGAAAACACTGTGATATGCTAGTTCAAAGATGCAAAAATGAGCATGTAACTAGCCTGTCATGAAATGATTTGACTGAAGATACATATTACAACCAGGCCTTATGTGTTAGCTGCCCCATGAGGCAGGACCTGTATAGACTATGTGAGGTCAGACCCCAGCCCTGGAGGAAACAGTTTAGAGGCAAAAGGAAGAGGATCGTCTGTCCTGCTTAATGTTAGTGTCCTTGAGCAAGACCTAGTTGTCCTGTGCTTGACTTGCCAGAGGCATTACTGTCCCTAATGAGGAAGAAAGGGCTGAGTCCCTCCTCCGTCCGTATAGGAGCACATACTGCTCCCGTGTTAACATCCAGATTTACAGCCCACATGTCATCATTCAGCACAGCAGAAAACACAGCCAAGGTTTCCCGTGGGGAAGCTGGCAGCCCTCAGGAACATCCCCAGGAGCTCCTCACTCCCTGCCTGCAGATGGGCAGCCAGCCCGTGGCCCCCTTAACAGCCCCATGCTTCTCAGCCTCGGGGCTCTGACTCCCCTGGGCATTGACCCTGCTGCAGCTGCAACCCCTTGCAGGAGTGCTGCAGCCTGACAGGCACTGGGACTTGTTCTTTAAAGGGGCTGAGCTCTTAAAACACCTCCATGCCCCACAGCCAATATCCTCAAGCTGGAGCAATTCAGAAATTTAGGGTTGTCTTTGAAGGTTGAGTTGTGACAGTCTAAAAGGCCACTGAGATTCCCAGATGGGGCATGCTCTGGTGGTGTTTCAAGCCTGCTACAGCAATATTGTGCCATCCATGGGAGGTTGTGGGCATATCCAGCTCTGCCAGCTGTCCCACAGCCCTCTGTGCAGTAAGGGGCGTGGGGGAAAGAGGTCCACACAGAACCTGGGCTTTGTCTCCAGTCTGGGATAGAGTTAGTACAGACCTTCATCTCACTCTATTCTGCCAGAACTAGAGGCAGAAGATGTGAAGCAGATGAGGACAACATGCCAAGCTTTACCTCATCGTATCTGGGCATTGTTTGGAGGCAATGGAGAACTGGGACCACTGCCCTCCACAGAAAAGTCTGCAGAAGAGTATCTTGCACCTGGTGATGGTGCTCCACTTGGCTCAAGCTGCCCCTGCCCAAGTTGTGCCTTTTTTTTGTGAGAACAAGGGTTATCAAGGAGCGTTTCACTTTGAGGCTCTTCTGTAGAAAGTGTGGGGCACTTGTGTTCTGGTAATTAAGCTCTTTTTAAAGCATTTCAGCTTGGACATATGGCCTCCTTTCTCTCCCCATTTTATAGCCTCTCCTAGAGGTGTAAGCACTTCTGTGGTGCTGCTTCTTCCACTTGTGGTTTGCCTCCCACGCTCAAGTCCTTACAGCTGCCATACAAGTATGCTCTTTTTGAGGCTTTTCTCTTTGCGAGGTGCTGAGAAGAAATTGGGATTTAAATTATCCTGTAGGGTGTTGATGACACTTTCCCTTGCTGTGTTTTAGACCATGCTGGCTTGAGCTATCTTGTATCTATCCAAAGTTATTGCAGACAAGACAAGCTTTGATCTCTCCAAAAGTGCAGAAGTGGATGTCTGCCCATAATGTGATGTCTCTCCTATTATTGCTGAGCCTGGAACACAATAACATCTTATAGAGGGCTTTGGAGTTTAGATTACAGCCCATTTATTTATTTTGTTGGAGCACTGTCCCATAAGGAAAATCCTGTGCTGGGTTGAAAGAGCCAGACAATGGAGCAGCCGTCACATTTAGATGTTGCTTTTGAAACAATACCCTAATGCTACATCACTTTGTTCTGCTGGGTTCTGCTCCTACTCATCAATGGCAAAAATCACAAGATCAGATTTAGTAAAAAGGCTTTAGTGATGTTTAATGAAAAGCATGCTGAAAATGAAAACACTGGCTCAATAGTGCTGAAAAAGCTGAACAAGTAGCTCTCTGGTTCCTAGGTTTCTTCTTGAGCAGTGGATGTAAGCATTACCTCACACTCCGGAGGGAGGCAGGCAACAGATTACTTTTTTCTCACAAAAGTCTGAGACAAACAATGTTATGCTTAAAGTAAATAATAATGCCAAATGTAAGCCAAAGATATATTCCATACCTTACCACTGAATCAAGAATTGGGTCAAGAATCCCTGCATATATAGAAAAGGAAAAAAAAGATCTAGTCTGTCTGTGAAAATAACCTTACATTTTTTTCTGAGTCTGCAGATAGCCCAAAATAACAGCTTCAAACTGTATGACCTGCTCTATTTGTACTTGATGCATTTTCAGTGATAAAAATACTGTTTTTCATTTTACAAACGTGTTTTGTTGAAAAATGTGTTTTTGAAAATTTTTAGTGAAAAAAGCTGATGCTGTTATGCTTGCTCTATTTGCCAAATTCCTTTCTTCCTCCTTCTTCAAGTTTTTAAAAATACAAATATGGTAAATATAAGCAGGTAAAAATACCTGTGTATTACAAAGGGGTTTTACGCTTATTCTGATACCCTTTTGATTTAAAAAAAAAAAAGTGTAGAAAATTATTGAAATTGACAAAAAAAACACAAAAAAAAAACACAACACTGAGACATTGAAAAGCAAACCTTTGAAATTTATTCTCCAAAGTAAGCTTTCAATTCTTGCCAGCTTGATTAGAGCAATTTAGATAACTGTTTTGTTGACACTTTCCCTATGAAAGGGAATTCTCGTATGGATTGTTTAGTATCTTAGACATCTTAAAAGAATTAGGTGGCCCTTAAGCGTCTCTGTTAAACTCTCCAATGCTCTTGCTCTCTTAAAATTCGATTTTCACAATGCAATTATGTGCAAGAATTATGAAGACTGAAGTTGTGTGCGTATATATATATCCAAGACAGAAACTAAGAGACTAGGGCGAAGGGGATTCTGCATTAAGTATTTATTAAATTCTCAATGAACCCCTTGACAATGTTTCCATTTCTCAATGCATATGAAGTGCTTGAGATCTCTCTGGTGCACCAGATCACTGCAAAGCCTGGGAATCTTGCCATGAAAATTAGCGCTAGTTTGACATGGATTACATGGGTTTTTGCTAGTAATTACTGGAACAGCGCATTTGGTAAACTGGCATTTTATGCATACACATATATGGCAGGTCAAGCTGGGTAACAGGAAGCACTGTGAGCAGTTCTTTCAGCCAAGTTTTCTTTTTAAAGGACCAAGTCAGCAATAACAGACCAAAATAATAAGCCAAGTCCCAAACAGAACAGCCAAGACTTCATGTGTTATCCCACCTAATTGCTTAAATCCTCCTTACTGATCACCTCTTTTAAGTCATCTGTTAAGGGTGCAAATGAAGTTTCCAAGCCTGTCCTCTGAACATGGACCCATGCCAACCCAGGACCCTACTTACATACAGCTGCTCAGATCCATTTAAAAGTTTGTGCAGAGGGATATTCTGCTGCATAAATTGAGAAATACGAGGTGATGAGAGAACTGAAAACACAACACACGTGCTTGGGTTCAGAGAAAAGGCTGTGGGTCCAACTGGAGGGCTGAAATGACTAACTTCTGAATGATTAACCGAGCAGCCTTTGGAGAATCCATAGTGCAGGAGCCTCGTATCTTCAAGATTTTTGTGAGATATGAAGAGCGTAGGTCTATGAGGTCTTTTCACAGAATAATTCAAAGCCTGGAAACCTTACCTTGGGGATAGAGATATAAGAAGCTTAATCTATTCATTTTAGCAAAGAGAAGGTGAAGAGGTGACTTGGTCAGAGCCCACAAGACTTTAGTGTGGTAGAGGGTTTCTGGGAACAAAGATCTCTTTTATGAGGCAGGGAGAGGCATAACAAACCCAGTGTCTGGAAGCTGCAGCTAGGTTTATACAGATGGGAACTGAGGTGCAAAATCATGGGCTTGAGGCAGGAATCACTGGCAGAAATTCTTTGCCTGGTGTTACGCCGCGGATCAGGCTAGGTCATCACAACCAGCGCTCTTGGCTTTGAAATCTGTGCGCCTATGATTAACGTGATTCCCACATTATATGCACACATCAGCATTACATTTAGCCACTGAAGAAGAGAGAGAATGCATCCAATTAGCTCTGGGCTTTCTGCCCAAAAAGGGAAAATGAAGTGGGATTTTGTTTAAGGACAACCCCAACAACTCTGCAAAACACCATGGGATCATTAGCACTTGGGCAGAGGGGACGGGATTTCGAGGGCCAGCACAAAAGACCCTGCAGAATGAACTCTGTTCAGTGAGCTGTATTGAAGGAGGGACTGTGCCTACCTTGCTCCTGGCTTAGTTACAGTCCTAGAAAGTACAGAACATGCTTAGATAACCAAATCAGAGGTATGCAGGGCTGTACTGCTTTAGAAACAGCAGGTACAAGAACCCTTTATTTCCATAGGGTCTTGCATAAATTGAAAGGAGAATATCCTCTTCTCTGAGGCTGGTCATGTTAAAAGGGTTGGTGTGGATGATAGTGATGGGAGGCAATTGTTCCCATAGAGCAGGCCTCATTTAAATGTTTAGTTTTTCCTGGGAATCTAAGTTCTCATAAGAACTTTGAAAGAGTCAGTTTCAAGTGTTCTTGATTCACAATACGGGGGAAAAAAAAGCAAGTTTCAAAGCTACAAAATATGTTTTTCAAATGCAAAAGAACTTGTCTTTGAAAAGGTAAGCAAAATACCTTTTTTATCTGCACTCTCAAAATCTTTTTGATGTACTTAATGGGTATCAATGAAATGTTTTGGTGATTCAAATAGAAAATGTTTTAATTTCAGTGGATGAGAAGTGTTTGGTCCTTTGACAATTTATTTGGATCAGGAAATATTTTGAAATTGTTCATGGAATAAGAAAAGCCAGTGCCGATACAGTCTGAAGTTCTGCTCCCATGGGGTGCCAAGACACCTATAATTGTCACCCATGTGTGTGGGTAGGTGAGCCCTTTTAATACAGCTGCTTTGTTTTGATTTTCCATTCTTTCCGGCAGAGTGGCCAGTTATCCTAACCAGACGCTTGTATATGCTGAACGTTTCCTGTCATCTGACTCCAAAGTCCTAAGTTTGAGTAGGGCTATAAGGCATGGGTAATTGTATTCGCTCTTTTAGGAGTTCAGGTGGTTGTTGCCTTCTCGTTCTCTTCTCTCTAGCATCCAAACTGAGTAACAAGGCAGGCTGTTTCTGACTGTCATTTAAAAAGACCATAGTTATCCTTGTTGAGTTGTGTTGGTCTGGGATTTTCTCCTTCTGTTTTCCAGCCACCTTGAGGAGGAAGTATCATGTGAACTCATGCTTTTGATCTCACCTAGGGTTGTAGGTCTGCACTATGCAAATCTGAAACAACTGTTTTAAAGAGCCCTTTCGTTTTCATCTTGTTGCTATTGGCAGGAAAAAAAGTGTGCAAAAGTAAGAGAAGAATTTGTTCCTGGCTGATTTGAAAACTGAATGGTTCACTGTTGCTTTTTTTTTTTTTCTTTTCTAAAAGTCCTTTACGTGGGACTGGTTTTTGAGGGCTTGTGATCATACATATAATTTGTTTTTCATCTAGCCACATCAGTTTACTCTATTTACAAAAGAGTCTTTCAGCACCTGACCCTATATTCAGGGCAAGTTCTGCAACCTTTAATTGTTTAATTAGCTGGTGCTAGTTTAAAAATATTTAACAGTGCCCTTTTAACTAAATAGGTTATTTCAGGAAGCATCCCCCCCAAATATTTTCATTCTTGTTTTACTTCCTTTTTCTTTGCTACTTTACTCAGAAAAGGAAGCAACAGCCATGATCTTTGGATCTTTGAGGGTGATCTTCAAATAATAGCAAGTAGCTCTCATTTTCACAACTGGTGAAATAGAATCCTCTACCTGAACCCCCCTTTCTGCTGAGGATGTTTGTGCCTGATGTGCTTTTTGCTGGTGTGTTGAGGGGACTTAAAATAAATAAATAAATTAGGCCTTGTATCTTTCCATTACTTTTTAGTTTATTTAGTGGTGACTGGGCAATCCTTTCATCTGAAGCCTTGTGTGCTCATTCTTTTTCCATAAAACTTTGGAATCAAATAAAACCCTAATGCAGGTATGGAAGTACTTTGCATAAAGTAACAAGTAGCATGCAACATGAAGGCTGCTTGTTCTAGTTTCCTCTGTCAAAAAGAAGGATATTGAGTAAAAGTGAAAGGCAGCACTTATAAAGTTGATTAAAAGGTATTCTTTTAAATGCTACTTAACTGGGGACAGTGGCACTGACAGAATTTGAGGGTTTTCTTTGTGGGCAAATTTTGGCTCGATGAGGAGAAAAAATAGGCTTCTGAGAAGCTTTTTCTTCTTCTAGTGACAACCAGCTACTCCTGCTGCAGGAAGATGACAACACATTTGCTTTCTTCATCAGGCTGCCAGCTGACCTCTCCATGTTTATTTCTGGTAGAATGTCTGATGTTTTTAAGATCAGGACACTGGCAGCCAAAAAAATAAAGAATCAGCTGTTTGCCTCTACCCCTACCCATTCTGAGAGGGATAAAGAGGAGCGAACATAAAGTACCCCAACATCACTTTCACAGAGCCACTTTTTAGAGTACAGACTTTTCAAAGTCAGCATTGCACTTGGCTGAAATGATGAGGTGCTGACATTAAATGCTGGTCAGGCAGAGCCAGTGTTAATATTTTCAATGCCTTAGAAAAAAAAAATGAAAGTATGTAAACTAATTCTACTTCTGTTATGATGAAGTTCCTTCATAACATCTGAGCAAAATCAAAGCTGTGTTTGAGGACCTAGGCAAAGTATAATTTTTCTGCTCCGTATTTGGAACAGGGTGGGGTGGGGAGAAATGATGTTAAAAACGTTTAGTGACAGTCAACTTCCTTTCCTCGTCCCTGTTTCAAAAATTCCAAATTAAAGCATAAAGAAATCAGGTTGATTCCCATGGTCAACAGCAGACAATGCCAATGAATACACGTACTGTCAGCTAGTGAAATGCATAATCCCTATGTGCCAGAACAGAGACAATGGAGACAAAAGCCACAACCTTTCAACTCCAAATATATCACTGGGCTAAACTCTGCTGACACGGCTAAGAAAAAGACTGATCTAAAGAAATTACTATGCAAGAAAAAAAGCCCTCCTTGTCTAGCACCAACCCCTTGTGCCCAGCAGCATTTGGCACTGGCTAGGTACTCAGTCTACAGGGCACAAAACTGTGTGGTATTACCAAGTTACAGGGAAGACAACTCCTGCAGTAGCTGAGCACTTCCAAACATTAACACATTAATTCTGGTAGCCCCACTGCAAAGTACTAATGTGTTAGTCCTGTCCATTTCACAGGTGAAGATACGGGGCCATTGCTAGCACATTATTTTCCCTTCAGCGTTAACTTGGTCTGCACTGAGTTCTACCTGTGCCCATATAGTAGGCCGGCATATTTTAACTCCAGCAGGCTCATCTGCCACCTGCCTGCTCTGCAGCCTGATCTAGCTCCTCCACTCCATGTTGTTAACACAGTACCCCCTGTGCAGCTCATGCGTTAGTTCATGGTATGGTCCTCCTCTATTCTAGCTTTTCACCATAGCAAGTTAGTGGCTGTCATACACAGGGAACATTGCACTTCATCTGAAGAAGGCCCCTCTTATGAAAATCTGGAAATGAAGGCTGCTGAGTGGGAAGTGAGCACCAGACTGTCTGAGAACCAGACTATCCAACAAACATTGCTTTATCAGTCTGTTGAGATAAAGGGGGCTAAGCCAGTATCATTCCACCACCACAGCTTATCTTCTAGAATCCCTCTGTATCTTACGATGACTAATGTTGCGAATGACAGCTTCTTTCCAAATACTCCAAGAAAAAAATGTTGGCCCAAGTTGGTGAGAAGTAACATCCAAGAGATACAGCAATGTTAGGCAGTTCAGTGCTTTGCATTACACAGTTAGTATTTCTTACAGTTTTCTTTTTACTGCTTGGATGACATTGTATGGCAATGTCTTCCTGGAAGGTGGATAAGAATACCAAGCCTGGGAAGGTGGAGTAGTAATTCTTGCTGTCCCTTGTAGAAGAGAAAGAAAGGGGAGGAGATTGCAAGCTAGAACACATAGGGTATATAGAGATGCTTAGGCTTCTTGTCAAAGGAAGCCAGCTGTGAACAATTCTGTATCATGACCCAAGCTTTTTTCTGGTACCAGCTTAGCTGTAATTTGGCCAGGTCAATCACTGAAGCAAGGTGGGCTTAAAGAAAGGGATTTGCCTTATGTGGTTTCCCAGTGCTGGGAAAAACCTGGTGCTGCTGATGAGGAGGAAATGGTATAATAAACAGATATATGTTAAAAAGAGATTGAGACCAAGAGAGTGCTGTTTACCTGTGGGAACAAGTGAGGCGTTAAGAAGATGTTTCTATTGGAAGAAACATACTGGTAGTTTTCACTGTTCCTGTGCCTAGTGAAACAGGACCTCTGTAAGTAAATAAATTATACTAAAAATGTGTTTATGTTTCTAACTCCTCCTTCAACAGGAATTTAACTACATACAAAGATTCATCAAACCTGGCTCTGCAGAGAGATAAAAGCAGTAAAGAGGTGAAGAAATAATTTTATTTTAGCAATTTTCAAGCTTTTACCTTTCATACTCACTGTAGTCTGTTCAATTTCTTTGTTACAGTGGGAGAGGTGGGTGTCGTTCCCCCTGCCTTGGATATCACTGTCCAATCTGTTCTTTGTATTTAACTGCTCCCTTAGTTCAACAGCCACTTGCATATCCACAATTTTCTCTTCTTAAAATATTTCTTTGGCTCTAGGCGTTTTTGCTGCTTATCTCAAGAATCCATCTACTTGGCTCTCCTACAAATTTGCATCAGCTTAGGCAAGTTGCACTTGGCTAGATTGCAGTGCCCTTACCCATGCTAAGCAGTGCCTTGCTACGCAAACAGCCTGCTGTCATGAGCAGTGCTGCTCAGCAGAGAAGATATTAGCTGGCTGCAGAAAAAGCCCTTTACTTGATCAAAAAATCTGTGTGATAAGAATCTTCCCCATGGATGATGAAAGTCTGTTTCTTCCTTCCTTTGGTGAGCACGTTGAGCCCTACAGATCAAAACCTGTCTATACAGGCTAAACATAGCTGAGTATTTGTAGGCATTTCTGTGGTAGCTAAAGTCAACAGTGTTGGGAAAGAACCTGTCAGGAGGTAGGGAAGTTATCTCTAAGAAGGTGATATTTTTTAATAACCAGAGAGAATGCCAAAAGCAAAAGCTTGCCAGGGAACAATTTGTGAAAACATTTGGTCTAGTGACTTGCTAGTTCTTATACATACTTGGTGAAATTGGTCTTCTTTGTATTAGAAATATCTTCACTGTACATAGGTGAATATTTATAGAAAAGCCAATCCCCAAGCCTTCAGCTCATCACTGCTTTTCTTTCTTTAAAGCTTGGTATTTATATCATCTAACCGTAGGGTAGTTTTGTTTGTGAATCTGGCTGACCAAAGTCCCAAGGGCCTGCCACAAGAAAGAAAGCTTCTCCACTGGTTAAAAACAACTTTTCCACTGGATGTGCTGGGAAACGTCTTACTGAATGAAGTAACTTTTCTAAAGAGGGGACAGCTTTGTGGTATAATTCTGCTGACTACACTGAACTTCTACCTCAGAAAGATTCTGACCCTCCACCTTTTGCCTTTGCTATCATAAAAGCATCTGCTTTTTACTGGATGGTTGAATCTTCATGAGTTTCTCGCAAGAACGGTAAGTCTTACTCTGAGAGACAAGACTTCAAGAGGATTCTCTACATGGCAGAAAATTACAAAGAATATATCACTAAAGCATTTTTGATACAAGCAAAAAAAAAACCAAAAAACTAGTCATTATACACTCTGCTGTTTGAAAAGCCCAAGAAGGTAAATTTAAATGGCAGAGACTATAGCTTCCATTTCAGAACATCAGCAGTGTGAGGTCCTCAAAGTCATACCAAGACAAGCTCTACCACTTCAGCAGCCAAAATTAGCTTCATCTAAGGTCATTACAAGGGTCATATATGTTTTATAAACAAAAGTTACCTAAAATTGGAATTTGCCATCTTATCCATCCAGCTGCTGAGGTTTAGCTATAAAGGAACACTGGTACAAACAATTCCGTGTCTGAACTAACAAAACAAAACTAAAACTGATGAGGTTTTGCAACACCAAAACTGCCTATCATAGCAGAGGTAAGAATAAACTGAACCACTTTGTGTCCCAAATTGTGGTGCTTTGGATGAACAGAGACCGAGGCCAGGCTACCCACAGAAAGTTCAGTGCAGCCACCCAGGTCAGAGTCCAGGCACAACACTGAGGACGATTGTTTGTAGTTTCTGCAAAGAGAACTGAAGTATCTCTCATGACCAGAAAGCTGGCCTTCTGTTGAGAGGAACCTTAAGTGTTGACATCATGATACCAAGCTGTAGGCACTACATCTGCAGAACAAGTTTTCTCCTTTGCCAGTCACAGCAGGGCACTGTAACTAACTGTTTTTGGAAGCAATAACCTCATCCATAATTAGTGGCTGAGTGGCTACACACATAAAATACTCTTTTAACATTCTTTCTTTGCATTAATTCTGATGCTGCACAGACAAGAATAAGTGACCTTCAGGTTTCATTTGGATTGATTTATCTCCTGACCACTTGAAACTTGTGGCCATTTATCTCACGGCCTGGGAATGAACCTTGGCATCTCACCTGGCTGCTTGATGACATAACTGTTTGCCCAAAGTTGCCCTATATTTTTCATCTTCATGTTCTAGATGAGTTTCCTTGGCCTCCGTTAATCTTCCATTAAAGATGATGTTTCACTCCAAGGCTTCGATAACTGTTCCCAGCCTACCATGCTTCAGGTCTCAGTCTGCTAAACTTCTTCAGCTATGTGGAGCATTCACTTTTTTCTTTCTTTTTTTTTTTCCCCAATAGACATGAAGTTATTTTAAAGCTGGAATATGAATACGCCTTTGCGAAGGAGGTATGGATAAGAAAACCAGGGTCAGTTGGGTCACCCAAACTGTATTTTAGCTTAGGGTCTCTTAGCTAACCAATCCGTTTACCATACTTGAGGATGTGAACAAACAGATTATTAAAAACATGTGTTCTTGTAGAAATGAAACTGTCGCAAGATATTCTTAGAACAAGTGGTAAGAGAGGACAACACTTATTTTCACTTTTGGTCAGGTAACTCGCCAGTAGATGTGCATAAGATTAGTGGGCTCTGATCAGATCTTGTTAGTAGCTTTTTTGAAAAGGTTGGGACAAACAATGTAGTATCTATATAACAGTATTTAATTAAATAAAATGTTCAGTCTGGCTCCACATGAAATGTATTTATGGTGTTTATGCAGAGCAGAGGTTTTTGACTGTCTTCTGTCCAAGGCATCTTGAAATGCTTTATGTCACCTGCCTCTCTCTAGCAGTAATGCTCTGACATTTTCTAATTAAATCTGTGCAACTGTTTACACTGGAATTAAACTTCAGGAAAAGAGATGTAGAAGGTTGCAGAGGGCTGTGTCTTAATTATCCTCTTTTCTCATCTCATGGCTCATGCTGGTTTGCGCTCTGCTTAAATAAAGCAATAGGATTCTTCTGAGAGCCCAGGACTGCAAGTATCATGCTAGTCTGTAGCTTTGCTGGTGTTTTGTGCAGTACCAGATGTTTTTTATTGAGGAAACTCTACTATGTAGTTGAATAATTTAAGTCTCTACAGGCCTTATTGTTCTGTTTTGGACAGGGTGAATAAGAGAGTACTAAATCCTTTGAAGAGTTAGGAAATGACAGTAACTGGTATAGTATGTACTCCACAACTGATGAAGAACCAGATGATCTTTTTCTCTCTCTTTTTTTTTTTTCTGTTTCTGAAAGCACAGAATGGCCTGCAATGGGTCTACTGAGGAGAGAGAAGAAAAAAAAAACAACCACCAAACAAAAAAAAATCAGGAGCTTTCTTCTGTTTTCCTTGTAGTTTCAAAACGATTAGAAAATAATACTCTGCTTCAAGAGCTTTGCCAGCTGCTCAGACCCACGCCACTCAATGGCCACCTAAGTTGCTCACCTTATTTACATTATCTCAACATGCATCAGTTTCCTACTCTGTAAAAGTTCTTAATCTCTGAAAGAGACTTTCCTTTTTCTTTGTAAATTGCTTTGAGATCTAAGGGTAAAAAATGAAGGTCGCTATGTGAGTACTTGACAAACTGGTTGCTGGGCTATGGTGATACTTCAGCTGTGACAGTAAAGCTGATGGCTGGCAAATGAGATGTATATTTTCTTTGTCATGCATGCACATTCCTCTGTGCTCTACGCTGGGGACCCTCAATTTTGGCTCTGTTAGGTGAGGCTGAGGCTTTGATGAATTTGACACTGAAAAATGCTCTTCCACATAAGATAGTGGAGAGTTTGGTCAGTGCACCATGTAAAATTTGTTGCTGTGTATGGGTAGGTCTTGAAGGTTGCAAATGGTGTCACGCATATTCCATGACATCTTTTGACAGCAGCCACGTGTCGGGTCGAATGAACTTTGGGCTGCACCTCCCTGCTTTGGGAGTCTTTCTGTGAGTCGGGCCAGTGGGAGCAAATCAGCCTGGGAGGTGGCAGAGGTACGAAATGTCCCCTCCTCCTTTGCCAAGTCAACTTTTTGGAAGCACAGGACAGCTGTGTTGAATATCTCAAAGCAACAACTTGTATGAGATCAGAGTGCAGCTCTGGGCTTCGTCACCCAGATTTCTAGTGTGATTGTGCCAAAGCAGAAGGTTTGGCTGGCTTGCGAGGAACATCCTTGTGGAATGGGGGCACTCCTTTGAAATGAATATGGCTGGATGGGGAAAAGTGGGGAGGACTGAGTGCAGAATTTATCTGATTGTACATTTCACATGATGAAATTCCCCTTACTAAAGCAAACCAGGCCAAAAGAGAGAGGAAAAAGAAAAAAAAGGAACAGAGGGAACTGAGGTTTTTTTGTGGTCAAGCTGTGCTTCACGTGCTGTTCTGCATTACGAAATGAATCCAACTGTATCCAGCAGATTTTAATTAACTTTTATTAGGAGGAAAAAATTAGCTCTCTGATACAGAAGACTATTTCAAAAATGAAGTATCTTGGCTATTTTTAATCCCAAATGCACAAAAGATCTAGACTACAATACATTCCAGTGGTTTGAAATATTTCAATTGGAAAAAATAAGTGAAACTAGTTTTGTCATATGAGAAGACATCGCCACATCCTTAGGTTTCATTGCCTCTACTTGCACTGAAATAAATTTAAATAATTTTGGTTTGAAATCATGAAGAAATTAGAGCTCCAAGGATGAAAACTTTACTGTGAATGTCAGTGTTGAGGGAAATATTTAGAGCTAAATTGCTAAGTTCTCTAAAAATTCTTTAACTGTATGAGCCAAATCTATGAAGGACAATGCTGATTTTGGGCCTAATATCAGCAACACATCTGTCTATGTCAGAGATTATAGAAATACATCGGGGATATGGACTTGGAGGTCCTCATGATCTTGTCCCCAGTCCTTAAAAAGTGGCTGAGTTACTTGCATGCCGTGGTTAAGCTCTGACCTACTCTCCCTCATGTTTAATTTCTTCAGAGAAATTCTCTCTGGTATTTCAGAGAAATTCTCTCTGTTGTTTTTTTTTTTTTTTTTTAACATGAAGTGAGGGAACGTACATTTTTCCTCTTTTTTTATTATTTTTTTAGCTAAGTTAGTAGGCTAATGCTGTTTTTCAGTTTCAGCTAGTAACTCTTGAACCCACTGGAAATCTTGAAGATAACTATATTCCTACAAGTTTTGTGACGATCAGACACTAAGAAGAGAGAAAAGATCCAAAGTAATGCCTTTATGAAGGAGACGTGGAAAGCAAGTAATCTCTGTCCACTTCGTTTCATCAGCAATGCTTTTTCTTTTGCAGGGGTGAGAACAGAAGGCATTTATTTCATAGTGGGAACAGTGGACAGCTAGCTTTACTGCAGTGAGGGACAGAAGAAGCAGGGGAAAAGAGTCTTATTGGAGTCTTCTTACCAAGTAATTATTATTATTCACAATATTTGGGCAAAGTGAATCAAACCATTTTGGAAAAATACTAACATCTTCCTCTGCCCCCCAAAAAAGGTAGAGAGTAACATTCACTTAGTCCTTGTCTTAGAAGTTATGTACTTCTGTCTCTCAACTGATGGACTGAATTTTGTTTAAACTCAGCTTTTTTCTAGATATGTGGAAAGAATAAGGAATAAATCAGACACAGTTAGCTAGGATCTTTAAAAGTGTAAATTGGATCCAGCTTATTTGAGGTTTCACGGAGACATGGCAAGTATAAGTTGCCATCCAGGATCTAGAGAGGAAAAGTATGTAATCCAGTGCAAGTATGTCTGCTTTCAAATTCAATTATTTCTGAAACTGAAGTATATTATATGATAGTAAATCTGTCTTTTTGAAGTCTGCTACTACTGTGCATTGTTTATTAAGAAATAACAAATTCTGAGACATATTAACTTTTTCTTAATGGAGCCTAGAGGAAGACTGTGGGAAAAATTGCTTAAGAAGCGAAGCATTTGGCCCAATATTCGTAATTTGTCACCATATTATCATTTTTAAAGATTTTTGTCCAGGGTAAATAATAAATTTAAGGAGTGCAGAACTGAATCCAAAAGCATTCCTATTTTATGGAACAACTATATTGCCAAGAAGCATATTTTAAATCCCTCTTCATTAGCAACATTATTGACTCTGAAACAGACAATTCAGCCTGTTCTCCCCACCAAAACAGAAAATAATTGTTTGGGGGCAGTGTTCAAACACTCGTTGCATAAGTAAATCACTCCTACTACATATTCTCACTCAATTCTCCATGATCTAATATAGATGTAAACATCTAATATTTTTAAAGCAAAATGGTGCATCAGAATTTAGGGGGAAGTTTTAGGCCATAACCACAGAAAAAGGTCTGTAACTAGAGGCCTGTAGCTGAGGTATTAAAGAACCTTCATCTCCTTTTCAGTCCCCAAGGTGAACACTTTAATTTCCAACGCTCATCCTTCTTGGGGAGTGCGTTGGTGTTCGGTACAGGACAGGGGAGCACACTGCAGGGGAGTACAGCAAAGCTGAGTGGCTGCAGGCTGTGGAAGGCCAGTTGTGCTGGGGGCATGCTCCCAGAGCAAGACACGGCCTCTGCTGCGACGAGCACGCAGTCTGAGACAAGGTCCCCTACGGCCTCTGGCATGGCTGGCTGACAGAGAGAGCTGGACACGGTTTGTCTGCAGATCATAACCTCCTCAGTGTGGTTGCTTGTGTGTCAGCAAAGGCTTGGGACAAGCTCAGCTGGGAAAAAGGGAAACTGGAGACTCCCGGCTTGCAGCTCAGGCTTCAGACCACGCAGCCATCCTGTGTATTTCTCCACGTACCTCCACTGCGTTTCTTTCTGGGGTCATCTTTAAGATCTGTGTATTCACCCAAGGACCAGTTCTCTATATAACATGCTTATGTTGCCCTGCTGTGCCAGAAGTCTTTTCTCTAGATCTGCATTGTTTGCTCATTTCATCATTGTTCTTTCCCATCTCATGCTGGTAAAGGGCTTAGCTGTTTCCAGCTGGTACTCTACTGAATTTGCAATTCATTATGTATCAAGTAACTTTTAAAACAACTCTCATAGTTTGATCTTGCTAGTTACCCACAATCTCCAGCTTGGTGCTCCTGCTTAATTCTCTTTGTAAAACAAAGTTGAACCAAGGGTGAGGAGATTTCTTAAAAGAAAACCTGTCTGTCTTTGTAGGGGAACAGGAAGGAAATATCCCAGAAGTACTTAACAGGGAACCATGTCTCAGATTCAATATGTTGCTTTGTTTCCAGGACCTTCAGTTCATAGAAACTTATATGATCTGTTGTTCATGTAGAGGTAAAACTCTAGGGTTTCGGGTGACTTTACAGAGGTGTCCCACTGGTCATGCAACAAATACAGACT
The DNA here is from genome assembly GCF_009769625.2 of Cygnus olor. Classification (NCBI taxonomy): domain Eukaryota; kingdom Metazoa; phylum Chordata; class Aves; order Anseriformes; family Anatidae; genus Cygnus; species Cygnus olor. The sequence goes on from NC_049169.1 coordinate 94,910,415, forward strand.
GCACAGGTCTGAGCAATTAATGAATAGAATGATAATTCTATTTTGGGGCAGCTAGACGGGTTGTGATCCTGTGGTTTACTCTGGTCCACAGCGGTCCACTAATTTTCAGCGTCTTTCTTTTCATCTGCTGAAGTTAAGTCTATGCAGATGGGCAAAGGGAAGCCCAGGAAGGTGTGTGGCCACATTGGGGCAGCTCTGGGCCTCAGGATAAGGATGGCACATTGCATGGCAAAAAAGTATGATGTTCACAGAGAAGTCTGTTATCTGGCACTGATGTTATTGGGACCTTTCAGTGAGCAATTACTGTGAGGATGCCATTACATGCTGAGCCTCAAGACAAGAACACGTTGATCTCATGCTTCTCTGCTGGGGCTGCAGTGATACCCATTTCTGACACAACTGTATGACCGTTTCTCTGTACATCCCTATATCTGCCTTGTTGAGAAGACAAACTGGAGTTTTTCTCCAGCAGCGCAAAGGTGGAGAGTTACAGTATTTTGGCAGGGAAGGGAAAATGATGGGCACCAGTGGTGCAGGACTGGAGGTTTCTTTGCCTTTCCTGATTACCCTGTGACTGTACAGTGCATGAACATTGATCTAATGGGCACCCAAGGGTATATGCAGGAGCTTGGGCTGGGAAAAGCAGATACAGAGGGGATCCATCAGCCTCCCCAGGTCATTTTGCATAGGAGAGTAAAGAAAATTGGCCAGTTCTCTGATGAGGAGTATTGCTTTAGGCAAGTGATAAAGTTGCTCTGGAGAACAGCCTGCTTTAAAGGTCTGCAGAGCAAAGCAGCATCACAGTGCACATTTGGGCAAGTAGTATGTCCTGGGAGAGATGCAAAAGCTTTTGAATGGCAAAAGATGTGAGGTTCAGACCCTACTAGACGCAAGCTGTTCCCATGCAGGAAGGTCCCTGGTGACAATGTCAATTTTTGATCTGTTTTTCTGAACCAGAAAAATCAATGTTTGCTCATTCTGGCTCAGCTTCAGCAAAATCGTCAAAATAAAAGTTTCTGTGTGGTCTGAGATTGAAAATATCAGTTCAAACTGTTTTTTTGTTTGGATTCAGTTCAACACTCTCTCCAACACAGAATTAAGCTCTGGAGGGACTGCCCATTCTCAAAGAGTACCAGTGTGCCTGGATGGTAAAAGGAAGGGTTTTAATTGCTCAGTTAATTTTCACCTCAGTTTTGCCTGTTTTTTGCTACGTTATCGTCGTGTAATTCCATGTGTTGCTGCTCCCTCGTCGCTCAGCACCCTCACTGGGATGAGCAGGTGGGTGAGCATCTTGATTCCTAGCAGGTAAAACCCTCTCTTTACAAGATTACCACTGTGCTTGTACCTCCACAACAGCAAAGAGGCCAGTGGCTGATGAGGCCATGGAAATGGGCTTCTCGCCCTTAGAGCGGAGTCTGGAGATTAAGGTTGCAACACACCAGCATGTGCTGTTTTGGCAGTAGCCACTGCTGTAGCTAATCTTTGAATACGTGGGAGATATTAGGCTCCAGGATCATTAATCATACATTCATTTATTTTAATGAAAAGAAAGAAAAAAGACTCCGGTTTCACTGGAAAAGGATAAAGAAAAGCTTGACCTGGTGCCAGACTTAGACTGATTAAAAGGAGACTCACTTTCCCCATCTTTATAGATGTGAATGCTGCCAGCTCATGGGCCCCAGCCTGTCAGTCTGGAGTGCAGGCTGGAGCAAAAGCGCTGGCTTTTTCTGAGCTTTTCTCTGTGCGATAACTGTAATGTTTAGACCAAGGTCAGGCTGGAATGAGCTTTTTCCCCTGGAGGGACAACATCACTGTATGATGCCAGAATCAGCTGGCACGGGGTGATGTTCCTTTACTGGATTATCCCTTCCCATTCTGTCTGCCTCCTCTTCCTGTGACCCCACACCCTGTGCTCAGAAGCATCCTTCAGCCCGCCTGCGTGCTCATGCGATCTAACAGGCAGCTCACCCGTTGTTGCTCTGGTAAAGGTTTTGGTGGGCTATTTGCTCTCCCTCACCCCCCTCCCTAAGCCATTCTTTCTTACTTTACGTAGACGCAGACACAGATGTACAACAATCTGCTTTATCAGCCTGGGCCTTCTCATACAGCAGAGATTTACACCCTGCTGCCGTGGTTACAGCCTGACTTCACTGGCTAGGAATTAGACTACTGTATGGTCTCCTAAGCTGAGTAGGCATTTGAAGGGCAACTGCTTTGCAGTGAGCAATGTAATTAGTTAGGTTTTTTTTGTGCAGAAGGAAGCAAAATGGCCAAGTCATCCATTTTATCTTATTTTTGGCCAACTCTCTCCTGAAGTCCCTTAAAGCCATTTCACATGTGTAACAAATCAGAGAGTTTGGGCCACAATATTCAGGGCTTTAACTATAGATAGGGTTACACAGGCTCCCTGGTAATGATGCAGTGTGCTACATGACAGTTCCTTTCACCTGCGTTTGGGCAGTAGATCACTGTTTTATTTTATAACAAGGATCCCCATTTGAACTGCAGTTGAATTGGTTCCACTGCTGAGAGGGAACTGTTCCAAAAGAGACTTTATTTTCCTTCATAAAATGTGTCCTGTAGTGGTTCTTCCTTTTCTTTTTTGCTGGTAAAGTTTGTAAAATGTTTACTGAGAAGTGTGACAAGATATAAGTTTTGCAGGACCTGGGTTTATTTTCCATTCAGTCATACTTGTACCACAGGAGAAAATAATAAGCTTTAACTGGTGCAACTGAGCACAGAGTTTGACTTAGCTGTTTTTCAGCAATTACTGTAATGTCTTAAACTTTAGCTTATTTGAATTCTTGCAAAATAACCTGTGAAATCATAGGCAGTTCACTTGGCAATTTAATTCTCACATCCACTTGTTATATTTCATTTGGTCTTCTGTAACCTATTTGTTTACTTCAAAAAAAAAGAATTGCCACGTGATATTAGATATTATGGTATTTTGTATCCGCATATAGCCACTATTAATTGCTTCAGGAAAGCTGTAAAGGTCTGAGTAGCAAATACTAAATAACCTGATGTTGATTAAAATTACTTCCTTCCACCTCTTTCAATTTGTGAAAAATTAATTCCTGGTCTCAGCAACTCCCTCAGTGTGTGCCCAGGTTTTTCTTTTCTCCTCTATGAGATGTGAGCTGGACTTTACCTCTTCAGAATAATACTTACCGTTTCAGTTTGATGTTAATCTGCACCAGTTTTCCCTCCACTTTGACATTCCTCAAAATCATTGCACATATATGGCAGCAAAAGGATTAGGTCAACAGTGTACAAAGCTGATGCTACAGATTTACACAGCCTCTGAAATACTGAACCAATATTCAGTAAGGTTCCAATTTTTTGGATCGTTTTCTGATTTTTCTTAAGCATCTTCATTCTGACATCAAAAGCCTCAGTATAGAAACTTTCTTCTGCCCCTGGTCACATTCATTACTTAACTCTGGAACCTCCTCTGTGTCTCTTTTGGAGGTGAGTAGAGTATTACAGGTGTATGCTGTTGATTCATGTAACGCTTCCGTAATAGTCAATGCTTTATTCCTCATTCCTCATAAACACTCTATTTTGAGTCTTAGAAGATAAACAGGTAATGCAACACTATCTTTTAGTTAGTAATTTGTTGTAAAAACTGTCATGCATAAAAGATCATTTTTTCATTTGTATTTCATTCATCCTGTGTTTTGGTTCTGTTATCCAGGACTCAATGGCTTTCTTCTCATTTATTCGTTCCATTCAGAGCTTCTGTTTTCTGACAGTACTGTTATCTTTATTATCTGAAGAGATTAACTCTAGATTAGACTTCTCACCACTGCTCACTTTGCCAAAGACTGAGGTGATCAAGGTTCTCTGCAGCTAAATCCCTTAACTACTTTGCATTCAATACACACGGGGTCCATCCAGATGATTTTAGAAACACAAAAATAGGTTCCTAGAGCATTTTGTCAAAGAAGAGGAGTGATGAGAGGGATGAGTACTAATATACGGAGCCTCTCACCTGTAAGTCAGTAGATCAAATCCATGATAAACAAAACTTGGTTAGTCTTTATCCTCTTTGGTTGTTTTGTGCTCCATCTAGTTCCAGCAGGCAGCTGTGTAATAGCAAGCACTAAAAGGTCCCACTGCAGTATGTTCTGCAGCAAGGTGGACTGCATGTGACACATGGACAGCTGAACCCTAAAGCTAGTTTTAAAAGTAGCTATGAGATAGATTTATGTGGCTCCCGTGTAACTTTCCTAACAGGGAAGAAGCATATGGAAAGCTGTCAAACGAGTGTTAAACAAATTTTAAAGGAATGCACTTACTGATCACTTAGCTATTCAGGTGTGAATTCTTGGTCTCATGTAAGCACTAGAAAAACTCCCCCTGAATTCTTTTGGCTTTAGCCACAGGCCTCTGGAAGATTCATTTGAATAAACATGGGATCTGTTACAGAAGGCCCAAGGCCAAGGTGATATGGGCTCCCCCTTACACAGTGACTTTCAGGTTTTTCAGCTGAGGTTTTGACTTTTGGTATATCTCTAATATTTTCAAGTTGCTTGGGAGGGGAAAGGAAGGAGTAGATGGGGTTTCACCTTGTCTAAATTATAATCTGGACTTGATTGCTGTTCCACAGCTTTGATCAACACCACTGATTTACCATCATTAACAAGTAACGCTGCAGTGGAGCCTGTAACATTGCCCTGACCTCAGCCACAACCTCTCCCTGGGTATGAGCTCGAGTTTGGTGCCTGCTCTGACTGTTTGCAGACTGAAGCAGCAGTCTGAACAGCACTCAGGCTGGGAGAGCCAAGGTGCATTACATCATATGTTAGTAATTCAACCTAGAGGCAGTTCTACCAGCACTTGCTGAATTTCTCTTTCTTTTCTCTCTTCTCCTGGGAAGAAAGCTGATTTCTATTATAACAGGTGCTAATCATATATTGTGGCTTTCCTGGACTGCCCAAATGGCCTGTTGGCAAGAAATAGCTCTCTATTAAGTGAGACAGGGAATAAAGTATCTTTAAACAGGTAAAAATGAATCACAGCATTGTAGTCAGAAGGATGATGTTTGACCAAGTTTTTCTACAACACCCTGCACACAAGTGCTCCATAGATCACTGTTACATACAGTATTTAAGTGGGAATATCTGCATTCATGTAGACCTTTGTAGACAGAGTCTCTTAAGATTCTGTACAGCCGGTGAATTACTATATAACTAAATAGATATTATGATGAGAAAAAAATATGATCATTACTTGTCTTCCATTCTGTGCAGCCTAAGATTCCACAAAAATCTCTTCTTGAAAGCCTTAACTCTCATCTGGCACTTAGCTTCAAGAAAGACATCCTGATTCAAAGTCTTCAAGTAAAGAAGAGGCAATTATACATCCAGTCACTTGATTCACATGGTTGATATACCTCATATTCATTTTTTGCGTATTAGATTTATCTGAATTTGCCCAAGCATTGATTTCGAGTCATGAGATTTCGTGAAGCTTCTGGGCTAAGATTATGCATGTGCTGTTTGGGGCAGAAGCACAGTGTAACATGCAAACCATAAATCTCAAATCTTGCTGAGATCTGCTTACAAATTCTTCTTGAAGCAGTCCTCAACTGCTACAAACGTTGCAGGGAATTCTGTCTGAAGATAAGGAATGGGCATCAGAGTTCATGGGAGTGTGGTGTGACTAAGTTGGGAAGACTGAATAAGCTTAGTATTTGTTTTGCCACAGCAATGCCATTAGGGAAGGTTTCCCAGAGAGTTAGAGGCAGCACATATTACTGGAGAAAGTAGACACTTGCTCAGACATCTGGCTGGTATCCAGTCACTTGTTTTGTGCGATGTAAGGTCTGGTCTTTTTCCCTTTTTTAATCAGTGGGCATTATGAGTTAATCCTGCTTTAGTGCTTGAGCTATGGTCTATTGTAGAATTAGTACATCATGCCCCAGGAGACTAACTCTACCTTTGACTCAGCATATCTTATTTCCATTTGTGCAGAAATGTCTTGGATCCAAACTGTGTAAGTCATACTCAGTGGAGACTTGCTTTTATTGAAGCTGGTGGCTTAACCAGGTTGGGGTGAGGTAGCTTACCTCTCAATTCATGTTTCTGCAATGGCTCAAAAATATTTTTAACATGAGGTCTTAATTAATTTTGTGAAAATAAAAGCTTTTCTTCTGCTTTTTCACAGTCTTCCACTTGGTCATGTCGATACATCCACGCTGCTAAATATACCTTTCCCGGAACAAGTGGTATAGTGTGGCTTACAGCCATACGCAAGGCTAACCTGCTCAAGAAAAGGCTGGCAATGTTCACACTGAATACTTTTTCACCTCCCCAAGAACTTACATGGCAGCCTGTTAGCCCTAGATATAATCAATATTTTAAAATATTTTCCCTTTCCATTCAAAATACCTGCAACCATAAGAGCTATATTGCAGCTCACTGGGATGATGTTTTGATTAGATGAATTCAGCAGTATAAATTACATGCTGTGCATGTAGCATGAGGATTTGTCAGAATGCTTGGGAGTGCAAAGTGTGCTGAAATGGTGCTGTAAAGGGGTACTCAGGTTTGGTGTGGTTTGTAGCTGCAGTTTATATCTATACCAGCTGTCTGGAGCAGACCACAGAATGAACTGTCCTGTCAATTGTGCCTGCGTTTTCCTTCTGCAGAAACCCATTTGGCTCTGTCCTGAAAGAATGTGAAGAGTAACCTGACCTATATGCAGACAGGTATTCCCAGACTAACTAAAAAGGAAGTTACTTGACAATTGTAGGCACAGTTCTGGGAAACCCATGTGTCAGGTTCCACTTAGCCAGAGGCTTTGTGTGTGACCTGAAAGATACCACTTGCCCTCTTTACACCTCATTTTCCCATCTATAAAATTTCTGACTCTTGTCTTGTCAATATAATGTTAGTACTGCTAACAGGAACTCTCCCTTTCCTTGTCTGTTTAGAGAATTCAGCATAATGCTACAGCTTAGTTGCAGTTTGCAGGCTCTGCTCTAATAGAACTGATAACTGTAATAAGAAAACATTTCAAATTTTACTTCTGTTTATGATCACCATTTGAAAACACTAAGTATTTGTTCTTTGTTTGGGTGGGTGGTTTTACTTTTTTGTTTTGTTTTTAATGTTGTCCTTTTAGGACTATTTTAGGCTGGTACAGAGGACTATGTCTTAATTCTTTTCTTCCCCAAATGAGCACATACGTATACTTTATGGAAAAAAAAAAAAATATATTTTCCACACCCAGCTCTTCATATAAGCGTCTTGTGCATTCCATGCATGCCAGGTGAAGGAGTAAGACCCGCTGAAGCTCTCACTTGAGGCAGAGGCTTGCTTTGGTTAGGAGCCCACATAAAATGACTCAAATCTTTTTTGAGAACTTTTGAAATCTACAGAAATTTGGCAGCTGATCCAGAATTGCTGGGAGATGGCAGTACACCTGAACTGTTGATACAGAAGCAAGTCACTGATGCATATGCCTAATTAGTGTAGAGCAAAAGAGGACCGTGGGACTGAGTAAGATTTGCAGACTCCCTAAATCTAATCTATTGCTGTCATTATCCGCTTGTTTTCCTAACGCTGCTCGTGGACTCCTCAAATCCATCTTAAAACAGCTGCTTACTACTTTTTGCTATCACTACAGTTCATTGACTTCACAGCAACAATTTGAAGAACTTGGAATCAGACTCCTCCTCCGCACTGAGGGTACTGAAACTCACCTGGACACTGTCTAAACATGTGCCTCAAATGAAACCTGTGCATTAATCAGTGAGTCCAGTTCTTCAAGATATGTATGCACCTGACACGTTGTTGAATTTGCATCCTTTACTTAGACATGCAGGCTCCCTTATAACTGCTTCTGTAGGAGTTTTCAGAATGTGATTAGCACTCCTAGGGGTGGAAAGAGGTAGAGGAGGTCATGAGATGACAGCAAAGGGATGGAAGTCCTCTGCAGCATGAGATGGTTTTGCTGCTGAGCAGTGGGCTGAATTGCCCATTCTCTATGATTATGTAATGAAAGACCCCATTGTACAACGTGATACACACAGGGGAAAGGGGCTAGAGCTGCTCTGGGAACCTTCAGCCTGAACTTCCTGACCTTTGCGCAATTAAAATTTCAGACAGCCTTGCATGTACGCGTGCTTTTGGCACTGCATTCTCGAGAGGGTGGCTGTTTTCATTTCGGCCAAGAGACTTCAAAACATTGTTGGATAAATAAATGTAAATCAGCTGCAGATACCATTGTGTGTGACTCTCACTCCCTAAAACTGCTGCGAATACTAAACTGAGAGTCTGAGAGCTGTTTATGTTAATAAGGTAATTTGAAAGGTGCTAGGGTGAGGTAAGGGAAAACAAAGAGAAGGATCAGCAAAGTGCTTATGAACCCTAGTCTGTTTTTCCTTTCACTGGCAGTGCAGCCAAGTGCTGCACAAAACATATGATTGTTGCCCTCTTTAACTCCAGTTTTCCTCTGCAAATTCCAAGCAGGCCTAACACTCCTGATTGTTAAGCACAGCCCTGTGCACAGGCTGCCCAGCAGCTGCTTTTTCAGGTACAGCTCTCAGTCTCCTGTAACTTGTTAATTACATACTGCCTATCTGAATATGCCAGATGACTGTGTGAACTTTTTGTGACTTAATATTTACAGCACATTAGCTCTTGCAAGCCCCATCTGAGTTTGGACTGGATAATGCAGTATAATTTGTGCCGTATAATGTACAAGCCTGCCTTAGGGATAGTATCTTGGAGAGATATCTGAGCTAGCTGTAAGTAAACACAGTCCTATATATGAAGGAGTCTCATCTTCTCCGCAAGGTCAATTATCAGTTACCCCAGTAGATTTCCACGCTAAGAAAGCTCAACTGTTTCTGAACTAATTTTGGTGTCTGGACAGTGAAAGCATACTCTGCTGGAGACAAGGCCTGAACCTGGGTTTCTCTACTGCCCTTCATACACGTGCTTGTAAGAAATGCACACCTTGTCTTCATTAACTCCAAGGCACTTTCTTAAAGTTCTTGACAATATACGAGTGCAAAAATATGACAGTGGGAGAAACTATAATTTTCTGCCTCAGCAGTGCTAAAGACTTTAGTGTAAATGGCGATTAAGCTCTGATTCTGGATAATACAGCACGATCAGTGACACTAAGTCCTTGGAATTTGTGGGGATTTTCTTTTCTTTCCCCCAAAAGGAGAACAACCACCCTAACAGGTCACTGGCTTCTCAAAGGGGAATATTTCCAGATGGAAAATGGACTAAGCTCTGCTCGGAGGGAGGCCTTTCTGGTATGGAAAGAATGAATAAGCTATGGTACATGTCTTCCAGTATTTGGTAACTTTAGTAAATTCCAAGCAAGCTGAGAGTTTTATTCATTGCAGCACAGGGCAATGTACTCATTCACTGGGTTCACCTTCACATGCTTTTCTCCCCAGTCTCTAGATGAGGATAAGAAGATTTAAAAAAATATTCTGGTTATGAGTCATCCAAGTGTCATAATCAAGACCTGGTAATACCACATAATATCAGTCTCATGCAAGCTATAACTCCCTCTGGGATGCTGAGCCATGCAGCGTTTCAGCGCTGTACACTTTCCTGTTTAAATACATTTTTGTGGCCCAGCTCAGGTCTAGACTACTGTAATTCAAAATCCAGAAAATCTACTTAATATTACTATTTTTGAAAGAATAAAAAAATAAAAGGAGAGAAGAAAGAACCAAACCTTATTTGGATGGTCATTGGCATGAAATATGGCTGTTGCTTGGCTCAGGAAGATTTACTTTTGGAGACTGTGCCCTTGTGGGCTGCATTACTCCTAACCTACCTGTTGTGCTCTTTATGGAGCAAAGCAGGTCTTCTGCAAGTACCTAGAGCACCAACAGCTTACTGAACCGCGTGAGTACAGTAAGGCAGGGAACGGGGTTGGCACCAGGACTGGCATCCTGCTTCCAGCCCCGACTTCAGGTCTCTGTATGGCATCTTAGTTTTCTTATAGAAGAAGAAACCAGTATCTCCCTGGACTCAAGAAGCTTAACTGGTATTTTGGGATCCTGTGGGAGGCACAGATAATCTACAGACAGTATCAGAAAGGTAAAGTGGTGAATAAAACCCAGTTTTCTAAAGAAAGGTTGCTTCCGATCAGATTTTCCTTAGGAAATCTGTGTGATGAGGTAAGCCCAGTGTCAGCAAGAATGTGTCACATCAGGGGTTCAGTTCAGGTTTATCTGGGACTGAAACCATTCCTCTTTGGTTTCAGTAGAGGCCACTAATGGTTTGTTAACCAAGCTGGTAAGTTGGAACTGACTCACAACAGTTAACACTAGAACAGATGAAGTGGAAATGGAGCTTCAGAGAGAGAAAACATTTGCTCCCCTTGGTAATTAACTAATGTAAATTTGGAGAGGGTCCAGTTCCGGTATAAGTTCCCAAAGGCTCCAAAACAACACCCCAATTCTGGTTCAAATGGGAAATGACAATTCTAAGTGTGGTCGAGTTCATTTCTCTGAATGCATTGCACAGCAAGCATGCTCTTCTCTCAGGTGTCTTGATCGCCAGCTGTAAGACGTGATGGATGCTACAAACATGAAGAGCACTACTGACTCATTTACTCAGTGTTCCTGACAAGGTGGCTCTCTATTCAATTCCCTACGTTGGCAATTCCATAGTCCAGTTTAATCGTATTTGAACCAGTCAATAATGTTTCTGCTTCTTAGGAAATTACTGTTCCATTTAACAGCTTTTCCTGTCTTACTGTTTCTTCTAGCATCACCATAGATAGTTCTTCCTCCATGAAGGCCAGACTAATTAAAATCTGTGGTAGTTTTTTCTCCCTCTGTGTGGCTCTGTACAGAGGATCAGATTTGCCTCCCCTCCACATTGAAAAGTTACTCACATGAGTAGTTCAACAGAAAGGAATACACTTGTATGACTAATCTGCTCAGCAGCATAAAAGTTCACTGTCTGGACTAGAACTAAATGACTTTAAAGAGTGCTACACAGGTTGCAGAGGGGGTGGATTAAAACTCAGGAGTCCCCTGTGGCAAATGCCATACTTTGATAACTAGACTGTTCTTCCTGTCTAGCTAAACTGAGTCTGCCATTTCTTTTTATCAGATTTTTTTTCCTTTACAAAGGAAATGCAAAGGTCTTTAGTGTTTTGATAAACCACATATAAATTTGGACCTTTGTAGGGGTCCGCTCAGTTGTGCAATTCTGTCTTGGAATAAATGCTTGGAAATGTTGAAGGTCTTGTTTCTCCTGGACATTTGCTTACCAGATTTGTTGAGCTAGCAAACATGTTGCTGTATGTTGGCACATACATTACCTCGGCTTAAACTAATTTATGGCATCTCTGACACAGTTCCCATTCCAAACAACGGTCTTAATCAGTCCCACTCAGAAACATATACAATGCTGAGGAGCTGTAACTACTAGTAGCTTTTCTCTTTAGTAGGACTTTGGCACTGGTCCATTTTTCAGCCCTTGATGTACAAACATGGAAAGCATCTTACTGAAGCAGATATGGCATTGACAGATGGATGAGTGCTTTTTCTTCTGTCAGGAAGAACAAAAACATGGTGAGACAACAGGAGGACAGGGGAAGTCATAGAAGAAAACCCAGTCTGTTTCCTTAAACAGAGATGTCTGGAGTGAGCCTGTATCAGAGCATCATAACATTTACTTATTGTTTCTCGAGTTGCTAAGGAAGGTAGAGGTTACTGAGGTAGCGGAGTATCTCTGTGATCACTTCAGAAGATAGGGACACTGGGGCTGGCTCTTACTGTGCCTCTAAAAAAAACTGCAATGAAAGAACACCCAGAGAGAGAGGAATAAGAACTGGATTTGTGCCACTATGATTCCTCTATCAAACTTAATTAACTAAAAGTTTATGTGCCCCTCATTTAAAGATACCCAAGAGGCTGCCCCAGACTGTAGAGATTACGTATCTCTTTATGGACCACTCTGGAGTTCAGGAGGACTAGCATCTGCACTGTATATCATGCCTCTCCTAGCTATCTGCAGTTTGCTTTGGCTTGCCCTGCCTCTCTTATTTATGCTAAGTACAACGTAGGAGAGCAGTTGGTTATGCACCATACTGTTCCTGCACAGGCTGTGGCCACTTCTCAGTAGGGTCCTGAATTCGGCTTGATATTCCTTCCAGCATGGATTTAACCGAGGAGAAGGAAAGAGAAGCAGAAATGAAAGGTTAAGAATTTAGAGATGTTCTAGGTACCGTCAAGGATAATCCTCAGTCCATCAGTTTCTGCAGCTTGTCTCATATCTCAGGAAAAGAATTAGGGAAATTAGCTAAAGGAATTCACTTTAAAGAATGGTCAATGTTTGGAAGTGTTTTCCTTAAAATTTGCCCCAAATATATTTTTGACATTTAACTCAGAATTTCTCCCAGCTTCTTCCTTTATTTTCCAGCTAAGTGAAATGTTGTTTTAAAAAATAATTGAGTGTCCTTTAAAGGAAAAAAGGGAAGAAAAAAGAGAGGAAACTAAAAAAGTGGTCAAGAAACCCAAACGAAACTTTGCAAGACTTTGTTTTTTCACTAAATAACCTGAAACGATGAAAAACAAAATCTCTGTAAAGTTTGGTTCAACTTTTTCTCATGATGCATCAAAAATGCAGTAAGGCGAACAGCTGCCGAGGCGATGAGTTGTATGCCCCAGAGATGGAGACTGAGCAAGGGTGTGAGTCCAGCCCAGCTGTCACCTCCACCCCAAGAAATGGGCTCCTGGTGAAGCCCATGCATGGGTGTGAAGCAGTCTTTTTTCACTGAGCCAGTGTAACTCACCCTTGCTGTTAGCAACTTTACCCAACTCTTCCCTGCGAGGGACACCCTGAAATACCAGGTATTTTGCCCTGATTTTATTTATGATGGGAAACAGAAGGAAAGGAAAGCATGACTCAGTGCTGAGTTATTTTTGTCACTCCGGGTAAGGCGGTGTTGTTAGCAGTATCCCAAACACCGGAGTTGGCAGTGTGCTGCACTGAGCTGGGCTGCCCGGGACAGAAGAAAATAGAGCTGTTTTCAAGCATTCTTGTGTTTCTGTTGCAAGACTGCCCCTTCACAAAGCATTATACCCTGCCTTGACCCTCCTGCCCCACAGAAGGGGCTGTTCTGTCCAAATGTGGGGCAATTACTCTGATGCTTAGGATGTGTGGGTTACTCTTGGGGGGCTGCAGAAGGTGCAGGAGCCTTGCAAGCCGGGCTGCCCTGAGGGAGAGGCAGGGGTCTGCAAATTGGGAAGGCTGGGTAAAACCCCTGGCAGAGGGGTGCTGTGGTGGGGAGGTGAGGGGCTGGCAGTTTGCAATTGGCTGTTGGAAGATGGCGGTTGGTGGTTGGCAGTTGGCCGTCAGCAGTTGGCTGTCAGCAGTTGGCCACGGAACATTCCAGAACCCTCCTGAGGAAGCTGCTGAGAAACCTGAACTGTGCAGCCCCTGCTGGGGTAAGAGCTGGTGGCCACGGCTCTTTTGAGGCTCTTGTGAAGGTGGGAGAGGGGGCACCTGCTCTGTGTTCTTTGTTTTTTGTTTGTTTTTTTGTGGGGTTGTTGTTTTTTTGTTTGTTTGTTTGTTCAGTTGCCCCAGCATGTCTCCCTTGCACCCATTCTGATATTCCCCGCTGTGGTCTCCATCCCCCCTCTGCCTCCACCCCACCACTCCCCCTTTCTTCTTTTCGCATGTGCACCTCACAAATTCCTCCAGAGACTTCCCAGAGACTTCCCCAAGCAGACCCGCCGAGTGGGACCTAGGGAACCCTGAGGGAACTGAGGGCTGCCCACAGCCGGGTCCCCTTTGCTTTTCCCATCTCACACAGTGGTGGCAGGCCCAAAACAATGCACGGACCAAGACAAAGGGCTCACACCTCTAGGTCTGTTTCCTACCTTACGCTGTGCTCTGACTGCCAGAGTCCCATGAGATGTAAATTGCCACGACTAACAAGTTCCATCTCACACTTCACATGAAGAGGTTTGGTGGCTTTTTCCAGAGTCTTAAATTGAATCAGGGATAATCCAACAAAGAGATTACAGACATATCAAGAGTTTACTTTGCGTGATTGCCACATATTTGATGCCAGATACAGTATCCTGTTTTCCCTCTACACTTCACTTGGAGATCACATCAAATAAAATTCAACTTCTCCGTTATGTAAAAATTAAGCAATCTGCCCTCTGGTTTTGAAATTGTTTTTATTTAGCAAGAAATTAAAAATAAAAAATAAAAAGGCATTATGCTAAGGGAATTTGTTGTGTTTTGAGAAGAGATCATGAGGAGTGTTTTTTTCAGGTCATTACTGGGAGATGGTCTGAGAGCCCAATCATGAGAAGCATGACTGGGGAAGGGATGGGAAAGAGAGAAAAACAACTCACTGTGGTCTTTAAAAATATTTTGGTTATTTACTGACAGCTTTTCCTTTGAGCCATGACCCATTTCCACCTGCTGCATGGCATCTGATGAAGCATATTACTAAAATGAATCCTTTGTCACAGTAGGAAATAAATGCCCTCACTGGCAGAGGTTAGATTTTAGGATGATTTTACATCCTTTGACCTTATAGTCAGCACATATTTGTGTGGATGCTTGGGCTTTTGCAGTAGCTCCCAGTGCTGTCTCTGCTCTTAGGCCTTTTGATGTGCTCCAGCACAAGTGACCTTTCCCTTTTGGACTACAGAGACCAGTGCTAGCCTCTGTAGTAAAGTCTCTGCTTGTTACCCAGCACTGGTGAGTCTGTAAAAACCACTTCATCTTTCATCTGTCACAACGAAGCCTGTTGTGTTGAATTGCCAGTATAAAACCAGACTGAGGCTAGTTATGCTGCAAGCATTGGTATATTTGGAAAGCCTAGCTGTCCTTAACTGCACTCAGAAAATAAGAGGACTAAAATGGTCCTGCTGCTGAATGCTCTTGCAACAGACATGCTGGTGAATACAGTCAGCTCTGGCAAGTAAGCATGTCTGATTCAGTGCAAAAGAAAACCTCTCCAGTGCGTATATGAGCCTGACCTGGAGAAAAATTCCTCCCATCTTGTCATCAGTTTACCTGTGAGCATGCGAGTCACAACTGGCATGCCCAGCAGAGCTGCCTGTTCTCTCTTATGCTACATACGCGCTGCTCTGTTTACAGCGTGGGCCAGGTCAGAACCCAGCTTCAGAGGAAGCCAGACTAAACCATTAGAAACCTGCCCTTCAAGCAGCCAGTTGTTAAAGAACTAAACCCTCTCTTAAGCTGCTAGTGGAAAAAAATCATCTGATGCTAGAAAATGCAAAACCCCGGCACTTCAAATGATCTTAGTAGATAAGCAGAAGTTGTGAACACTGATGTGGAGGGTGAAAGAGCGGTGCTGAAGAAATAGTTTTTAATCTTCAATAGATGTGAAATGTTTTTATGCCTTTTGCCACAGACTACATTTTGCCACACGTTTTGCTCATGAGCTCTGCAAGCATTGCAACTTCATTTGTCCATTTTCTCTGAAAATTACCCCAGAGTACTTAGCAGCAATTTCTGAAGGGCTTATGGTCATCGTCAGGAAAATACCAGGAAAATGTCAGATGTATAAATATAGTCTGTACTTTACAGAATTGAAACAAGGCAGATTCTTGTCCCAGGAACACCTAGATTAGTTTCCAAATGCCCGTGTTGATTTCCAGCTCTCAGAAATGCAGGCTTTCCATATGCTTTGAACCCAGGGGTTTGCTGGGTCCTCAAGTCTTGCTACAGAGCTCTGACCTTTTCTCTTACTGTTTGTAGGGTTAAGAGGCTGCTGCACTGTGAGCTAGGAAGGAAACGAGTGATTCCCCAACCTGTTAATTCCCAGATTTTTAGGGCTCTGAAAAAGATACAATGATTGGGATGTGAATTTGAAAGTTCGTCCTTTTCACTTTCTCTGCAACCAGTTGAGCCAAATAGGTGGGAGCTGGGCACCCCTATGGGAACCTGTGTCTGAAAGCAGCTCTCAACTCCCCTCTCTGTAAGAACCAGCAGAGGGTAGGGTCACCACACTATGAGGCAAAGGGAATGAGACAGGGGCAATGGAGGAATTGCCCCTGTCACAAAGCTGTCCTCACTGCCTTTGGTAGCTGCACTGTAGGAGTCACTTCTCTGTCAGGACACGGGGGGCTTTTCTGATGATACCCAAGGCCTGGTTTTGTTGTTACTGGTAAGAAACATATGCAGCCCATGTCTTCACATCCCAGACTTTAGAGAAAAAGGTTGAAATTCAGTGGTACTCTGAACTGGCTCTGACCCCGCTGTAATAGGAGTAAAACCTAACGGATATAAGTGAATATCAGACCTGTAGGAGAGGGGTGGGATGGAGCTTACTGAGACACACTAAGGAAAATTTCACTTTTTCTGACCTGTCATTTCTCAGAGGTGCTACATTTTCCCTGATTGTACAATCAGAGTATTTGACCATTCTCTCCAATGATTTATTTTCATCTTACTGAAGCTAATTCCGTTCTGTGTGTCCTGATATCACTGGGAGAGGGAGACTTATTACATTGACCTTAGACCCTGTTCAGCTTTGTTTATTCTTATCAACGTGGCTGCATGGATTGTTGCTGGGGATCTGTTGATGGCAGGGTAGTGGTTGCAGTGAATTACCTGTAGACTGACCGTTCTCATACTAAAGAGTTCACTGTACCAATAGACTCCAGTTAGTCTTTGCCAGCAGAGGTATGGACTCAGTGCAATTGCTGTCTTGTAACAGCATAGCCCCTTACCAAGATTTCTCTGCATCAGGCCGGGGCTGATGAAGAAGGCCTAATGAGGGGGGGGGGGGCATTTTTCCTGATAGGACCTTCATCTTTAGAACTGTCAAGCCAGCATTAGGTTTGCAAGAGAGGAATATTGACGTTATCATGCAAACACTTTTGTCCATCTCTAAGCTAGAAAGCTTATTTTCTGGAGTTTAAAATGTTGCCCTTGAAGCTTGTAGACTTTACTAGCCTGTACCGTGTGGAGCAGAGAACAAGCTCACCAGTGAAAGTTACAGGAACTTGCAGTTTATAAGTATGTAGCACTTGCAATAACATCATAAATATTTCATTTCACATCACACTTGCAGTTCCCAGCACTGTTAATACAGATGTATTGTCAATCCCCAGCCACTGAGGAAGGAGAGCTTGTCTGGAAACTGGTTCATTCCTTCACTGGAAAGCACATTACCTCCACAACTCTGTAGTGAGCTAGTTGTAAAGTGTGGGCCCCTGGTTTCCCTCCTAAGCACATGGAGATTATTTTTGTTATTTCTTTCCTAGCAAAGACTCTGGGGTCTCTCATCTGACTTTCTGACAGAACCAGTTCTCAGTGGAACATCTCCATTTCCTTAAATCTGTTGCTGGATAGATGTTGGGATCGCTTTTGCTGCCAATTTGCTCAGTAATGCAATGTGAGTAGGACTATAGCAGCAGCTAAACACCACTGAAAATCATGAATATTTTTCCCTTGCAAGGCAATGTCTGTGTATACACTTTAGAATCCCAGTGAGCTTCCTTAATCCTTTTGTGTTTGTGTATATCTTAACATTTTTAGAAGTGGTCAGTTATGAAATAAGCCAAAAAATAAAATGAAATGTTTATCTGAGAAATGAGCCTGATTTTACATACTAAGTTTTTTTTTATGTAGCTCTCATAATAAAAAGTCAAAAATCCACTGTTAGCATTGAATCTGAACAAAAAGTGAATCTCAAAAAAACAATCTGATTTTGCTCTTTAAAGGTTTTGATGTGCCAGTGTGATGGTATGTCAGAGGCTGATGGCAAGATCTGTGACAATCCAGCTGCATACATCAAGGCTCGTTCTGCAGATTTCGACAGATGTGTGTCCCTGGAGCTCCTCCATCATCATCTCCAACAGCTGACTTGGCGCTCAGAGCCAAGAGTGCAGCAGCAAAGATTTTTCTAAGGCAGCTTGCACTCTGCATCAGATAGTGGCACAGAAATTTTAATTGTCATGGTCCAGCCCAGCAACAGCAGTTTCACCATGTCTGGTGGTGCCCAGCTGGAGCTGAATTTCCATTGGCAAAGCTCCGTGGAAATGAAGAGCAGAGATGGTGATGATGAGATGAGCTTTACGTAACAGCTGAGGACATGGTTTTAGCTTAACATTATACAAGCCCAGTAATTCCAAAATCTTTGAATAATCTTGAATGCAGATTTTGGAGACTGCTGAGCCTGCTATTTCAAGAGTGCCATTGAATGAGCCCTTTGGCTTAGCAGCTGTAATGTTGCAGAATTTCCACATTTCATAGGGTGGAGCCATGCAGAGCTGCAGCTCTTGTTGAGTACCCAAATTGTACCAAAGACCAAGAGCTTTAATGTAGACCTCTCCATTTTTTTAAAAGCTGCAAGAGAAAATTCTTCAGTGAAATCCTGCAAGGGGGATGTCACAACATCTGCTTTTCTGTGTGGAACTTACATGTGTAAGAGTAACTGCTGTAAAACTTCACCATCTCTGAAAAAAGCATCATCCTGTCTAATGACACAAAATGAATTAGGTATCTTCAATGCCATCTTGTGTGTTTAGAAAGTATGCAAATGCAGGGAGGGACCTATTCCTCTAGACACAGTAGGAATCAAGAAGTCTTTGCATTTAGAGTTCTTAGCATTTCAGTGACATTGTAGTCAAAGATGGCTTTCTAGGCTTTTTTACCAGTGCTTCTACTGGATGTCAAATTTTGTTTCTTTTGTTTCTTTGCTCTCACTTGCATATCTTCTTTCCCCCAATTCCAATCCCTCTAAAAGCATGCATGCCCATGTGACGTGAAAGAGTACCTAATGAAGCTATTATGCATGTGTTTGAGACTTCTGAACTGGCTTTCATTTGTCAGTGCTTTGGGTGGTTGAGGTACTTGTGGTTTGAGATTACTATCAGCTACTGTTTTTTCAATTATTGGACTTACATAATTTGTTCTTTAATGACTTCTGTGTTTGGTGACTGTGTCCAAAGGATTTAGGACTTTAACCCAGATTTTAGAAGATCCATTAATTTCACTCTTTTCCAAATCCAGATACACAGATTAATGAGGCAAATGATGATCTTTTGGAAAACCCAGCTTGACTTTTTCTATCCCTTCCCGTACATTACCACTAAGAAATATTCTGTTGAAAGTTACTTAGACGACAGCTATTTTAGCAGTGGCGGCTGCAGCCTGTAACCCACCGTGTAACTACAGGGTGGTTAGATGTGTACACTTGCTTACCAGGAAACAGAGCAGTCACCAATCCAGTCACATGTGGAGTGAACAACTCTTGCAAAAAGAGCAAGAGAAACCTGAGGTGGTACCTCAGACTCTTCAGTGGGGCAAAAACATGCTGGTTCACTTTGTTGCTTTGCCACAAATAACCAAGTTTTGAGGGAGATTTTATTTCCTCTCCCAATGTCTTTATGTTCAGGGCAGTGTTTCTAACACAGACTTAGCACTCATCCTGTGTTCTTTGTCCTTTCATTTCCAGCATTGCAACGTTAATATTTTGGTTCTGCAGTTTCCTGCCTGTACTGTAGTATTACCCATGGATGCCTCCAGTTTAGCTAACAGCATGTGCTTTCAACTATTATTCTTATTATTACTAATATTATTTCTCTGGGCCTCCAGATAGAATCAGAGCCCTACAGCAATAGGTGTTTTGTACACAAATGCACTGTCTCTCCTCTGAAGTGTTTGCAGTCTGTTTTGTCCACCCTGTGACTGTTTCAGTGCAAATTAATCTTTTGTCCGGGACAGAGGCCCTCTGAGAATTTCCATATGGAACTAGAAATGATGATGGAACACATCTAGCTTTCCAAGTGCTTCATTTTTTTTTAATTTTTATTTATTTTTTTTCTGGCAAATTGGAAATCTTCAATATTTCTTTTTGCAGACATTTACTCTTATTATTATGAACTAGAACTCTTCACTGTTTATTTGCTTTGTAGATGCTCTGTGTAGAGGCTCACTGATGTTTGCTTTTGTACAGTATCATCCTCATCTGCCTAAGTTTCATTGCATTGCTGTAGATATATTTTGTCAGTATTGTCTTTAAACTTGTTTGAGGAAAGGACTAAATGGGAGGGAACAAAAGTATTCTGTGTATAATACCAGGTACAACATTGGTCTCTGAAACCTAGCACTGGCTTTTATGCACATCGTTGATGGCCCATGCAGCCAACAAAGTTCATGTATTTCATTATCTCATACACAAACAAGCAACAGCTACAGTAAAAATACTGTGATGAAACACAATGTAGTTTTGCCTTGTGTGAATCAAGTTGAGCTGAAAGCAAATCCTGTGGTTCTTGTGAGCTGAAACACCAGGGAAAACTTGGATCCAGGTGTGAATTTCGTAGCTCATGCTGACCTGTAGAATTTTCATTACTGGATATTGCTAGTACTTGATTAGTACCTGGTGGTTCAAATGCTGGCAGTGATGCATTTCCTGCTTTCTGCTAGATGAAATGTCCTTCAATGTAAGGAAACAGGGAGGAAGAAAGGATAGGAAAAAGTCATTTATTAAATGGCATTGGATTACAATCTCTTGTACTGGAAACTATTTACGAGAAAGCATAGTCTGTGAAGACTAGGCTGGAGAATGTCCATGTTGGATCTCTCCAGACCAGAGCAGACTGTAAAAGTGAATAATAAATAAAGCACAAAGCAAATTTTACCAAGCAAGCAAGCAAAAAAGAAAGAAAAGTCCACTATGAAGCTAGTAATTTAGCACAGAAGGTGCAAGATATGTTGGATTGGCTGAAAAAATAAAAAAGATTCACCTAACTGGGTACAGTGAACCATGAATTCAATCGCTCCTCTGTTTTTCCAGTGAAGTAGGATAGCTTTGTATCCAGTTTTAGAAGAGGGGAATGGCAAATATTTTCCCAAATCAGTTTGGTTCAAAGCATGGACAAATGTAGCTCCATTTCGTATTTTCACTGGATGAAGTGTTTGTTTGGTTTTTTTTTCATACACAAAAATAATTGTTTTGAATGTTTCCAATTGTTATTTATATTGTTCTAGAGTTCACTGTTCTTTCTGGAAAGGCATCCCAAAAGTGGTTATGCATATCATAGGCAGGTCTTTACAGCTGATGCTTGTAGTAATTACAGCACATATCCTCAGTACATGATAATTCATTTGCTCCTTGGAGTCAGCCAAAAAGGCTTCTATTTGCTTTACTGATCTTTGGCTCAGACTCTGAACGTTGATTTACAAACGTCACACTAACAAACATTGCTTGAGTTTTGTGAAAACTGTCTGAAGGCTGTTTATTTATGCTCCTTAACCTATTTTTCTCATAAAAGGAGACACATGCACCCTTAAATCAAGCCAAACCTGAGTTTATCGCTGTTGAACAAAACCTAATAACAATAACATTGCATTAAAGCAGCTGCATTAAAGGGAGGAATTTTTAAAGCTATAGTGTTAGCAAAGTCGAACCTGCTGTTTTTGATAGGCCCTTTTACGTACCGTTTTGATTAAAGCATACAAAAAAAGCTCTGTCAATAAGCACTCACCACTTTGGACTGGTACTACTCACTGTTTCCATGCTCTTATTCATTAGAAGAAATATATCTAACTGGGAGCTGTACTTCTGAACATGTTTTCACGTACTTCCTCTGCACATTACCAGACGACCCCCCTTAAGACACAGCCACCCAAATTTCTTTTATAGGACCTTTAATGAGGACAACTAAGAACAGGCACCAATTTGAACAGAACGTTTAGTTTAAGACATAATGGGTGAATGATGATATGCTCATTGCTGGCAAGAGCATTAAGCTGGATCTCCAACAGAAAATAGCTGAGGTATGGCAGTGCTTGTGTTCAGGAGCTCCCTCTAGCAATTTTGGTGATGCTACCCCTTATGAAAATGGTTCTGTTTCACTGCCTCTGCAGTAACAGATTTAGTGACAGGTTTCAGCAGTGATGTAGGAATCAGCTGTTTTCTATCCTAACTTAAAAAGAAAACTTTGTGTGCTATTTTACTTAGTGAAAATACAGTGCTTTTGTCCATGCACAAGTGTAATGAACTGAAAAACAACTGAAAAATATTCAAAAGCCATTCATTTTCTCTTTTATAATGTAACTCTTACAATGGTCTCTTCTACAACATCAGAAAATAGATACTAAGAGAGATCTAATTCCAATTCAGGAATGCAATTGGTGCTTGTGTTCAAATTTAAGCATGTGAAGAAACTCCCTAATTAGGATGTAAAAATAAGGTTATCTGTTAAATCAGGCTCACAGTTTTGTACAAAATTTCCTATTATGATTTTATTACTTTCATGAGGTAAAGAATGATTACTGTTAATTTCAGGTATTATAATAACCTAGCAAAGATTGCTAAAATTCTTTTTGAAAGGAGTTAACCTGGTTTATATTCTTCTACATTTTTCATGTAGTGTTTTCTTTTTTTTTTTTTTAATAGCTCTATTGATCTTTATCTTCCTGTTAATATGTATTAATGAAATTCTGCTGTATCTTGTGGATTGTCATACGGATTGTCATGGAGTTTGTATTACAGGCAGTTGAACCTCTAAGTGCACAGCAAAGGGTTATACTCTTGTTATTTATATTCCTTCCTCGAGAATAATACCTTTTTGTAGTTGGTGGTTTTAACAGAACCTATCATGTGTAGATGAAGTATGGGGCTGTCACCCCCAATGAAACTAAGTCCTATAGCAGTACCCAGGCATATGGGTTTTATTCACTTAGTTAAGCAGTTTCTGTAGAGTCTAAAACCTGAATTGGACAAAACGAAATACTAAAAAGAGAAGCATATAGGTCTGTGAAGTGTTGGAATGATGTTTCAGCTGCCTTGAGCTGAACAAAGTTCCTAACAGATGAAAAACATTTTTGTTCACTTGAGATAAGTGCAAGGCAGCCAAATGATTACATTCAAACTTTCCAATCCTTGCAAAGATTTGCTTCTGAGTCAAAGCCAAACATCAATAACTGCTGCCCAGAAGGGATATTGTTGTTTGGAAAGAGAGAGACAGCTATAACTGATTGCAATGCTGAGCCTGGAAATTCCGTCTCAGTCTCATCTTCATCATTGTGCTTTTCCAGTGCTCACATGAGCTCCACCGCTGCTGAAGCAGCAATCCAGGAGCAGCAGATCTATCTTTATGAGGTAATAAGCTACTCCAACAACAAAAAAAAATGTGTCGAATCTATACATCAGGAAAGATGTAGTCTAGTGAGCAGATAGCCTGGAGAATAGAAAGCCGTCATCAGTGTTCCTTCAAAAAAAATTATATATATATATATATGCACACATATACAGCAAAAAAACTCTGCAACTAGTCTTTTATGGTTTGAAACACCAATTGGCCAAACAAGATGTTCTGCCAGAATTAAATTCAGGTTAGGTTTATCAAATGACCATGAATAGTTGACTATTAACAGGAAATATGGGCCTTCAAATATTGGCCTAGAGCAAATTATTTTTGTGTGTTATGCTGTTAATGAGATTTCAGCTGTTCTTTTACAAACAGTTTCTCTTGGACTCAGAAATAAGTGTTCCAAAGAGCTGTCATAAATTAAAAAGAAACAGGTAGAATCTCTGCAGAAACAAGTCAGCATAGGAAATACCTTCAGAACAGCTTAATATGGGGCTGAGAGGAGACATTGATTCTGGGATACTTGTGGAAAATCAAAAAATGACAAACATGCAATACTCAATTCTTAACCTTACTTAAAGGCACTGAAATGTCTTTATCTGATCCAGGAAGGATTTATTCATGTATTTACCCATGACTTTATCTTCCCCAGCAAGGCTTTCATGAAGACTGTAGTATACTCTCCCTTTTTGAGCATCCTGCCATTTTTAATAGGAGAAGGAATTAACATTAGAAAACAGACCCGAAGAAACCACTCCCACCCTTAAAACAGTGCTCTTTCTGTGGTGTTTCTAGCATGTATACAGATTTCACTTACCACCAACCAAAATGTTCCTTTTTAAAAAGGAGAACGACTGACTCTTGTAAAGTATTAAGAAGCTTCTGGGCATCTGGTGTCTCTCCTTGCTGCCAACTCCAGTTAAATACAGTTGCAGGCTCTCCACTGCGGGTATGGGGATAAAAAGCAGATGTCTTTCAAATCCTATGTGAATTTTCTGTAGCTGTCATTTGAAAGAAAACACCTTTGACTTGTGCACCAGGCAAGTCTAAACTAAAACCACGGGGAGAGAGTAAATATGATCCTCCTGGTGTCATTTTTAGAGGCTCTTTTCTGTCCATAACTGCTCTTTAAATGTAAATAAACACTGTTCCCTTAATATGTGAATTTTTGCCCCGAGAACACTATTAGGGATTGCACAAATATTACCTCAGTGTATATTCAGACATTATTAAAACAAATTACTCTATTGCAGTACAGCTAAGGCCCATTCATTCATTCATAATGGTGGAGGACTGTGCAATGTCCCCGAGGTATGCCAGAAAGAACTGCTCTGTTGTGAGTGTACACACTGAGTTATTTAAAATTGATTTATTTTGTTAATATCGTATAATGGCTCCCAGGAGGAGACAAAAACAAACAGATCAGAGCTGATTATGCCTCCAGGTTATTCCCTGAGACAAGGCAGTAACTCTTAGGTCTAGAATTCGCAGCCACAGAAAGATACTGCTTTGTGCTTTGTGTGCTTTTTTTCCCTGCGTCCCTTTGAACCTCACACTATTCATGTGCCTCAGGTCTTAAACCACCACAGGCCTGCATTGTACAGCTTGGCCCACGTTCTCCAGGTTGCCTGAACTGTATCTGGCAGAAGTCCAAAGAGGTCTTACACACACAGCTATAGTTCGTTTGAAACCACTCATATGACTCCCTGGTCCTTGGCCTCTGCTAGTCTTGGGCCACCCATTGGCACAAGGCAAAACTGTCCAAAGAAGAAAACCTCGAGTAGCTGGGGATTCCCAGTGCACAGATACAACCAGTTCTTTTCCCCTTTTCTGTTCTGTATGTCAAATACACAAAGGGCACAACCTGGAATGCAAAGGTCTGTATTAGCTTTGGCTCAGCAGGAAGCTGCCTGGCCTGAAAGATTACAGATTGGCAAAAGCAAAGTGATTCCCTGCCTAAAAGAGAATCATGAGATTTTACTTGTATTCTTAGACCCTTGAGGCTTCAGTGGCTAACAAGACTTTATTTAAATCCCTTGGCTACAACCTAGGGATCTATCCAATGAAACAGTTATATTACTTCCAAATAAGATAAGGCCAGAACGAGGATACATTTCTGATTTCTTAATGCCTAGTTTAAGTGTTGTTACTTTGATGATATGTTTGGACTTCAGATATAGGCCTGATTCAAACCTATAAGGGCTGAATTTTCAAGGCATTTCCAGTTGTCTATACATCTATTTGCTACTTATGTATGTTAGACTGAGTAAAACTGACATGACTTTGACCCTGGAATGTACTTACACTTGTGGCTCACATTGAATATTTCTCTGCAAAGCAGATAAAAAGTTTTTTTTGTTTGTTTGTTTGGTTGGTTGTTTTGTTTGTTTTTTAAACAGTTTGAGTAATACCGGGGTTTGTCATTTTATTGCAGAGAGAAAGAATGAAACATTCTCCAGCGCTACATAGCTTCAGAACATCCTCTAGAAAAGGAGCAAGCTCTAGAAGTGACTGCACTCTCTACGGTAAGTGTATACCTTCTACTGTTTATCTGTTTAATCCATGGCCTCCAGTGTAAGTAGAATGCACCAGATTATCACTCCAGTTATTACCAACAATGAAGTTAGATCTGGGAACTGATCTTCTGCCCTCAATTTCCAGCTTCCAGTAAATCAAGGATGAATGTCATGATGTACCTCTCATTAGACTATAGAATGCACAAACTTCCCATATTTCTGAGTTTTCAGCAATCTTCTGTGACAGTCCCACTTCTCTTCCATGATCAGACACTAGTATCTCCTCTTGATTCAGGAGAATCCGCCAGTGAAAGAATCAGGTTTTCAAACTGATAACTGGTAACTTATAATGCTGCATTATAAAGGGGGGCAAAATACTTTATGAATTCTGGACTCCAAACTAAAGGTTAACTCCTTTTGAACTGATAGAAGTATATTTCAAATAATTTCTTTTAAGTCTACTTCTTCTTTGGGAAAGGGAAGTGATAAACCATCAAAGGAACCTGACTGAGAGCTGAAGATATGGAGTAGACATGTCCTGAGGCTTATTCTGAGAAGGCCCAGCCAGCATCTGCACTGTTAAAAAAAAAAAAGAAAAAAAAAAGCTGTTGGGAACCTCTGCATAGTCTGAGGTCTGCCCAGCCCAAGTTAGAGCCTTACAGTTTGTTTTAATTATGATCTTCCTTGCAGTATTGCAGCGGCCCTGATGCACTCATGCTATTGCAAACCCCCAGTGCAGATGTGTCACACTGTGCTGACAAGGTCTTCATTATTTTGGCCCTGTGTATTACAAATTGTTTTTACTGATTGGTATAATCCCCTCTGTGTTATTTAGATTGCAAGTTTCTTTTGAGATGCAGGAAAAGAATGAGGTAAGAAAGGTTGAAAGTATACATCTGTGATTAGGACTTGAAGGTATTTTCTTCCACATCATCTATTTTGACTATTCAGGTTGTGAACTCCACAAGGAAGAGGCTTTTATCTCTGGTTTTCAGCAGGATCTCTAAATTTGCCAGTGATACTATTAAATAATAGTAATGTTATACATATACATTTGTAGATTCATACGCTATATATGCAGCACAAATATATTTTGTAAATACCAAGTTAGGATTCTGCTTTTTGTATTCACAGTTTTTCATCAAAGCAATCCTTTGGTAAATTTAAAAGCACATGGATTTTCCAATAAAAGACAAACCCTGGAAAAATAACAGAGCAGGGATAGGGACAGAAAGGATGAGCAAATAATGAAGTTTATATGTGGGGTATGGGTCAGATTTCAAAAGCAAATGGAATAAAATTAAGCAAAACAGCATGTATTCCAAATTGGAATCAGCTATAACATTACAAAAAATCTGTGTACCTCCTATTGTAAATATTTATACTTTTGAATTTCCTTAGTAAACTGCCAGATATGAATCCCAAAAGAACATTATTTACTTGTTTTAGTTTTTAGCTAATCTGCACGTAATTTTTCCTGTGAGATCAAAATCTTACAGTACTGAGACATTGGATTTTTTGTATTGTGGATCAAGCAGGAATACAATTCATACATGCATTACAGCATCATCTGTTAACACATAGCAGACTGTAGTGACTAGAATTTGACTTCACAGAGCATTAATATCTGAATATGATCCCATAAAAAGAACCATAAACCTCCTTGGACCAGATGGCCTGCAGAAGTCCCTTCCAACCTCAGTCTTTCTGTGATTCTGTGATTCTGTGTTAGAAAGGGAGAACTTCTTGCACCTGAAAATCCAGGGGGTATCAGTGCAGGGATTATGCTATTCAAGTTTACATATAACTTCCTGTTCTGTCTCACTACTTGCAGTTACTTGGTTTCTGACAAAATGCAGCCTATTGATCAGTCTTGCTCAAGCTGAATTCTGTCCTACCAGTCTAATTCCGAGTTATTCTTTATAGGGTTAATTCCCGCCTTGTCTTTCATGCCTTAAATTCCATCTGCTGCCTACCTTCTCCTCTCCACAGTAGGAATACAATGGGTCTTACATACCTTCAACTTATCTACCTTGATGTCTGCCCAAGAAAAGTCCTCGTAAGAACTGGTTGCTGCTTTTATAGTGTCTGACATACAGTTGTTTGGATTGTTATTGTTGCTTTGAGCTATTAAGTGGAATATGTGCTATTAACTTAAGATTTTAGCATGTGTTTCTACAGGATGTTGCAACGGAAACAGAAACTATCGGTGATCAGCTTGCAGAGTTAGTAATTTACAGTGAGCTTTCTCAATACATTCATGCATCTCACACCCTCATGTGTTTTTGAAAATCTTAACTCTGATCTTTTGAAAATCTTAACTCTGGAAGGAGTAACTGGGCGTTAAAGCATTGAACATGCTGCCAGTATTGCATGTGCTTTCAAACATCACTATTGATATCCTGCCCTGCCATGTTTGGTGTGTCTGTTCAAACTGTAAGTTTCTTAGGTCACGGACAGTCTACAACTCCCTGTTTGTATAGTGATTATTATATCTTTGTCAATTTTGATTTGTCCCTAGACATTGCTATAATAAACATGGGTAATAACAAAGCAGTAATCTTCAATCACCTCAAATTTGAGCCAGCAGCATAAAGGCAAGGCCTCATTATCCCTTGAGCCATTCATTCGGTCTTTTGAAAGCAAGCTCTTAAACAGTGCAAGTATTTTTTCTGTCCCTCTCTCCCCAGAAATCCCCACCCCTTTTTCTTTATGTAATTAAAAGGCAGGTAAGAGAAAATAGCCTCAAAAGCTTTTGGGAAGAATCTGTTTCCTGAGCCCCTCCAGGTCCTGATGACAGCACTAAAACAGAGCGGGGGGGGGGGGGAAAAAGAGATTTCATAGTTTGGCAAAACAGTTTTGATCAAAATAACTGCAATTTGCAGAGATTAGATCTGGTCTACTGTCTTGCAGAGGTAAGAACTGGACAGTGGCTCTTTATGATTTCATAGCCCTCTGGGTAGGCTGCCAAAGTAAGCATGTTTTGGATGAAAGTCTGAAAAAGGGGAAAAAAGAGCTGGCATCAACAGACGTTTTGGTGTCCACCTCCTGCCCTAATAGTTTTTCTTTTAATCCTTAGCCAGGGCATGAGAAATACAATCCTCCTGCATTAAAAGCAATTAAGCAGTCATGTGTTGGACTCTATGTGACTTGAGATTTGCTCCCTTTACGGGATGAATAAGGTTAATGGAATCTGGTTAGAAGCTGAAAAGCCACCATGGAAATTTTTACAAACTTTCTCTCCTCTATCCCCCAAATGTGACTTGCTCCTTCTACAGATTTTATTCTTACTTTTGATGACGTGAGGAGTAAAGCAAGGAGGGATATAATATTTACCTGGAATAATTTTTAAGAGTTCTTTTGAGATATCCCAGTGTATTTTAGTTCCTTAGAGCTTGTGTCTTGGAATCTCTTTCACTTTCATGAAGTCATCTAAGTGAATTTTTGTGTCCTGATCTCTGGTTATGATTATGGTTATAAAGAGTAGAAATAATGTTTACTTTCAGCTGGTGCAGTAGAGCTTGAAATGGTAAATGAAAACAGATGACACACAACCAAGTCCCAGTGCTATACATTGTTTTTGCAGGTTTTTTTTAATTTTTATTTTTAAAAGCCACTCTCCCACCCCTGCATACACGTGGCAGTGTTAGTAGATTTTCAGCCTTGGAAGTGTTAGCAGCTGAGTCTTGTGTAACCTTTCCACTTCAGGGCATGAGCTCATCAGCTTGTACAGCTAAAGCACTGCTGGGCACTGGTCAGCGTGAAGTGAGGAGACCACAGGAAAACAAACAAGCAAACGAAAAAAAAAAAAAGTGTCCTATGGAAAGTATTTCTTAATAAATGGACAAAAGACAGTGATTTGCTGCAAGGTGGCCTCTGAAATCAGATGCCAGATGGCATAAAAGTGTTGTCCCTTAAAAACTCAATATTATTCTCTGTGAGGATATTATACACACTTCTATGACGTTGGAAATACAGGGGGTAGGGTTGAAGAGCAGGTTCCCCATCTAAACCCAGTTTGACAGTTTCAGTTTGATATTGCAGTTTTCACTTTCTATTCTAAAACTCTTAAATGGATTAACAGTTCTCATAGTTGGCTGTGTTCAAGCTTGGAGGTGGATGCACTTTGATGACAGAAGTCATGCTTAGTTTCTACAGAGTATCTACAATAACTAGAAGACCATGCACTTCACAGAGTAGGTCAGTGTCATCACCCTGTTTTACCTACCGGAGAAGTGTGACTTCTAGAGGAGAAGAAATCTACCTATGTTTACTAAAGGTATTGTCAGCTTTATTTAAGGCAGATTTGAGGGTCTATTTTATATATATATATATATTTTTTTTTCTTTCCTATTGCGGCTGTTCTTTCCTGATTTTTGAATGGACACAAAGTTGTTCTGGGTGATTGCGGGCGAATCACTAAATTCCACTTCCCTTCATTTTATTGTCTATTTGAAATATTGATGACAATTCAGAGGGGATTAATGTAGTTAAATATATAAGTAATGGTGAAGTACTGTAAGATCTCTGGCCAGGAGGTGTTACTAACAGGCAAAGCAGTATTAGTCTCCTCCAGTGTTCTGACTGCTTTTTAAATACTAAGTCCAGAGAGCCAGGAGTGCCTACTTACTTCAACCTCATTGGGTCAATGAGGTGCAGAGAGCTCTTTAAAAAAAAACCTCTGTTTCTTATTACTTCCTGTGCTGCTCTGCTGTGGCACTGACAGCTCAGATCCTACATTTGCAGCATCCTCTTGGTTTGGATATCCCCTACATCAGGTTTAGCTTGTTAGCAGATCTGTAATGTGCTGAGTTGCTCTCCTACAATGTGGGTCCTGCAGTAGTAAGGAGACAGCTGTACTGTACTGCAGCCAGTGGTAAACGCTCCTAAAAAGCATGTTCCTACAGTTATTCGTCTATAAGGCACCATCATATAAGCTCTTTTAAGTTTCCTACTGCAGATCTATGCTCTTGGTCCTACCAATAACAGGACTAGCTAGGCTAGATAACCCAGTTCTTTGCTGGGATCTTACACACCCCTACTTCCCTCTCCTGAACCAGCATGCCAAGGAGCATGATGGGTCACGCAAGCCCAGACCCAGTCATCTGTTTTGTGTTTGAATATACGGCTTTTCACACCATGCAGCCTAGGTGCACATCTTCAGCCCCTTGCAATGTATCTGTAACATGACTTGATACAAGAACCTTTTAAGATTTTCCTCAGCATTTCAGTATTAAGAGGTCTGAGTGCTTGCAGAAAAATAGAAGGAAAGAAACTAAGCAGAGATGGGTGGTTTGAATTGAGGACTGGAGGTGGTTACTTGGGAGAAATGTGAAGGGGATTAAGGTGTGTGACTGTGATAGGATGCAAACTTTTAAAAGGTGTTTGGTCCACAGTTCTCTCTGTGACAGAGCCATGAAGATACAGGGGAAAGGGCAAAGGGTTGGTGAAACAAATTTTCCTACTGGGTATATATGCTGATGTTTGCCTGTGATCAGACATTCTTGGCCATGCTTTGTAGGGCTTTCTCAAGAAAGAAAGACCATGCATAGTAGGGTGAGAATGCCTACATCCCACATTTAAAAGGCAGGGCAAGCATCAATTCCGCTTGGTTTATGAGCACCTCTCCAGCTTAATCCTTCATGGTAGTGGAAAGTGTGGCCACTGCATCCTTTCTCCATCATGTTTTCCATCAGGTTTTGATGAGTCACCCACAGGGCTGGTATGCAGTGGTCTCTTACTCATTTGCTTTTCCTCCCCCTAAATTGAAAGCTGTGTGCCCCGGCTTGTAGACGGATTTTGATTTCTATAATAAAAAGGAGAAGGAGCCTTCCCACTAAGAAGGTGGAGTGCTGAAACAGGAGAGGAACCCCTGCCCTTAACTGCACTCCTTTGAATTCTCATTAATTCCTCCACCCTCTTCACAATTTGCCCTTGACTCCTCCAGCCCTAGATATCTCACTGGCTTTTCCCTGTTCTCTTCTCTATCCCCACAGAACCTACTTGAATTAATGTATACCATAGAGATATCACCAGCCATTTCTGAATGGGCTTGTTGGTGAATACTGTGTTATTTTTGTTAATTTTCTTTAAAATTGCCTTATATGCCACTATTGCTCAGTGGTGTAATGCACAGAAAGATGCATTTTTTAATGTGAGAACTCCCTGTCACAAATGAAACTCTACACGTAAGAAAAAGAATCGCTAGAATCCCAAATCCAACAAGAGAGTATGCAGGGAACTAATATTTCTCCTATGGCAGTATTTTTCATAGGATGATGTGAAACTGTCATCTAGTGGTCATAATAGGTCTTACCTTACATTCCTAAATAGCCATTTTCATTTGGATATAGCTGCAGTGTTCCTTATTCCCAGGATATATTGCCTGAAAATACTAAGCTAAAATAAAAATTTGAGAGGCTTTGAGGTGAAGGGAAAAACCCTAGAATGTTTGATCAAGAAGAAACAAATGTATAACTTTGTGCAGCAAGACTGTGAACTCCCTCTTTCCTTTCTCTCCCACAACTGACCACAGTGACATACGAGCTTCTGCCTTCCTGAACAGTTGTGGGAGGCTGAAGATCAAGATAACTGAAGCTAAAGTAGGGCATCAAAAGAACTTCTCTTGTTAGATACCCTACTACAATCATTTTGCATATCAGCCTCAATTTCAAATTTCCTCTTAACAATAGCAACACTTCATCCTAATTCATCTTAGAAGGTTGTTTTATTACAGCATCAGGGCAATGCCTGGGTTTTCAGTTGGATAACCACAGCCTGTAAGGGAGAAGAGCCTTCAGCCTAGAGGTATAAGTCTTCTGCTGTGCATTGACTTCAGTAAGATGCAGTAAATCAGCAGGGTTTTATCAAGAAACTACATGTACCTTGAGTGGGCACAGCCTCAAGCTCCAAGAACTTGGGGTGCAGCCCTCTATTTAAAAGCTCCTATGCAGCAAGTGTTTTGATACTGCCAGAAGGAAGTTGGCTATGTGCATCTCCTCACAATGATAGATTAATGTTTTACAGATGACTGGTTGGTAAAGCTAATACTAACACCTAGACAATAATGACTGAAGTTAGTAGATTAAATGTGAGAAAAGTGGAACTGGTACACATTGTGATAAGAATATTCTCTTACAAAGATGAAAACTATTAGAGCAGTGCAGTGTTCTGAGTTTGATGACTCAGGCTGTAATATTGCTGTGTAGCATTAGCACCTGCAGGCAATAGCTGCAAAATGATCCTACTTCCAAGTGGAATTCGTGGTAGACAGAAGCAGGTGTGAATTCTCAATTTTTTGTATGCTGAGATTCATGTGTACTGGCCAGTGAGAAAGCTTGTATGCAAACAAGATCTGTTCTGGAGCAAACTTGATAAAGTAAGTCATAATACTCAGCAAACAGACTTCCCATCTAACTCAGTTTACAGATACTGTGCATTATTTGTATGTTCACTGTGTTGGAGCCCTAGTTTTGGATTAGGATCCCTTTATACAAGATGCTTGCAAAAAAAAAAAAAAAAGAACCTAAAGATAGCATTTGCCTTGTAATGCTTACAGTTTTACATATATATCAAGGGGCAATGCTGACAGAGGCAGATTATGGGGACTGTAAGGAAATGACAAGACAGTTTGATCTTGAGCAGTAATTCCAGTATGCCCACACCCTAAACAGTGTCATTTTGTCTTGAATACCCGTCATTGCAAAAGTTAAACAAAGACATTATTTAGGGCATGAAGAAAAATAATGAGATATATTTCTAGATGTTTATGCAGTTTCCTAACCAAGGAGTGTTCCATCTGAGGTAAATGAGAAAAAGCACAACTGTAATTGTTTTTAAACTTAACACGTGATCAAAGATATATGTCACTGTTAGTCTGTCAGAAAGAGATGATTTCTCAGTAGTGAATGCCAGAGAGCAGATTAAGCTATGGAAGCCTTTCTGACATATTCACTAGTGAAATACAGTCAGTAGTGAAAATTCTTTGCTCAGTATTTTCTGTGAATTGGTTTTGGTCTGACTGAGTAACTTCTTTCTGTAAAAATGTATTTTTGGAGCTTTCTTTCTAGTTATGACTAAATGCATTGCATACTTAGCTTCCCTTACGAGTTGAATATGAATCAGTTCTTACACTGCTTGTAAAACTTTTCAAATTTTTGAATTTCTTTAAATAAATGTTCTCTGAAACTTACATCTTTAGCATCCCCTTGCCAATATACTCATTCTCTAGATTTGTATAAGGAAACATACTTATTCTCTAGATACGTATAAGGAACTCCCTCCTATAACTGGAGGTAGGTGGCTATGTCAATGCTCATGTGAAAGTAATCCAGCTCTAACATCAAAACTTAAATTTCTGTTGCCAGGAGGATGAAAATAAAAGATGCTGAAGTCTTTTTGATTAGTAACTAGAAGTAAACTGAGCAGAACTATAGAACAATCACATACTGAACCAGGAAGTCTACAAAGGTCATCAGGATTTGAAACTAGAATGTGAGTAGTAAACCATAAATATGAACAGGTGATACTGTCAGGAAAATGTAGTTGTAAGTCCTGAAACCTGGTGGGATGCTGAACAGTTAGGAAAGCTGTGTGAAACAGGTATGTGATGATATACTGACTCTTCTGGTAAAAGCTGCATTTCAGTGAAATCTTATATGTTGCTGTAAGAGGCAGTGAAGGGCTTGACTCTGTTCCCATGAAATAATTTCTGGTTAGAGAGGCCCAAGAACTGATGTATGCACAGAAGCTTTGCTCAGTCTCAGGATTTGTAGTGCATCCATTCTTTAGTACTATCAGTGCCATCTTAAAGAACAGGCCCTTGGTCTGCAGGGCTTCATGAGGAGCTCTGCTGCACTTCAGTGAGCAGCACAGGATCTGCTGACTTGCTGTGCATGCAAGCTCAGTGCCCAGGGATCTGTATATTCATAAGATAACCATGATTATTAGCTGCCTGATTAGAGCAGGAATAGCAGTTGTAAACTGTCAAGAGACTGGAGTGTATGTGTGAAGATAAAATAGAGCAGTGAAGGTGAGAGATGAAATTGAGCAAAAGTAAATGTTGCCGCTAGAGATTAAATAAAAGATATTGATCAAATGTGCCCAAACCAAAATATTTGTTCATTGGAGCAGCTGAAAAGCTGCTGACTTTCTTCCTATTACTCTGCAACATGCTGAGGAGTTTAGAGGGCAGGCTTACCTGACCACTAACAGCCAGCCAACGCAGCACTTTCACATGGAGGATGACCGCAGCACAGTAGCAGCACATTAAAAAGAGAAGTAGCAAGTACCTTGGTAGAGAAAGAGGAGTGCAGGAAAGGAGCTTCTGCTCTAAACCTCCTATGCTGCTAGGAAGAAAGAGCATTTGTGTATGTGTGTGAACTTGGTACACTTAACTTGCATTTACCATAGTCACAAACTATGGGCAAAAGCCTATTTTCTGCCAAATTACTGCAGAGGATCTGGCTACATCCCACACTTTGCTAATCACTTAGCTACAGAAACTGTGGCCTTCCTGCCTACATGAAATTGCAGAATTAGTTGCTGTGCTGGCTGATTGGGCCTTCTAGCCACTTGGTTGCATTGGGCTTCAGGTTAGGAGACATGCATACCACCAGCAACAGCCTACATGACTCATTCCTCAAAGTGCACAGTAGCAGTCCTGACTGTGGAACAAAGTAGAGGACAAAAATAAATAAAAAAATCAGCAACTTAGCAAAATTTAGGTCTGAATCAAACATGTTTAGTCCAGTGTAATGGACCTGTAAAGGAACTCAAAACTCTGCAGCTAGGCAGCAGGTTAGCAGGTACTGTACTCCTATAAATTTAATATATTACATATGTACCTATGTAGCTGATTTATATTCAGTGCCCTAAATATGTTTTTGAGTTTTGATCCCTTCTGTTTCAAAATGACATGCAGAAATGGAGAAAAGCAATACTTGCATGCAGAGAACTCCTGGACAAAAGTGTCTGTTTCATACCTGGTAGAGTGAGAATCAATAACCATTTATATCAGTTTACATGAGTACTGCATTCAAGAAACATCAATCAATTAAAAAATCTGTTTTGCAAGCACTGGGTCATAGCTCTCAGGAGGCTATCTCAAAAGAGAGCTCTAGCAACGGGTGGCAAAGAGATTTCTATGGTCTAAAGGAAGAATCCAGTTCTTCCAGTCCTACCATCAGGTCAAGTACTCAGTCGGTATTTTAAAATACTGAAATAAAAGGCAGTAAACAGAAGTTTACAGATGGATCTCTTTATTATTACTGTAAAGCCAGTTCATAATTTAGGTAGTAAGGCATCAATCCAAAAAGTTTGAGAAACACTAGTATATAGAGAACAATTTATTTGACTTATTCCCAAGGAATATTTTGGGAAGGTGAGAAGTCACCTTAACATGAGACACATTAAGATATACAAGCTAATTTACATACAACAAAGTGAGCTTGCAAGTACATTTAAAAATATCAATAAAAGATCTAGACATATGAATGAAAATATCTTCAGTCGTGGTAGTAAAAATAAATATGACAACAGTTAGCAGGAATGTTATCCTTTTTGTACATTATTGCACAGTTGTAGTTGATACATTTGAACTTGTTTCATTGTGAAATATTTGCTGTTAGTTTCTGTTAAAAATAGCTTACCAGATTTGAGTAACATGATTCTTTTACCGTATCTTAATGCCAATACTCTTAAGAAAGAGAGGAATACTCTGCCTTCAGAGAATCTTAGGGAAAAGTAATCATAACAATAATCTGACCTACCTAATGAACATGTTTAGTGGAAATACTGAATAGAAACCTAACAAGTGAATTCAACATGCTAGTGATGTCTCTTTTTTAGTGGATGAACTTGTAAATTCATCACTCATTTCAATTTTCTGAACTGGGAGATGAAAGGTCTTCCCTACTGATACTTCTTGCCAGTTAAAACTGGCAAAAAATCTGTTAAAATCTGTGATTATCCATACTCAAAAACCTTATGTGAGTCATTTGTAAATTAGAAAAAAGTGTCTGTTGCCTGGAGAGTGTTTCATTTTAGCTGAAACACTCTTCCCATCTCCCAAGCATATGCAAGATAGTGTCAAATGTGTCAAAGTAATGCCTACATGTGACTGACAAAACTAGTATCTCCAATTGAAGAATAGCAAAGGGAAGACTGATGACAACATTTTTTTTTCTGGGAAAAACTATAGCTTGATGTCAGTCAAACTTCCCCAAGGAAAAACAGGAAACCTGTTTGCTTTCCCAAGGAAAAAGGCAAAATGGGAAGAAAGAGCTGTGCAGACTCATCAATAAGCATAGGTCTTTGAAGAGACCTAGTGAGCTATGTTGCCCCTGAATCTGAAGAAATCCTCTCAGAAGTTTCTTTCTATGACCAGTCTTTTGTAAAGTGTCTCTCCCCTT
Organism: Cygnus olor; assembly: GCF_009769625.2. Lineage (NCBI taxonomy): Eukaryota > Metazoa > Chordata > Aves > Anseriformes > Anatidae > Cygnus > Cygnus olor. The sequence goes on from NC_049169.1 coordinate 94,947,437, forward strand.
TTCCAGTGTTGTTGAATCACGCATTTTGCTGTTGACAGTCCTTACGGAAGATTCTGCCCCACTGTCAGATCTGACACTGAGTTGTAAATTGTGTTTTCCTTCTGCACGTAAGTAGTATAAGGTTCCACCTCCGTTATGTCATCCTAGCAAAACAAAACCAAAAAGTGTGAATACAGGAAGTAGGTTAATTTGGCAAGATTTTGCAAGCCTTTCATCTGGACTGAAGAATGTAACTGGGAAATAATGCTCCAATTTTTATTCTTCTTGGACCCACATAAACAAAAAAACAAAACAATGCACACACAAACAAACAACCAAACCAAACCAAAACACCATCTGTTGCTTTTTCTACCAGAGAAACTGTATTGCTATTTCTTTCAAAGACTTGATGGATAAAGCTAAAGTATTGATTCGTGTGCTTCCTTTTCCTCTTCTATCTCTTTCCCTTCTCACTCACTTATTTTCAATCTGGAGAATTTAGTATTAGGATCTCTTTCTGTAGAGAGCAAATCACGTGCTATTGTCTTGACCAGGATTGATTCCTCCATCAGTCTACAATTTCAGTCTAAAGATATTCTAATGAAAATTTTGTGATGTGCCAGCAAGAACACTGGTACTTAACCAGTTATTTTACATTAATGCAACTGTGTCTTTCAGCAATAATTGAGAGGTAGGGAAGCAGAAGAGGAAGAAGGAAAATAATTAGAAGTGACTAAGTCATTTCAGAAATAGAAACTGAAGCGCCTTTTTAAGTTGGTGACAAAATTTGAGCCTAGCATGTGCTCCAGGTATACAGATATGCACAATGTAGATGTTTCACAGCATAAATGTCCCAGCTTCCCTACACGGAAATGCTGTTATTTATATTTGGTAGAAGAGAACAGAGATACAGAGCTGATGAGTGAATTTCTCAGCTACATGGGACGCATGTAACACCGTAGGGAATTCAAGAATATCTACCGTGTTGGACATAAGATCTCCTTCCATTGTTTTATGAAATGCTTTGTCTTGAGTACAGTTGGCTCTTTCTGGATTTTGACCAAACAAAATAAAGACTGGCCTTCAGAATTTGCACATTATCATTCTGAACATTGGGAGAGATTTTTTTTTTTCTCTTTCTAGGTTTGTTAATTTTGTTGTTTAATCCTTTTGTTTACTAATGGTTTTCTTAATATTCCCCAACCCATAAGATTGCCTCTCTTACTGAGCACTGTTCGTACAGCAGTTGTAGACAGTGTATCTAATATGACCAGAGAGACGTGGTGGGACTTGTTCCTTACAAAGATAAAGGATGGCAGTTACTGAAATCTTTGTTGTTGGAACATGCCTCTAATGTTTGCTCCACGTCAAAATTATGGTGATGATAGTCTCTGTTTTGTACTGAGATACAGCTAAGGACAAACATATAAGACAGAGTAGCATCTGCTGAAAGTAAAGAGTAAAAATCTAATGGTTTCTCTTATTGACCATGTTTTCAGGGCTTTTAGAAGATCCCTGATTTAGTGATGGTCTAATCTGCATCGTTCTCCTTACCTGTAAGGAATGTGTAAGAGAAGTATCAGGAGGTTCAGTTTTGTGACAGAGTCTGTAAAAAAGAAAATAAGCATTAAAGCAAATTTCTTCCTCAATACAACACTTTGCTGAGGGGTCTTTTGAGCTTCTTTAATCACAAGCCTATGAAATATTTTTCTTTCTTGTTATCAAGAGCAAAGCCTAAAAATCTTCTCATGTCTTTCTGTCCTTGACTTTTGATCCTGAAGTTGTGGCACCCTGGCTTTCTTTACGGGTGTCTTCTGATGTTTTGGGGAGCTTAAATGCAGCTTAAGTGGAAGCAGGTTAAAATCAAAATCCTCTGGAAGATTGTCCAACTCCCCCTTACTGAAATTGTATTGAACTAATTGTTCACCTTTGAGGGAGAAGGTTAGGAAGAAAAACAGTTTTGGAACAGGGGAGGGATAGAACGCATCTGAGGTGTTCAGTACAGGTGCTAATTCAGCCTTTCTCTACACAAATGATTTTTTTTTTCTTGGAACTGCTTTCTTTTCCACAGCAAAGCCTAAAGGGGCTAGAGTCCAGTTTCACCCAGGGAGCTTCTTCATAAATACAGATAAAATCTGCTGTCTCTTCCATTGACATGGCAGGATAGCACTGGCCAATCCTCTGACACTTGATGGAGCTTCTTAGGTACAGAACCATTCCCCTGGTCTGACCAAGAGAGACACTGACAGGCTCTCGCAGTACCTGAAGAACAGGTTTGCTCTGCTGCTTTCCTGTCAGAATGAAGAGCACCCATTCAGTGTAGCAGGCAATGCACTGAGGATTCCCTGCCAATTTCCGACCATCTATATTTTACTTGGGGCATTATTCAGTGAAGATGTGTGCAACGCACAGTGTCTGCAGTATAAAGTAGAAATATTTGATGTAGTCAATTCAGTTACTCATAGCAGCACAGACTGACAGAATCATGATTTCAAGACACAAATAGTACTTAAAGATTTCTGCTAGCACAAGACAAGTTTTCCTTAGCACTCTATTGTACATACCTGCAACCGTGGAGCTTAAAATAGTAAATGACAGCCATGAAGGTGATAATGATCAGGAAACCAAGAGCGATGGATATATACAGGATAAGGTTGCTCTGTGCTAAAGACAAAGCACAGTCTTAATTATGTCTTCTCACTGCTACGTTCCTTTATTATTTCAGTATAAGTTTAAAGTTGCTTTAGCGTATACATTTTCAACATGCTTGTAAAATAAATATAAATCCCTTTGGCAGAAGGGAAAGTCAATAATGAAACCTGTCTGAGAAATTCAAATATAGTCTGTGTCAGAGACAAAAGCAGATCCCTCAAATCCCACAGTGGATACCCATGACATTTATTCACTAAGTCATAACTGAGCCCCTCTCAAGGACACAGCTTATCCCAGTATTGCAATTCAAGTGTAGTTCTCCAAGAGGAAAAATCCAAACCAAAAAGCAGAAACCAAATGCCATACAGTGTCAGACATTCCCTACTGAGAATTAAGTGATTTGTTTCTGCTAGCCACACAAGAGATGGTTCTCTTTCTCTCTCTTACCACAATCTAAGCAGGAGACCTTACTGTTGCATCTCAACAAATTTTGTTGATGTTCTGCTTCCATGTGGTTAACAGTAAGAACAGGACTGCTTTGAGGCTGCTTACTGCAACTTTCCCACTACCAAAAGAATACTAACACAGTAATGTACTTCCCTTTTAGGAAAGAAATCATTTGGAAATAGTGTTTGGAACATGAACAAGCTGGTGATGTTTCTTGGCACATGTGGCAGGGCATGATACGCTCATCTATATAAGACTTCACTGAAGGTTTCTATAATTTTCATAGATTATTCACCTAGAAAGCACAAGAGTGTGAACAGAGGGCTAGGCAGGATTTTGGATGCTGAACACACAAGGGGGAGCTTACGTGAGGAGCAGGCTATGGACTTGGTCTCGTTCAGAGTTGTGTGGTACACCATGCAGGTTACAGTCTTCCCGTCGGTGCTGTGTGCTGTGAACCTGCTGAGCACGGTCACTGTCCCATTATCGTGGCTGTCTGCTTTGGTCATGGAGTTGTTCTCAGGGACCCATGAGATCTCAGCAGCCGGCCTCCCCGCCGCTGCCTCGCACACGGGGTTCCTGTGGTTGTCGCAGTACAGGGACAGCCTTGGGGGGACTGCAAAGCATCAGGAAGGGGAGACATGAGGGTTGCTGCAGTTGGCAGAGGCTGTTCTTATTCTTTACCCAAAAGGAACGTCATGAAAAGAGGACAGTCAGGTCGGAGGTGCCATCCCGTCACAGCAATGTGTGCCAAAGTGACAAAGATTTGCCTTTTTTTTTTTTTTTTCTCCTCATTTTGGACAACTCTCCCACGTTGAGGTGAGTTACCACAGCCAGGTACCATTAGAGGAGGCATCTCTGGACATGGAGGTGGGGAATTACCCAGAATCAGACTTTTGTCCTAGGCAACCTTTATGCATGTGGCTTAAACTGGATTTGAATGGCAGGCTAGCAGGAAATGGGGCTGTTCTTCCTGTCTGGGTAACAACATCCCGTGTTTGATCAATGTCTCAGTACTCGGAGGTGTTGCCCTCCCATGTTTTTGTCATATTAAAGTAGTGTGTTAGTGAGTGACTACAGGAAAACAAAATGCCCATGCAGACTCCTTCTTTAGCGTATTGGGGATTGCTTCACACCCATCACTTGTAACTCTGCGGGGCAGAAAGGGGCAGCAGAAGGGAGAAGGGTTTTGGCAAATGAGGAGAGGGAAGAAACAGAGCTACTAAATGACATGCTTGACCATTAGTGCCATTGAGAAAGCTCCTCTTCTCAGTGCACGCTTCCTCCTGTGTGGGAGGAGAGGAGCTGTGTCTGTCTGGGGCTGGAGGTGGTCCTTTGGAGAAGAGAGAAATGAGGAAGGAGTCCCTTACCTAGCACGGTCAGCTGGTACATCTGGTGGAAATTCCCTTCCTGAGTTACCACTTCACAGCTGTAATTTCCTTCATCAGCCATTCCCACTTGCTGTATCTCAAGGGCATAAGACTGGTTTGATCTGAATTCACAGTTCATGCTGTCACTGCAGTTTGTTCTGTCCACCTTTTTCTGATCAGCCCTGTATCCCAAGGTGCAGGGGCCTCCTATCTTGGGGCTTATTTTCCACGTCACCATAGTTGCATCTGTTTTGTTAGGGCAGGTCATCACAGCGATGTGACCCACTTGTGCTGCCATTCTGTTTCCTGGAGGAGACAAAGAAGGAGAAGGATGTGTGAAAAGGTGCCCAAGGATATCACTCGCAGCCTTGGAGTTCTGGTCTGTGCTTCGGAGGGAAATGTCAGCACTGTTACACTCCAGAGGGAGGCCCTGTCTGTGCTCATCCACAAGCTGTCTATCAGCTGGTATTACAGCTGTGAATTGTGGAACTGGTAGGATATTACAGACTACCCTCTCAAAACCATAAATATGTTTCCCTCTGGGGCTCATCTTAGTGGATAAAACAGGTATTAGAGGAAGATATCCTGCTCTTGCACGTTGGTTTTAGCAAGTCAGCATCTGAATAGTGTGGCAAATCCTCCTGTGTGTTACTCATGGCTAAAACATTTCTTGGTAGCATGTATTTAGTAGTCTTCTGCCTCTTATTAGCTATATGCAGCTGAGCTCTCTGTCAAGCTCTCTGTAGAGTTGCCACTTTTCCAGGTTTGAGGCCTACTTTGTCTTTGCTTCATCACTTGAATCAGATTCTCTGCTTGGATCAGATTCTCTACTGGCAATCATTCCTCAGAAAGTCTTTCATAGAATCCTAGAATCATTAAGGTTGGAAAAGGCCTCCAAGATCATCTGGTCCAACTGCCCCCCTACCACCAATGTCACCCACTAAACCATGTCCCTAAGCACCACATCCAACCTTTCCTTAAACACCTCCAGGGATGGTGACTCCACCACCTCCCTGGGCAACCCGTTCCAATGTCTAACTGCTCTTTTTGAGAAGAAATTTCTCCTGATTTCCAACCCGAACCTCACCTGGTGCAACTTGAGGCCATTCCCTCTTGTCCTTTGGTTTCTACTCTCCTGATAAGACAGCAGGAATGCAAACTTATCTCATCTTCCAGCACTGTTGGAGGAGATTTCTCCTCTTCTTAAGGTATTGTCTACAATCAAGGGAACTACAGCAAGCACATTTACTGTTTTTCCTCAACTGAATACATTTTTTATCCTTCTTTTATTAGACTTCTAACAACTTTGGGATTATTTTACTGTTCTCACGCTTACTGGCAGGTCATCTGCCCCAGCATGGAGCCATTACAAAAATCCAACATTTATCCAAAAGCAATAGTAACATGTATGAGTCCCCTATAATTAGTATTGTGGATTTGCTGACTGTACTACAGCAGGCAAAGAAAGCTTATTCTCAGTCTTCAGTGATTTGTATAGTACTAAGCGTTCATCAAATCCAGGATGTTTTTTAGCTCTTAATCTCTCTTAATGCCATCTTGAAAGGAGCTGCTCTGCAGGTAATGTAGCATCACAACATGACCTGAGAAGTGCCAGTATAGACAAATACTTGCGGAAGATGGGTAGGAATAATGATGCTTTTGTGGTGGTGGGTGGTTGTATCTTTGGATCTCTTCTGAATGGGAGGAGATTAGTAGCTACTTAGGCTTGCACGTCTTATCAGAGTTCCTTTCCCTCCATCCTTGTAGAAATGTGTGTAAACTCTTCACGGCTGTTACCACCTATGTGCTGAAATGGTAAAAATGTGGCTATTGCATATAGTCCATCTCATAACAGCATTTGTCTGGAACCATTACAACCAAGGAAGTAAACTTTTACTTCTGCATTCATAAAAAATCCAGCACTGTGGGCAAAGGCTTTATCTATGCCTCTCAGACATGACCATGGCACAGATAGCAACAGGGGATACTTGTGCAAGAAGAAGATTATTGTCTTATGTCTCAGGGGTGTCTTTTGATTTTCTGAATTTTTGTGATCATATGCATTCACGCTGTGAGTCTACACAATGCATACATGCTCACACTGTGACTGGCAGCAGTCCACATATGACATGTATATAAGTCCTACCCATCTTTATGCCATGCATGCAGCTTCAAATGTATAAAATATGCCCATATCCCTATCCCTCTTGCTTGTGAGGCTAAGATTGCAGAGGAACTTTACTCAGATGTTATATCAATTTGTGTTGACTCTCTAGTAGTGTGTCTTGTTCCTGAATGCTGTTTTGTATTTGCTTGGAAACACATTCTCTTTATTTTTTGTTTGTTTGTTTTTTCTTTCTATGACACTGACTCGTCTTTCAGGTTTTAAAAGATGTCTCTTGCTTGGAGTTACGTGCAATGCCTTCTGCCCTTACCTTTACATGATCCATGAACTGTGTACTTGAAGAAGCTAGATGTCTGTATGGAAAAATCCAGGACTTAGTACGCATGTCCTTTCTGGAAGTTATCACATTGGCCATTAGAAGGGTAGTAGCCAGGCCACTCTGATGGCTCCTCTGTACTGTGTTTATTAAGACAAGTTGCACAATCAGGATTGCCTTCATTTTATCATTATTACTATTATTATTACTATTACTATTTGCCTATGGGTCCCTGAATTTTGTCTTAGTCAAGACAATAATCTGGCTGGATTTTCTTTTTCCACAAGCTGTCAGGACTGAATCTTTTTTTGCACATGTTGAACATCAGTCATGCCTGCTCTTTTTATAATGACCAGACTTGGGATGCCTAACCAGCCTGTGCCTTCAGCTGACACATCCAAGGGGTCAGGTTTCTAACCACAAGATATCTCCTTTCTTTGTTTCTTTGAGCCTTACACTGCTGTGAAACCTCTCAACATGATGCCACATTTGGGACAGCAGGTTCTTTTGCTTTGTTTCAACTAGCCACATGGGATCTTTTCCTTAATAAAGTGTTATGTGATGGGTGTTGTTCACAGTAAACATACATGTGAGTAAGCACTCAGAGATGAAAGGAAAGTTACTTGTGTTTTTTAAGATGAGTTCCGTGTATGTTCGTGACCGTTGCCTACACTTACAGACGTAGCCCACCCTCCTTCCTCTGTGTGGCACTTTGGAGATTGAGAGAAAACAAAATCCTGAGGCACAGGTTGTAAACCAGTGTGAACAGCTGGTGAGGGGATGGGACTTTTGTGTTCTTTGGGTCCCGTTGAAGGAAAAAGCAAGTAACCAAAGAGTCAGCACTGTATCTATCTGTATAAATAATCACCTGAAGAGTAATTGTTACAGATAAATAACCTTTCTTTTTCACAATCATATGTGCAACAATTAATGGGCTAATAGCATTAATACCCAAGCTGCAATCCAAGATAGCATCCATTTATACCTCATTAATTTCCTCTTTTAATAGATGACCATTATCCTTTGGAACTAGAAGTCATTGATCTGAGTGCTCTGTGCCTCTGGTGGAAGCCTGAGCTGTTGTTGCCTTTGTCTGATGGTGTTAGTGGTGTTCTGAGACAGCTGTTTGTGAGGAAATAATCAGAGTACTACTTTCCAACCATGCACTTATCTGGATGGAAAACAAAAGTTAACCAACTTGATTTGTACTGACAAATGAGTTTTTTTAATAAATTATTCCAAAAAGTTACTTAAAAAAAAAAACATAAAACCTCTCTCAGGCAGGTAAATTAATGAATCAATTGGAAGTTCAGTTGGGAACTTCTACTGACAACAAAGCTGGTGAAAGGGCTGGACGCATGTTCTGTGAGGAGAGGCTGAGCACACCTGGATTGTCCGGTCTGGAGAAAAGGAGGCTGAGAGGCAACCCCACAGCCCTCTGCAATTCCCTGAGGAGCGGAAGCGCAGAGGAGGTGCTGGTCTCTGCTCCTGGTCACTGATGACAGGGATGCACAGGACCAGCACAAAGCTGCACCAGGGAAGGGTCAGACTGGACGTTAGGGAAAACTTCTTTCCCATGACGGTGGTCAAACACTGGAGTAGGCTTCCTAGCAGGGTGGTGGATACCCCGTGCCTGTCAGTGTTCAAGAGGCATTTGGATAATACCCTCAATAACATCTTTTAACTTTTGATTAGCGCTGAAGTGGGCAGGCAGTTGGACTAGGTGGTCTCTGAAAATCCCTTCCAATGGAACTACTCTGTTCTGTTCTATTCTATTCTAGTATATTCTAAATGCAAAGGATTAGAAGACCTAAGTTTTGCATAATTAAACTTTTGTCAAAATCTTCCCCAGACCTGACCTTGCTGTGTTTCTCTGTCCACTACCTAGAGCTGGAATTCCATTACCTCTGCCAGCACAATGTAAAGCCCAGTTCCTGAACATTCACCACACTATAAGAAATAGTCATTATGAGCACCAACTTTAAAATATTAGTCAAATCATTACTATTAGTCTGTTTGAGAAAACAATAATATGTTCTACCTTAAGAGTATTGTCTGCTGCCTCATTTTCTTTTGGAACCCACGTGAATGAATCATTCCAGCCCAACCACTTTTCCTACTGTTTAACTAACTTCTTGGGAAATGTTTTCTAACGTGCAAAATTAACATAGTTCACTGCATTTTAGCTACTTACAGATTCCCTTAAAGGTTTTTGCTTTTTCATTTCGAGGATTAAGTATCGTTTGGGTGAAGACCTTTCCAAACCTAGACCTAGCTCCTGCAGACTGGTAGGAAATGTAGCTGCAATATTGCCCCATAGTACAGTACACAGTATAGTGCTGTAAAATCTTAGTTACTCCAGCTGTACAACATGTAAATCAGAGTGTAATTCCGATAATTTGTTGGTTTTGTTTGTTTGTTTTCTGTTAGAAGAGGACAAGTATGTGGGGATAGTATATCACTGAAGCCATTCACTTCCCATTTTTACTAAATAAAGGGAATAATACTTAGCTTTCTGCTGCTCATTACTGCCAGGATTCGTTGGTTAGTGTTTCCAAGCATTGCTGAAAATGAAAAGTGCTATTTATTTACATTATTTTCTGATACACAAATTATCCACCAGCCTCACAAATGCTTGTTTTCTTAATTCAATTGTCAACAGTATTCTGTGATACATGGTTCCACTGTATTTAAAGGACTTTTTTTTTTTTCTAAATGGCATTGCAAGAAAATGTGAGGTGCATGTTTTAAACTCAGATGATTTTACCAGGAAAGGAACTGAAAGAAGCCTTTTGTCTCATGATGAGTTCTGGATGGGAGTTCTATGAGTGTCTCCAAAAACTGGCAAACAAATTGTTTCCTCTGCCAGTTTAGCACTGCCAAGTGCCTCAGAGCTCCGAGTCATACCGTCAGTATGTCTGACCTCATCTAAAAATAACTAAGCAAACCTAAGCCTTCAAACAGACTCTGTGTTGGGGCTGGTGTTTTTTTTTTTTAGCTAATGTTTGCAAATAGTGACCACAAGTGACAATCTTGTGCTTGTTTAATGGTGTATGCTTTCATTTACATCTTAGAGCAATATCATTTTAAATGTCTTTCAATTCATTTGAACTCATTAAAGAGGTCAAGATCAGAGGCAGTCTGGGCTGCAGTGACAGCACCCTGGTTGAGTTTGTGATCTTGGGGAATATGAGTCTGGCAAAGAGAAAAGACAGGACCCTGAATTTCTGAAGAGTGAATATCCATCTGTTTAAAGACCTAGTGCATGAGACCCCATGGGATACTGTCTTTAGGGTCAGAGGAGCTGATCAGAGCTGGCAACTCTTTAAAGATAATTTTCTTAGGGTACAACAGTTCTCCATCCCCATGTATAAGAAATCAAGCAGGGAAGGCAGGAAACCAGCATGGCTGAGCAAGGACCTGCTGGTCAAACTGAGTTGTAAGAAGGAAATACACAGGCAGTGGAAGCAGGGACATGTGGTCTGGAAAGAGCACAGGGATGCTGCCTGGATGTGCAGGGATGGGATCAGAAAAGCCAAGGCACAGATGGAACTGAGCTTGGCAAGGGATGCAAAGAACAACAAGAAGGGATTCTACAGGTACATTGGTCAGGAAAGAAAGGCCAAGAAGAGAGTTCCCCCTCTGATAAACAATAAAGGAGAACTGGTAACGACAGACATAGAGAATCCTGAGGTACCCAACAACTTCTTTGCCTCAATCTTCATTGCCAGTCAGGCTTCCCACATCTCTCATTTCCCCAAACCTCTAGGTGGGGGCTGGGGGAGCAAATTTTCCCACTGTGAGGGAAGAGCAGGTTGGAGACCACCTGATGCAACTGAAGAGGCACAAGCCCATGGGGCCCGATGACATGCATCCCAGGGTCCTGATGGAACCGGCTGATGGAGTTGCTGAGCCAGTCTCCATCATATTTGAAAAGTTCAGTCAGTCAGGCAAAGTCCCCGGTGGGTGGAAAAAGGGAAACATCACTCCCATTCTTAAAAAGGGTGGGAAGGAAGACCCAGAGAACTACAGATCAGTGATAATCATCTCTGTGCCTGGGAAGATCATGTAACAGATCCTGCTGGAAGCAATATCAAGGCACATGCAGGACAAGGAGGTGATCCGAGACAGCCAGCACAGCTTCACCAAGGGCAAATTGTGCCTGACCAATCCGGTGTCCTTCTAAGATGGAGTGTCTGCATCAGTCGACAAGGGAAGACCAACCAATGTCATCTACCTGGAATTCTGTAAGGCCTTTGACATGGTCCCACATGCCATCCTCATCTTTAAATTGGAGAGATATGGGTTTGAAGGGTGGATGATCCTGTGGACAAGGAGTTGGCCAGATGGCTGCAGCCAGAGTATTGTAGTCAATGGCTCTATATCCAGGTGGAGGCCAGTGACGAGTGGTGTCCCTCAGGGGTCTTTCTTGGGACTGGTACTGTTTAATATCTTTATCAATGACATAGACAGTGGGATCAAGTGCACCCTCAGCAAGTTTGCAGACAACACTGAGCTGAGTGGTGTGGTTGATACAACAGAATGAAGGGATGCCACCCAAAGGGACCTGGACAAGCTAGATAAATGGACCCTAGTGGACCTAATGAAGTTCAAAATGTCCAAGTGCAAGGTGCTAGACATCAGGAAGAGGTTCTTCACCAAGAGGGTGGTCACACACTGGAATAGGCTCCCCAGTGAAGCAGTTACTGCACCAAGCCTGTCTGAATTTAAGAAGCATTTGGACTGTGCACTTAGTCACATGGTCTAAAATTTTGGGTAGACCTGTGCAGTGCCAGGAGTTGGACTCAATGATCCTTATGGGTCCCTTCCAACTGGGGATATTCTATGATTCTATGATTCTATGCTGCAATAGGGTTGGGGCAGTCCTAGACATGAGCACAGACTGGGAGAAGAACTCATTGAGAGAAGCCCTGAGGTGAAGGACTTAGGCATTCTGGTGGATGAAAGGCTTGACACGAGCCAGCAATGCGTGCTTGAAGCCCAGAAGGCCAACTGCATCCTGGGCTACATCAATGGAGGAGTGGCCAGCAGGCCAAGCGAGGTGATTGAGCCCCTCTGTTTTGCCCTTGTGAGGCCCCACTTGGAGTGCTGCGTCCAGGTCTGGAGCCCCCAGCACAAGAAAGATGTGGAGCTGTTAGAGCGGGTCCAGAGGAAAGCCACAGAGATGATCAGAGGGCTGGAGCACCTCTCCTATGAAGAATGGTTGAGAGAGCTGGGGATGTTCAGCCTGAAGAGAAGGCTCCGGGGAGACCTCATGGCAGCCTTTCAGTACTTAAAAGGGGGGTTGTAAAAAAGAAGGAGAGGAACTTTTTACTCAGGGAGATAATGACAGGACAAGGGGGGATGGTTTTAAACTAAAAAAGGGGAGATTTAGATTAGAGGTTAGGAGAAAATTCTTCACTCAGAAGGTGGTGAGGCACTGGCACAGGCTGCCCAGAGAAGCTGTGGATGCCCCAACCCTGGAGGTGTTCAAGGCCAGGCTGGATGGGGCTTTGGGCAACCTCGCAAAGGAGTTGGAACTGGATGGTCTTTAAGGTCCCTTCCAACCCAAACTCATTAGCCCTACTTGTCAGCCGTGTGGATAGGTACAGTACTTCCATTCCTATAGACACTCATTCACATTATCACCTGATGCAGAAATAGTCCAGCATATTTGCAGTCTCTCAAGAAAGCATATGCAAAAATGGAGCTCTGCTTTCTTTTACCCCAAAGCGTAGTACCAAGTTCAGATAATCTAAGATTTTGAACTGGGTGACCTAAAATCTCGTAGCTTACAAGCAAATTAAGACTGGGTATGGGTAATACTTGACAAAAATCTACTGAACAGGAGCTTATAAAGAACAGCCATTTTTGTAACAGTTTCTGATAAAAAAAGGATTTCAAGCTAAGTCAGTCTAACGAGATGTCAAGACTTGCTGTTTTTTACCACAGAGTTAGCTTTATTTAAAGATAGTCCAAAATGTTTGTGCTCAGGAATGAGTCCGCAAATAGCTAGGGGATCAGCCAGCACAAAGGCAGTTCTTTAAATGGAAATTATCCTCGCCCCTATCCTATTCTTCCTAGTCAGCCATAGCTCTACTTTAGTTTGGAAATGTTGATAGGACCTCACAGATTCAGAGAATCACCTCATTTTAGTCAAGGGCTGAAGTTGGACATGCCACACCTTTTCCTCCTAGTGAGTATTCCAAAAGCCTTCTAATCTCTAAACATATGTTTCATTAGAACATTAACCAATATACTAGGAAGTGATAGCTCTTTAGGTAACTCACAATTGCTGGCTATACTCATTGAATGAAAAGGCCTGAAAATAAATCTTTCCTGTTCTCCATGCCTTTACAAAATGCCTTCTTTCCCCTAGTCCTTTTTTCTAGTCCACCAGCTTTCAGTGGCTTCTCAGGCCACACAAAGACTCCACATGCCCTTTTCTTGTCCCCTTTTACCATCACATCTGTGACTTCTTGTGGATCTGTTCCAACCAAACCTTTTGCAAGAGTCTGTTCCCCAGTCTGCCTTCTTCACCTTTCTGCTGCCTGCCCCAGTCTGCACTCTTAGGTAGAGCTCAGCAGCTCTGAGGGAGGACACCATCTCCCCTTTCTTCCAGGAATTTAACTAAGCATAAAGGACTTGTGTCTGCTGTGCAGGCAAACTAAACAAACAAACCTATTCCACTCCTAAAGAGTAAATGTTCAATGCTGCAAGTGTTAAAAGTCAGACCAGTCACCACACCGCTGTTTTCTGGAATGGTGCTTTCATTCTGTAAAATGGCTGAAGGTCAATTGCTGAAGTTTCTTCTGTGATGGCTGATTACTTCAAGACCCATAGAATCAGGGCATATATGCCACAAACGTCAGCATTTATCTATTTGAATGATGGCTTGGAAACAACCCACTACATTGCACAGCTTCTTCTCTAAAGGTGAAATCCCATGTTATAGCTGAGCTGAGCTGAGCTGAACTAACAGCATGCTGCAAATTAAAAAGGGGATAACCAATGCAGCAAAGGCCTCGCTCTCTGTGGGTCTGCAAAGAATAAGAAAATTGAAGAGGTGTGACCTATCAAGCTCATCTCAGTGCAGTGATAAGTGAATGATGATAATCAAAGGTCAGCCCTGTTAACTATTTTGTTCTACACAGGAGAGATGATATGAAGAATCATATATCTACACATTTGTTGTAAATAACTTCTCATTTTCAATCTTATTCTTCACAAATGAGTGAACAATGGAAAACGGCAATCATTTATTCTGTTTGTCAGAAAGTGCAGAGCCCAGGAGAACAAGCTGTCAGTCATACAGATGTAGAAAATAGACAAGTTAGGTTCAGGGAGCTCTGTACAGCTCCAAGCTGAACCAATCCATTCTGGTTATTGACATAAATTCAGTGTAAGCTTGTTTATCTTTGGGGACTCCTCTGACAGGTTACAGCTAGATAGGGTTGGAGGTCTTCAGTCCAAAGTCTTCTAATTTGACTCCAGTCTCTGAAGTTAACCTAATTAAAATACAACTAATGTTATGTCACCCTTCAGTGTCTTCCCTTGACTGCTGAAGAAGATTTTAAGAGATGTTTGAGGGGGTTCTCGAGCTCTGTTCTAGTGCATTGAGTGCACATTCCAGTGCACTGACAGATTCCAGTTTCATCTTTGAAAGTGGACATATCCTCACTCAGGAAAAAACGCACTCAACCCAGGAGCTCGTATTTGTGTTTCAGAAATGTTCTGGTTACTGTTGTCACGCTAAGATTACTGTAATTGAAAAAAAGATTTGGGGAAAAATTGCCCTGTTTTTCTAACATGGTTTCTGTAGTGTGTTTGACAGCTCTTGTGGATAACTAGTTACACCAGTTCCTTTACAGTGTCACTTAGTCATCTCTCCTGTTTCTCAGAGTTTTTCACACAGTAATAGGAGAAAGAAATATTTCAAAAACAGGAAAATTTGATTGTGAAACCACTAAATTTTTCAGGGGAATCACTGAAAAATCAGACAGCTACACAGCTTGAAAGTGCTTTTGATTCCTTTCAAGTAGGAAAGATTTCCAGCCTCTGTTATTCTTTATAGCAGGTTTTAACCCACAGTAAAACCTTTTCTTACCCCCAGAATGACTCAAGTTCCATGACAGCTTCTTTAGAAATTCAGCTGTTAAAAGAGTTTTTTCACACTGTAAAGAGACTTCTTTACTTTCTCAGACGTAATTCTCTTGTGTCTTTATTTCTTGCAGTAACAATCTACAGTAGCATTTTGGTGCATCCCCCCTCCTCGCCCCCGCAGTTTAAACTTAGAGGTAAAATGAACTGAAACAGTGATTATACCACAAGTAAATGACTAACTGTATCTTGGAATGAATATATTATATGAGTCATAGCAAGTTATAATCGAAAAGGCAGTACCGGATGCTTGGAAGAGGCCAGATAGAATAGGCTGAGCTCTGCATTCTCCTTCTACCACTACAGAGTGCCTGTGACCACCTAGCAAGCCTTGTCTGGAATGAGGAGAAAGATAAACAAATAGAAAGGCTTTGTACTAGGGTAGAAATTGCTAAAGTACTGTCAGAGTATTTTATGTGGCAGCTTTGTGACTCTGGAAATGTAGCCACAACAGCACAGGATGGAGTACAGGCTGAAAATCTGCCCCGCACACTGGATGAGTAGTAAGTAGTTAGAGTGCTGTGAGTTTCGTGATAGAAATACATGAACCAGCTGCCCTGAGTTGATGTGACTCAGACTCCTGAAGCTGCAATCACAGCTTTTTCAGTGACAATGCATCTTTAAAAGGGCAGCATTGGACACAATAAGAAACTTACAGTTTTATTGTTAGTTTCCCTCTAATACTCTTTTACCCGTATTTGTCATTATTCCTTGAAAATGTATTCTATTCCCATTTCATTTTATTTAGGCCTTTTTCCCATCTTCAGAAATTCCATTCTTCCTCACACTCAAATTCTTCTTTTGTTCTCCTTGTAACCCGTTTCTCTTTTGCCACCATTAGTGTCCTTTGCAGTGTCAGTCTCTTTTCTGCTGTCTCATCCAAACTCAAATGGCAAATTTAAAACACAGCCAGAAAACAACACTTTTTCACTGTAAACTCTAGTTTTTCAATATGAATTGTCTGCAGCATGGCTGGAATTCTTTTAGATTTCAAACTTTAATATCAGGAAGTGGCTTTATATGTTGCAGAGAGCTGTGCACACTGGCAGAACTTCATAAAGAACCCAAGGTTTCAGTCTTCACATTCAAGATGGAATATACCTTTGCAGTTGCCAAATACTAGTTCTTAATGTTTCTATGATCTTCTCGTGCTCTTTAGCTTTCTTCAGTGTCCTTTCAAGCAGTAATTCAAAACAGCTGGTTTTGTAGGCAAAGGAATGATGTTAAATCTCACCTAGTTGGAGATGAGGTTTGATACAGTGTCCTCTCAAAAATTGTAAATTAAGCCAAAGAAAGGAGGGGTAATTGGAGAGAAGTATGATGGGTAAAAACTGTATCAAGGAGAGAAAGCAAAAGGCAGTGTTGAAAGGAAGTGTCAGGTTGAAGGTAGCTTGCTAATAATGTTTTTCAGTAGACACATTTTATACTAATTCTGTTTAACATTCTTAATAATGGCATTGGCATTTGTGTCAAGAGTGTGTGAGGAAATTTGCTGAAGGCAGAAAGTATATGGTATTATTAATATAAGGAAGGGAAATGTCACAGAAAAAGAACCTGGTAGCCTTGATGAGTGGATGGTAGATGTCCATTGAAATCCATCAGCTCAAAATGTAATAACAATGAAAATAGTTATTACAATAAATTGAGAAGTGTTTCATGATACAATGCCTGCAAAAATGATTTGATGCAATGATTTAAGGGTCCTTTCTTGAGGCTGTGTTTCTAACCTTGAGCAAAAGGGCTATGTCTCAATAAAAACATGGCTTTATAGAACAAAAGGATAGGTATGCTTCTCTAATGGAGGACTTAATGTTTAAATGATGTGTTGGAATCATCTAGCTTGCAGAATTAACACCTTTGCCCAAATCCTCAACCAATAATAAATCAACGCTGAACTTAACAAGCTGTTGTATTTTATATGACTCTGGCTGTTAACTTAAAACTTCCTATAGCAGCCTCTGTGTGCCGGGTGAGTAGATCTTTATCCTTGCAGAATGTGAGCTGGAACAGATGAGAGGAGAAGGGGCTTACACTGTATGCCAAAGCGGTTTGGGTAGTATTTCTTTCAGAGTAGCACTGTGATGCCCTGTGTAACAAACTGCAAAGACCCTCTGGACACTTCCCACTACAGAAACAGATACAGAGTGTTTTATACTCTGTTCTGCATGCTGAATTTGACTTTCTACTCTCTTCCTCATGAGAAGACAAAAAAAAATAATGTTTATTTATGCTTAAGTGGCATTTTCCTGTTATTCCAAACAAAAATAGAGCACTGACTGCAAATGGTGGGTTGTATGCCCTCTTTTTCATACTTTCCAGAGAGCAGATAAGGGACTGCTGTGAAAACACACTAATGACTTCACTTTTCTATAGTTAGAATCTCAGTCACACCTTGCTTAGTGTTCAGCTTTAGCACTGTAATTTTTTTTCTAGCCTTTTCTTACTCAATACAAAGATAAGGCAGCAGCATAAGAAGATTCCCTACGCTTTATTCTTATGAAAGATTGTACTTCTATATACAAAATATATCAGCTATGAGTATTAAGTAGAATGTACATCTGTAAGTGCATTACCAATTAAAGAAAATCTGCTTTATAGTCATAGAGTATGCGGTGTACTTGCAAAAACCGAACTCCCCCGTTTCTGGGGTTCTGAAACTAGACACCTTTAGACATCGTGTTTGGACCATATCAAAGTAAAATGTTATGTCACATGAACATGCTTTGAAGATTGTATTAGGGCGATTTAGATGACTTCTGAGAATTTTTTTTGCTTAATTTAATAGTATGGAGTTCTGTTTTAAGTGTTTGTGTAAGAAAAACAGGTTGTTGTGATTCAGGTGTTTTTAGTTTAAAAGGAGAGACAAAATAATCCTAGTACATAAAACCAAAGGAGCAGCAGAGCAATAGTGAAATCGAGACAAATGTATATTTACCAAAATTGTTTTTTAGCCTACGATTTTTATATCAGGAGCAAGATTCCAGAGTAAACTAGAATAGGAGGCAACAGAGACAAGAGCACTGAAACACCCGAAGACAGTGGAAATAAGAAGGCAGTAAAACACACTAGTGTAGTAACACTAGTGAAGAAGAAATTAAAAGTTTTTTTTTTTTTAAGGGAAGAAGCTAAGTGAACGCAGTTGCATTCAAGAAAGTTAGGTATCTGGGTGAAATTGTACTATAGACAGGTTGCTCTGAAGTTCCAATTCACTGTTATTCACCTCACTCTAATTTCAGCACTGAGGCAATGCCATTGTTTTCAGTTTTTTACTCTTGGTAAAACTGAGCTAACATAGAGAATCACATCTCATTACTGACAACAGATTTCTTTGTGCTTCCTCTGAAGCACACTGTCATATCTATTGTCACAAGATAGTACTACAGATCCAGGACTTACACAGCTGAACATTGCAAATGTTACTCCGATAAAAAGAGTTTAATTGTATGAACCTCCTATGGAAAAACTCGCCCTCCCTTATCCCCTTTCCTTTGGAGTATGCACACAACCACAAGGTGTCTTATTTATTTAGTTAAACTAAGAAAAGTCTTCAAAGTTTTACCTAAAAGTTTTTAATTCTGAGTCTTTTCCACTGCTGCTCCTATGAGGATTCTTACAGAAGGGTTGGTAGTACAGATCGTGCACCCGCGGCTTCGATAGCATACTACCCAGCTCTGCCTGGGGACCGATCTAGACACAACAATCATGAAGGTGCTGCCCCTTCCTCAGTTGTAAAAACTGACCAAGGCACACAAGGCAACGTATTAAAGATATGTTAAGGAAAACACTAATGCAGGTAAAGCCTGGTTATGCACAAGAGTTTTTGCATGACCTTATTTCATTCACAGTAGCTTGTTCTGGTCTTCAGAAGGAGAGCATAGTTCCTTCGAGCTTCATACAACATTAAACTTCTCTGGATAGAGAACACACACTAGATCATCTTAACATATCTGGCCTGTGATCTCTAAGGGAAAAACCTCGTCACTACACCTTGCTGAGAACCATCACAATAATATTGAAGGAAACATGTTTAAAAACAGCCTTAGCTAAGAACTTCCCATCAAAAGTGTGCTGTTTGTTTTGGAGGGGTGAGGTTCAAACATGAAGTTAGATTTCAACACATCGTTTTTGTGTGTTCTTTGAAGGGGAATATCATTGATTCAAGACACCAAGAGGTTAAAATCCAATTGTCTTCTGGATGAAAAAGAGAACTTTTTTTGGCATTAGATTTTTTTAATATTTCCAGCAAAGTCCCATTTTAAAAAGAAATGTTGCCAGTAGAGTTCTCCTTTGTCTCCCCCATTTTCTTCAACATTTTGTGACATGTCCATACTCCTTTACTTTTTGAGCAGCTGTACTCAAAAGCATAGACTGTGTCTGATGCTACCATAACCCGTGTGTATGACCTTGAGATGGTTCCTTGGTATTCTTCTCAGATAATTTCTTTACTGGAAGAATGGGGACATGGGAAGGGAATTTTTTTTTTAACCTCTAGTGTGCCTGCTGTGAGTTTAGTAATGCAGAGTTTAATAAACGTGTGTGAAGATTTCAATTTTTTTCAATGGGTGGCACTGAGATTATAATTTTGGATCCCTTGTTTGATCTGCCAAACGCACTACAGGCAGGTGTTCCCTCACTGACAACAATAACTGTATCCATTTTGCTTAAAAATATCTGTATATTTTAATATTTTTAAGGATAGTATCTTCTGTCCAAGTGTAATGAAATATTTCATGTCCATGCAGCTTAGTTCTACTTGTCCATAATAGTAATGGATATAAGCATGTTACATGTTATTCAGAGATGTCCCTAGCTGGCAGTTTAGGTTTCTGGAACTGCTACTCAAATTACATGAGCAAGTCCCTGGACTGCTGCATGGCATCTGAAAGAGCACAAGCTCTAGAAATGCAAATGAACAATATCTAGGAGACGTTAACTGTCATAGCTAGAATATATTAAAACTAAGCCAACTACACTAATAGACAGAGTTAGAAAGGGTTAGGAATGTCACTATCTTTGGTGCCAAAGCCCTGCCCGTGCTTGATAGCAATCATTCCATTAGCCTCAGAATGAAATTGCAGAAACTGCTCCCGGCTATCAGCAGACCAGTGATCTTCCACCACTCCTAAGAAAGACACGAGATCCCTGCCCTGTTCCGTAGTGTCTACCACCTCTCCTCAGCAGAAACCTCATGGTCAAAAGCTTCACATTCACAAACGCTTTCCTGGGCATGTTTTTAATAGGTCAAATGGATCAGTTTCTCAGAGGATGTGGATTTAGTGCTCTTAGTAAATAGGCTATCTGTGACTAGCGGTACATTATAGCTACGAGTCACTAAATAATTGCCTGTGTAGAAGTCACGGGGATAATGACTGGCAGCCTTGTGACCACTGAGAAAAGAAAAGCAGGAATAGATATTTGGGAAGCATGTTTTGATTGTGCTCCGTAATTTTTAACAACTAAAGAAAGTCATAACATGACACATAGCCCTTACGGGAAGAAAAGATTTGTGCACATTTCCCTTTCTTCCACCCTGACAGCTGATCAGTCCCAGAGAACAGTTAGACTCACCCGTTATTCTTGTGAGCTTGGTGATGGTGAGCAGCATGAAAATACACGCAGCCTTTCCAGCAATCTTCATGTCAGCTCCTTTTTTCATGGCTCAAGCGGCTCCGTCACTCCATCCGTCCCACTGCCAACCTAGCTGTGGTCATGGGGCATATTTCTTGACCGCCAGTGCATCCTCAGTAGCCAAGGCGAGTGTTTCTCTTCCCCCCCTTCCCCACTCCTCTCCTGACTGCCTGGCTCCTCAAAACTGGAGAGGTTCCTCCTTCTGACTTTTGAGAGCACTAGGCTTCCTGTGCTGAGAGCCTAGGCGAACGCTGAGGAAACAGACTGAACAGCTCTGCCTTCCGTTCATTGGCTCTCTTCAGGAGGCTGATGAGTGAAGATAAACCCTGCAGCACAGCTCAAATGGGGTAGCAGTGGAGGAGACTATTTAAGCCCGAGTTTAATATCAAAAAGAAAATCTTCATTTTGTGGCGCTAGAGAGAAACTTTTTCTTCATCCTTGCCACTACTGCCATTCTGCATCTTCAGCACTTCTTTGTTACTACCTCAAAGAAAAATCCTTCCTCCTGTCTTAAGGATTTCTCCCTTCAGGAGCTACTGTCAGCTTTGTTTCCACCTTGAACAACAAGGCTTTCCAGACCCTGGGAGGAGAGACTGAGTGAGAGAAAAGAAATACTATTTTACATACTTTCCAGCAGAAATCATAGAAAATCAAGCTGGCCCACATCTTTCAATTACAACTTTTTTCTTCAGGATACTGTGGTTTTGGGGTTTTGTTGTTAGTTTTTTGTTGTTAGTTTGTTGTTGTTGTTGTTGTTAGCACTGTACCTGTTTCTCCACTTCCTCACTTTAGTCTTTTCAGATTCAGAGCTTTCTTTTCCTTTCTTAAGCCATAGCACTTCCCTGGCACAATTCTGTGGGCCAGCAGTAGAGAAGGTTTCAGCTGTTGAAAGCTGCAAATCAGAATAATTACCACCAAGGACAGAGACAAAAACAGTAAAGACAGAAAACAGATCAAAGTCAAGAAGAAATTGAGGTGTTCAGGAGCCAGGACAGCACAGCACATTTGGACATTGACAGGCTGCAGTGATGACGGTAGTCTGATGTTCTGGTAATTTTGTTGGATCAGACTAGTGTTCAGAAATGGTCTGCATTAACGTTCACTGGAGCAAAGGAGTGTGAATTAAGGTCTCATGTAAATAAGCAAAAAGACTGATAAGGAACATAAAGAAAATCAGGCAAGGCAGAAAGAAATTTAATCTTCTTGGTCCTAGAGTCTTATTATTGACTGCAGTTTTGTGTGGCGAGGAGTACTGTACCTTTGTCCCACTTAATTTTTAAGTTCAGTTTAATGTTTTGATGCTTCTCAGCAGTATTCTGAGGTTTTCAATGTGCTATCCACAGTAACACTCTGGTTTATTTTTTGAGTAATTACCGTTGATCTAGGAATTAGTGATGCATGTGAATAGATAACATAGGTATATTTTAGACAAGGAGATAGAGAGGAAGAAGTGTTTGTGTAAAGGAAAGAATTAGGCAATGTGTAAGCAGTATGAGGCCTTGGATGTGTAAGAAATGGTGCTCAAACTTGACGCAAAGGCCAAATGAAACTAAGCTGGTGTAAATGTGCAGATTTGGCAGACTGGATGATTGCTGCATGAACTGAGAGACTTGAAAAATGAAAGATGCAATGGGGTAGAAGAGATTTAAGAAGAGAGTTAGCTATCTTGTTAATAATAAAAATGCTACTTTAAATTGTCAGAATTACAGGTGTCTGACATTCCTACAGGAATTCCTTCAGAACCAGAAACTGGACAGCGGGATTCTTTTGCTAGGCAAATGTCATTTAAGATGTTATTAAGAAGCCTTGTGAGCAACTTTCAACTTGAAGCCTGGGTGTCCAGGAAAAAGCGGGGGGCTCATACAAGAAGGTAGGACGGAAATCTGAGGATGCCTGAGAATGGGAAGTACTGCCACAGTGCCTCTTTTTACCTTTTTGAAAATACTACTACAGACAATGGAATTTAGGAAGTGAGACATGCAGTCTGTGGCGGGACATTACTGAAAACATAAATTTACCACAAGGAGTAGTGAATCTTTATTTCTTCTTCCTGTCCTCTCAGTAACACATTGGGAACCAGGATCCCATGACAGAGGAACTGACCCTGAGAAAGGCCAGATTGTGACAGAGGATGACATAGATGGAGAAATAATGCATGGAGGCAGGGGAAAGGTGTTGGGGTTTGCTGGCTGCATCAGTCAGAAATGTGGTGTGCATTTGATGGAAATGAGGAGAAAGAGAGGGATAAACTGATCGTGAGAGCTGAGCCTGAAGCCTGAGACATAGTTGAAGAAGTTGCCAACAAGGTGCAATTAAAGGCACTTCCAGTGAGTGCACATTTCTACACAGCAGCAGAGAAAACCCAAAGCCATTGCAGTCTTTCTGGAGTCTGAACTTTCCCTGTCTTCTGTGTACAGAGAGCACAGATCTGGGCTTTGCCTGTGGTTTTCAGTGTGGGTGATTGCAGACCCATTTTATGTTAATTATCATAATGTCATCAGATATTATTTGACAAAGGCACAGTCTGTGATCTGCTCTGTTTGAAGTGGTTTTACTCAGCCTGAAAGTCCTTGCTGACAGCAGATTCCATGCTAATAACTTGTTCAATAAGAAGTGCAGGAGTATAAAGCTGGGTTTTAACTACCAAGGTGCAGACAGAAATTATTTTTTTTCAGGAACTTCATTTCCAATGATGACATAAATAGCAGTGTGCCGGAACCTCAGCTGGTATAAACTCATAACCCGGCCTGGGTCTGTTGACTTCTCGCAGAGCTGCCATGATTTTGTCCACATGAGAATTCTCCCTACTGTGTCTCCTTCTGTGTCAGCTGAGGACCCTAAATCTTGGGACCATACACATGGCACTATAGGCTGCACATATATGAGACAATCCAATTATCTCTGGAGCTGAGATTGGTTCTGGAAAAGTGTGATTCTCTGTGCTACTGAGAGATGTGTTTTACTCACAGATAAGTGCACACCCTAGTAATGAAAAAAAATGATCTTGTCTGGGAATTTGGCAGGTAAGTGGAATTAAGGATGAATTACATTATGTAATGGTCTTGCCCGATGTATAGGGCATTAAAACACACTAATTCTTTCAGAGATAGTAGTGTGCGTCACACTTGTAAGTGAATTTCCTGCCTTGTGATGATCTTAGAGCCAAGAACTTGTTACATTTACAGTGAAGGAAAAATAATTTCATAAGTTTTATTTGCATCCTTTGTAACAAAATACACTAATTTTGCATATGGGGTTACGTGATAGAGAAAGCAAAAGTATTGGATAGCCTCACTTCTTGTGTGGGCAGATGCAAAACTTCTCCTACATCTACCTTGCAAATGCACTTTATTGTGACTGGCTGTTCCTCCTACTGTTTCAGTTCAGAACTGTAATAGAGTTCATCCAGTCTACCTGGAATATGACTGACAGGTCTGCCCAAAATATGATTGTATGAATGCTTGGAATTGCAGGCTCTGTAATTTCAGCTCTTGCTTTCAGCATGCTGTGAAGGACAGGGCACAGTGGACATTTCCTAGCCCGTCACATGGCAAGTCCTCTAGCAGAATGGCACAACATGGTAGGCTGGCTCTGGAGATAAAATTTATAAACTTTGCAGCACTGAAGTGACATGATATGCTTATAAAGCCGCTTCCTGGTTGTTCTGTGGTTGAATGTTGTTTATTCCTGGAAACACCCACACACCTGAAAGTCCTGATGAGAACACGGTTTCTTTCACCTAACTCCTGCTGGAGGGTAGGTAAGCCTGAGGTGAAGCCCACATTCGCAGAGTCCCTCTCCCTTCAGGGAAGCTTGCATTTAATAGCAAGACTGAAACAGGAGGACCTGACTTTGGGTTCAGAGCTGTTGTGCGCCATTTATACACATGTAGGTAAATAAAATTCTACCCATGTTTCAAAGTATTCCTGTGGGGGTGTTGTGTGGGAGGCTAAATGCACTAAACACTTCCCTGCAGCCTAGTCTGAAATTCTGCTCCCCATGCCTCCTTGGATTCCTGCCTCAAAGCCTTCTGCAGGCCATGCCCATGCTGTGCAGTTGCTGAGAGTGCAAAGCTCCCCTAGCTGGCTTTCAGCTAGCTTCAGAAATGGCAGTGGTATGCTCAGAACAGCACAGCACAGCACCTAGCCAGGGCATAGCAGCCTGTTTGTGCACCTAACTGCTGCCCTGTGGGGATGAATGTTTCCACCCAGTACAACGTGATGGCGTATCGGCTTACTTGGAGCTAGTTCTGGAGTCACTAACATATGTGGAAGGCACAGTTTCTGCTGGTATGAAATGGTGTGGCTCTTTCAAAATCAGCCTTAACATCACTAAAATGCGTGATGTTGCCCTGCTCTGAGCTCCTGCGTTGGCCACAAAACTTAGGAGTTTCACCCTGTGATATGCTGTGTTTATGTTCTAGCCTACCTCCCAGCAAGGCTTCTCTTGAACCATGCTCCAGATTGTGCAAAAATACTGGGCTTACTTGGAGAAGTGCACTGAGGGCGTATGATGAAAAGTGGGGAGGAAGTGACTCAGAGCACCGGATGAGCTGAGACAGATGTTTGGTGAGAGGGAAGGAGTGGGAACTTGCAGATGAGACCTAGCTCCCCTCCGTGCTGGAGTTCCAAAGTGTTGGAGTCAGCCCTTCTTTGCTTTGGTCGGGAGGCAAATCTTGCAAGACGTTGCACTGAAATAAGTAATTAAGGCTCTGCTTTCTCAATAGGAAGATGTTTCACTTCTCTGATTCCTTAAAGTGCTGAAATCCCTGGTTTGATGGAAGGAACAGGATATGGAGACATTTCCAGGGTGTTTTCTTATTTCAGCAATAGCTGGTAGGTACAGAGGTACATAGCCCATTTATGCAGTGAATGAAGTTACTTCATTTTCTTAGCTTGAAGTTGGTATGAGAAGTGGTCAAGCATCCTGCCATTATTGCATTATAAAGGGAAACAGAAACTAATTTCTAGTCCTAATAATAATTATTAGCTAACCAAGCTTGGCTTCTAATCCCTCTACCCTTCTAAAAACTGTGCGTTTTTTTTGTTTGTTTTTCTTTTGTTTTTGTTTTTCCCAGACTACATTTCACTTCACCTTCAATTTCCATTTTTCCCTCTCTGATTATTTGTTTGAATCAGAGGGCTTCATCCTCGATGTCACTAAAATTGCAGGCCTCTGATGAGCTTGTGGAGTTGCCTCTTGTCTGAAGAGGTTTTGGTACAGCAAGATGTTTTGTTTGTCTGCCACAACTTTTTGCCACAGTAAGAGCCCCCTTTAGAACTAAGAGCTTTTTGAGAGGTGAGGCATGTCTGAAGGGCAAGTTGGTCAAACCGCTACGGTGTGGGTTTTTTTCATTTAGTGCAGCTGCTGAGATTCGCATTCTGTCTGTGCCTTGGTTTTCATCTGTTAAATAAGGATGGCAACAGTCACCTGTTTCATAGGGAAGTGTGGTGGGTGCCATGATGACAATCCTACCCTCAGGCAAATGAGGCTGCTGTCACCAGATAGCCGTCTTTTTAAGGAAATCCTGCATGCTGACAGGATATGAGTTTCTGTGTAATCCTGTGGTGGACAGAGTGACGAAAAGTAATTATTACAGTCATGTGGTTGCAGTGTGGGGAGTCTTTGATTAAAGGGGTGATCATGGGGAGAATGACGCTTGATGTTTTCTGTTCCTTAGGTGAGAAAAACGTAAGAGGCGATTTCTGGATTTCTCACAGGTAGTTTTCCTACTGCTCTTTAATTTGCAAACCACTTTATTAAAACCTGTTTTGGAATCTAGAAATCCACATACCCTAAGTGTGAACAATATTTAGGTTCTTAACTTCTTAACACAGGAAAACCGAGGGCAGGCATGTGTTCTTTTATCTCCCTCCGGCTGCAGAAGGGCTAGTGTTGGAGGTTGTAGTAAGAGAAACATAGGTCAGAGATCAACAGATTGAAGAGAGAGCCAAATGCCATGGCCTGGTAGATTCTGGCATGTTAATCTGAAGCTGTAGTCTCTGTGAGAGAGATGAGATCAGTGGCCCCATAGATAAAGTGGGGAAAGGTGACCAAAAAGTGCCGATTGTTTTTCAGTCTTGCACTTCCTCTAGATGCATCAAGAGAGCTTGCCAAAGACAGCTCTACTGCCACAGACAGTTAGCAAGACTCAGGTTTGCCATTTGGAATGATTGCCACAGAACAAGATGAAAGAGAGGGAGAGATGGCATCCCAATTCAAAAGCTGGGATATTGAGGTGAGAGGCAAGAGAAGATGAGTGGAGCACATGGTGAGCCACAGTGCGCAGAGCAGGGCACCAAAACAGAATTGTAGGTACTGTGACACTGCATCAATGTCAGCAGCTAATAGCTGTAACTGCGACACAGTTGTACTGTGCACCTGTTTGCCAACAGTCTCAAGTGCGGCTTTCTGGAATTTGGTGGAGTGGTGGGACTAGAAATGGGAAAGAAAGCCCTTCTTTATAGGATCACCACCATCAAATTAACCAAAAGCATTCATTGATATTTCTCATCCTGAAAAGGCCAAACTTCTCAAGCTATACAGGAACAAATTCATTGGTTTTAGTGGAATTTTTGCCTAAGGTTTGAAGCAAACTCTGTGAAATAAACTGACAGGTTATTTTGGCTTGTACACTTCCATACCCTCAAATAAGAAATGCCTTTCTGGAAGCTCTAATCCTTTAGTTAGATAGCTATAACAGCATATAAAGAACCATATAAGTGGAAATACAGGAGATTAAAATGTGATCTGATCACAATGTGCAAATATGTGGGAAACATGCACAAGGGAAAAGTGCAGGTGGCAAAGGACCTTTTCACTGACTGAAAAAGATGCAACACCCACCAAGTTACAGCAAGTCAAATTTAAACTGTAAATCAGGCATGTATTTTTAACAGTGAACATGACCAAGTGTTTGAACAAAGTACCATAGGAAGCGATGATTACCATGTCTTGATGTCATCAGGTTAAAAGCTTGCAGCCTTCTTAGAAAAGTGCTCTACTTTTCTAGCCTAGGTTTTCTCAGGAGAGAATGAGTACTAGCAGTACCTCTGTTGAGATGAAGAACAGGCTACATGTGACATTTGAAACACTCTTTATTCATACCTATTCACTCTTCTTTAACACCCTAGTAAATTGTATAGCAGTGATGAACCTAATCTGTACATAATTAAGGGAAGTTATGTGTTGTCAGCTTTAGGTTTTTACCCTGCACTATTCTTCATTTTTCCAGTGAAAAACAGAGAGCTATAGTGGGAAAGGGAGACTGAATTGAAAAATAATAAGAAACTCATGATTTCCTCAAGGCTATGAAAGACCTGAATTAGGATATTATCACTGAATCTTGTCCTATGCTTTTCCTCACCTCATCTCTGGGTGTCTCCTTCTCAAGGGTGCAGGTAAAATAACCCCCTAGAAACTGAGACAGAGAACAGTAGCCATTGTCTCTGTTCCAGCAGAGTACATTTTACTTTCTGAAGAAAATGTTATTCCATGAAAGAGGATTTTCCTAGCAAAGGATCTATGCTGTGATACAGGTCACACTGAAATGAGTATCTTCATATACAGGCATCAACCACAGATCTGGGAGGTCTGGAAACCTTACATTATTCAGATATATTATTCAGAAGTATTATGCAGATAATGCCTGTGCCTTCTTTTACCTCTAATATGATCAGCTCCTGTGTCACCTACTCTTTCAGAAAAAGGACACAATTTATACTTCATACTTAAAATTGTGGTCTGCTTGAAAAATATTTAGCATTTGAGGAGTTCCCCCCCACTCGGAATTTTCCTTAGGTTTCAATACTGGGTGTAAGTGGCAGGGTTTGGTAGTGGGGGTGCTACAGGGGTGGCCTCTGTGAGAAGAGGCCAGGGGCTTTCCTGTGCCATACACAGCCAGCTCCAGCTGGGTCCAAAATGCAGCAGAGAGGAATTGCTGGGTACTGACTGTAACCTCACCTCCCCCTGGGCCTCTGTGGGAGGCAGAGGCATTGGGAATGAAGTTGAGCATAGGAAAGTGGGGAGGAAAGCTGTTCTTTCAATGTCTGTCTTCTTGTTTCCCACTACACAAATAAGTAATTAAATGGTTCCTTTAATTGATAATAAATTATTTTTGCCCAAGTCAAGTCTGTCTTGCCCATGATGGTAATTGGTATGCAGTCTCCTTTTTTCTGTCTTGACCCATGAGATTTCTCATTCTTGTTCTTCCCAGTTTCTCCCCTTGTCCCACACAGGCTGAGGGGACTAAGTGAGCAGCTGGGTGGACATTTATTAGTTAGCCAAGTCTAATCCACAACAGTTGTGTTAAGCATAAAATAATTCAGTTATAATTGGTTTAATTAAGATGTGCAGAATCTAAATGAGTCTCTGTTGTAACTCCAGAAAGACCAGCTTATTTATTTATTGAATGATTTTTCCTGATAATCTCAATGTTTTTAGTTTGCAGGATGGAATTTCCTGATTTCGATGTGCCGTTCTTTACACTTTCTGAGAAAGGGAAGAGACTTGATATGGGGGGATCGGAAAGGCAGGAAGTAAATCTGTCTTTTCCAGCTTTGCCACTGATTAATTCTGGTTCTTTTCTTTTTAGAAGTGAATTTTTAAAATGGCTTGTGTCAGCAGAGAAGCTCAACTCCCCAGGCTACGTGTTGTATGCATATAATGCTTATGTAGTGATGCAAATGCATGTACTGGAAATCCACAACAAGTGGGCTTCTTTTATGTAAGCAGACTTGCTAAACTAAAGAGTTATTTTTTTTTCTGATACAGATATGTGACTAGGAATCAGCCCTGCTCCTTAGACCGGAACAAACAAGGCCTGTCTGGCATGGGGAAATAACAGCCTACGGCTGTTAGCAATATAGGGCTAAGAGCACAAGTGGTACATCATCTGTATGAATCTGGAAGAGAAAGTTCTGCCAGTCCTGAAGACTGAAAAATCATTTCTTAACCCATTGGCCACAAATCATATGACTACAAAAGAAATGCATTTGCTTAGGTGGTTTTGCTCTGTAACAATAATGGCTAGAATATGACATTTTAAAGAACTGTGTGGTTCCAGAAGCTGAGGCAGAAGTACTATAAACATCACTTAATTTGGGAACTTGGCAATACTGAGAACACTTTCAGTGAAGAAATGAACAAGATGGAAAAATTCTGGTAATTACAATTAAATTGGCTTTTTATGTTTTAATCAGGTCACATTTTCTAAACTACATACTGGTGAATATAAGTGGTGACTTGATATTTGCATCTCTCCAGTGCTGGGCAAGCTTGTCTGAGCAGCAACAAGAAAGAAGCAGTAAGTTAAAAGCTCAAAAATAGTAATTTGTGCACTAGCAATGACATGTTTTCTCACACAGCTCTGTTCTTTCTTTAGAAACTGCTGCTGCAGGTATTTAGGATGAAAATGCTAAAATCCTTACGTAGAATGAAACAGCACTAAAATCCAGGAAATACTGCAACTTCAATTTTGATGAGACAAAAGCTTCCCACTTTGGGATTGTTTTTGAAACCTTGTGCTCTTTGATTATGATAGCAAATTATGTCTGAAACTCTGAAAAGAGCAGCTGTTTACCCTGATAATAGCTATAAATTCTAACACTTACTAATGAGTGTGTTACTTTTGTCAGTAAGGGTACAGCAGAAGTACAGCAGTTTTCTTCCCAAAAAATCATTTTGTTGATATATTGTTGTGATTCAAATCACTGATTAAACTGAGTACAACTTTAGATTAAATCTTCTGTGATTAAATATTCTGCTTGTTTTCAAGGTAGGTTGGGATGCATATACTGTTTACATCATTATTTAGAATAGCTGAAGTTTCCTAATTCTCTCTGCAGTGACTTGGTTCAATACTACTGTCTAGAATATAAAATGGCATATACAGCTAATGCCTTGAATCACAGAGGCTTTTTAGCATAGATTATTTGATTTCTGTGAGAATCAAAATCTACATCTAAATCCAGAAGGATCTGCGTTAATGTTCAGAACAAATTAAGAAAGGCAATGGAGAACACTGCAATGTGGAGTTCAGCCCAGGTTCTGCACCGTACATATATCCCAGATCTTTTCACTGGTATTGTCTTTATGTGTAAAAATAATTATCTGAGAACTCAAATCATGTGACCACTTTGAAAATAACTATCCATCAGACAGCTGAAGTAACTAAGATTTCCTGCATTGCTATCCACATTCAGCATGGACTTTTTACCTGATAGATTTAGCCATCCATACCATCTGTGAGAATAATTCTTCTGCAAACCTACCAGCCTTCTTTTCTCCCTGGCTTGGTTTCTGTACTCGTAAACATGTCACAAGGTCCTGTTTCGCCAAAAATACTGAAAGACCAGAAGTGACTTTACAAGGAATACCTCATATGTGTTGCATGGTTCTACCACTGTATCTACTTATATTCCACCCTACTTTTTCAGCTACTCTGGCAGTAAGATCTAAAAGATTGGTGTTATATTTCCTCCTGTGGAGAAAACTGTCTCTTTTTCTCCATTCTACCCCACAGGTTTATTTAGAATTCACAGCGAACTGAATCGTTGTTTTAACTCTTTCCCAGATGTCTCAAAACATAGTGTCAGATAGTCCTATTTGTTTTTCTCATTGTCCAGTCTGTAAGACTAGACAGTTTTGATAATGTACATTTGACCTGTGGGTAACTTCAATTGATTAAAAATACAGAAAACACTCTAATTGCGCTTTCATTTTCACCTTGTGGTCAAACAAGATGATACTTCTCTCTTTCAGAAATACATTTTAGGATGGAATGAAACATGTTATTCAGGCCAAAGTAAAAGATTTAATTTGTTCAAGGGAGTGGGATTTGTATTTTTAAAAGTATTTTTGAAGGTCTACTTTCTGTGAAACTTTAGGAGAAAGTCTGCACTACTCTATGATTTTTTATTGAATGTAATTACTTGAATAGGTATAGCATAATGATTGGTCATCATTATTTTAGGTTTATTTAAAAATATTTCAATCAAAAAGTTTTATTTTATTTAGACTGCTGTATTTAAGACTCCTGCAAAGATTCATCTTTGTCTAAGAAATATAATATCATTCTTCTACATATTTGACAACAAGATAAACAGGAAAAAAAATTCTCATTAAATGGAAAAAGAAAATTAACATGATGAAAATTGTTGCTTGCTCCCATGGCATGAAACATGAAATAAGCAGAATTGAGTTCCTTGTAAGGATGTACTTGTATTACCTTGGAAGTACTTGACAGCTGTGATTTAACTCCCTGTTCTCAAAAACGACAGTAGACTAAGTTTGCAGTTGCTCTCAATGAGTGTGTACAAATGGGCCGTGTGTTTTCCCAGTTCTATGGAATAGTAAGGGATTTGCTTGCTCAGGTGGTTTGTAGCCCATGTGACAGTGAATATGAGCAATCCTGACACTACATTTGTCTCCCTATCTGTAATTTCTTGCTCTACTCAGTCCAGCGATCCTGAAAAGAACCAAAGCTATTTGTCTGGAGTAAAATGCATGAAGTTATGTTAACTAGACAGTGAAGCTCCTCAAATGGTGCACAGTGGGCTGCTGATACATCACAGAAAGTGAGCAGGTGGAGAAGCCTTACCAATACCTATTTTACACATAATCTTACATTGCTTTTCATGGGCTCTCAACATTTCACATTCAAGTTCTTCCCATACATCTTTTCCTTCTCTTGCAAAGATACTCTCAGACACATACACTGAAAACCTATGTGGTTTTCAAGTCCATCTCTGAGGCACAGCTTTTACTGTGACATTGTATTCATAGAAGTTTCATAGAAGTTCCATAATTATGTATTTGTCTGGGTGTAATGGGCTACCCCCTTGCAAAACTTGAGATTCACTGGTTTAGAGGGTTGTTTGTGCTTGTCCTGTCTCATAACATGTTCCATTTTGATGACACTATCAGCAACATATGAAATGAACAAATTCTTCTTGATGCAGTTTAAGATAACCTTCTGATGCACAGATGTTAAGTAAATTACTTAATAGGAAAAAGTTAGTATGCATGAGTGGAAATATCACATGTAGTAAAAATTAGCAAGGGCTGTCCAGCCTTTTGATGGAAGACAGATAGTAGTAAGTGAAGATTAGGCAGGCCCTACTTATTTTTCCATAGTGACACTGGCTGCATTGTGAATATTTGCAACTTCATCCTGCAGATTTGGCACTGGACAGTCCCCCATCACTGAAATCATGCCAACTAGGTGGTCCTTTTGCACTGTTGGTCAGACTAGAAGTTGTAGATTTTGAATTCCTTCTGCACAGAGATGTGTAGGGCTCTCTCCAGGCTCGTTGTTATCCATAGTGAAGGACAAACCAGTGCATGCAAGAACCAATTTTGGTTGTGAATGAAGGTCTGGATACAAGCAAACTGTAGATGAAACATTATGTTCAGTTTAAGCACAGCCCTCCAGACCAAGGTGCTTTTGCTCGGCAGAAGTTATGAGTGACATGCAACCTGTTTTACAGTCCTACAAGAAGCAATCAATTTTGTGGCTACTGCAGTGATGCAGGACTCACACCATCTACTCTCTTCCCTGCTCTGTAGATATGCCTACACTACAGTCCCCAACAGGGACTGCATTCATTGTAATAAATCTAGATGCAGCAACAGAACCAGACTTCTGGATAGACTTAATGAAGCTCACCCCTTTGCAGTTAGTTTGCCCTGTATAGTGGTTAGGTTCCTACCGGCAGGGAGCACTAACAGGCCTTACTAGCCCTGATTAGCCTCACCTGAGCTTCCAATTCCACTCCCTGCCCATAGGCCAGGGAGCCCCATTCAAACTCCGGTAGGGGCCTTTGCTTCCTGCTTGAGCTGTGGTGTGGGAATGCCAATCTCTAACTTGGTCATGCCCCTGCCTCACTATGGGCTGATTTCACAGCTTGACCTGTGTTGTCACCGTGAATATGTGTGATGCTTACTGGGCTGTGTCTGACCCCGGTTACCTTGATCTCATCTTACCTTGGCTTATGGATTGACTTTCTAGCATGACCTTGGACCAGACTTATCACTGTGAACTTGATGATCTGGACTCTTGGCTACTGTCCCCAGGACTGCTCTGCTCACCTCTCTCAGGTAGCTCGGGATGAGCCGTGGCTTTTGCTCTGCCAGCCTCACTGTCCTTCTGTCTCCCTGTCCCTTGGGGAGCAGCTGACTCTTGTTGCTCTGTGACACCTCTGCCCTTTAAATTTCTTGTCCTCAGCCAGCACAGGGATCCCACAGTATAGTGGCAGACAGAATTTTTTCCTGACTTCCTCAGTCTCTTCTCATTCTTCAGAAGGTGACGTGACCAATTGCCCTAATTTAAAATAATCATGATTTTATTTCCGTGAATGTGCAAATATCTATTTTGTGGAGTGTTATTTTTTAATCTTGGCAATATAGTGAACACTCCCTTGCCTCAACAGAGATAAAACTGTATCTCTCTCCCCTTATGGTGATTTATGGGTATATTTCAGTATGTTCTGAATATCATACTCCATAGCAATCTGTATGTCAAGAAATATACTTGGTATATATTTCAACGTTTCATATTTATTTTATCCTCAAATGACAATAGTAAACATAATCCATTATTAGCCTTGAGTGAGGTTAAAATCTAGTTAACAATTGCTCCTCAACTTCCTTCTCCTAGTCATCCAATAGAATTGGTGGTTTCTATTTAGAGCAACATTTCCAGGATTCCTGGGATGTCTGATCAAATGACAACATTCAGTGCCATATTTCTGAATTCTCTATTGTAGGGAAGCATTTCAAGGGGGTTGTTCAGTATACAATGTATCTTGTTTCCCCCTGTTCCCTTAAAAAATGGAAGGAAATACAACATATTGAGATAAATATCAAATTCCTTAATATATTCTTTTGGGAAAGGAGAAGAAATAAAACATAGGTCATGAAGAAGAGAGTGAGAAAATGGTTGAGGTATTTTCTGCCCACATCCAATGTACTGTTCTATGCTGGCGCTCAACTCTGCAACATCAGGTACGTATGAAGTCAATCCCATGGGGAAAGGAAGGAGTAACATTGCAGAACATATTATCTGACTACTGTAGTCCACCCCTGGTGCTGCATAACACTTATTGGGTAAAGAAGCTGACATATCTCATTTCTCACAGGAAATTGTCTTTGCTGTTTCTCCTGCCAGTTTCCCGTCACGCTTTATTCATGCCTCCTGTCTGTGGTGTTATTTCGTATGTTCTAGCAGCCTGACAGAATGTGGAGTGTGTCACAGCAGAATGCCGTAAATGTCCTTCCCTCCAGGCAGAGTAATGTGTGGGGCTGACAGGGACACTTACTGCAGGATCATCTCCTGGACAGATTAGGGTGGTTCAGTCTTTCTAGTCCAGCTCAGCTCATAGCCATGAAAGTAATATATTTAATCATTAGTCAAATGGAGAAAGTGGTTATATTTCCATGTAATATGTAGGAGGAATTCTGCTCTTTTGCTTTGCTTTAAGTAGGAACTCTGATTCCAACAGTGCTATCAGGTTTGCAATCTCATAACTGAGAGAAATCTGAAAGAAGGCATGTCTGCAAGCCCTGATAGATACCTCATAACCTTATGTCTGTCTTGCTCTTCTGAACAGTAGAAAAAATATCTTTTTACTGATACTGTAATCTTCACTGATGATGGGAAGCATTTTTATATCATGATTTCCTTAGCCTAACTTTTTATTGCATCCAAATCACTGATAATACAAGAGCAAGTGCTAGATTCTGCACCTGGGACAGGGCAACCTGGGCTATGTGTTCAGAGTGGGGGATGGGAGGCTGGGGAGCAGCCTCTCAGAAAGGGATTTGAGAGTGCTGGCTGATAGCATGCTGAGTATAAGCCAGCAGTGTGCCCTAGCCGCCAGGAGGGCCAACCCTACCCTGGGGTGCATCAGGCACAGCACTGGGTCATGGGAAGGGACTGTCCTGCTCTGCTCTGCTCTGGTGTGGCCTCACCTCGAGCACTGTGTGCAGTTCTGAGTACCACAATATAAGAATGACATAAAACTGTTAGAGAGTGTCCAAAGGAGGGCTACAAAGATGGTGAGGGGTATAGAGGGGAAAATGTATGAGGAGCGGCTGAAATAACTTGGTTTGTTAAGCCCAGAGAAGGGGAGACTGAGGGGAGGCCTCATGGCAACCTGCAGCTCCCTCACAAGGGCAGGCGCTGAGCTCTGCTCTCTGGGGACAGCGACAGGACCCGAGGGGACGGCATGGAGCTGGGACAGGGGAGGGACAGGCTGGTTGTTAGGAAGAGGTTCTGCACCCAGGGGGTGGTCGGGCACTGGGACAGGCTCCCCAGGGCAGTGGTCACGGCACTGAGCCTGCCAGAGTTCAAGAAGTGTTTGGACTACGCTCTCAGACACATGGTCTGATTTTTGGGTGGTCCTGGGTGGACCCAGGATAGAGTCAATGATCTTTGTGGGTTCCTTCCAACTCAGGATATTCTATTATTCTATGATAACAGGAGATAACGTTCCATCAGCTCTCAGAATTACATGTCTGAATGAGATCTTAGAGCTCCCATACAGCTGTGCTGGGAGCGGGAGAGTGATGTCATCTATTTGCGTATAAATATATTCAGAAAAAAAAATCAGCACTAAATAGAAGAGATGCAGTCCCTAGAGCCACTTTTCAGGCACTTACAGAAAAATTGCATATTTGCAAAGTTTGATATTTTGTTCGTAAGTTTTCTAAGTTTGATAC
Organism: Cygnus olor; assembly: GCF_009769625.2. Taxonomy (NCBI): domain Eukaryota; kingdom Metazoa; phylum Chordata; class Aves; order Anseriformes; family Anatidae; genus Cygnus; species Cygnus olor. Next base: position 94,983,834 of record NC_049169.1, read on the forward strand.
TTATTTTTCATACTGTTTTTCTCCTCCCTGAAAGTTTGTTATGTTAATGTCAGCAAGAGGATGGCTAAATTCCAGAGGATGTGGGTCTCTGTCCAGCTCTTCCTGTCATATCATCCAGTTATCCTGGAGCACATTTAGCTTTGAAAGAATGGTTCTGCATTGTGACTACTGTCAATATATTGGGTTAATGCAGGACATATTCCCATGTGAATCAGAACAGACATTTCACCTATGTCATTTCAGAAGTTAATGTGACTCTTCTTCAACTGTCCTCCACAATTTCTGCTTCCCTTCCTACATCTAGATGCCTCATTTGAACACCTGGGGTTCTGACCTGTTCTCTGATGTAATCTGGTGTCTGGCCAAGACCATGGCAAAGTTAGAAAGAAACAGCCTGGGCACGGAGCCCTGACCCTGGTGTGTAAATGCACTGTTTTCCAAAGAACAGTCTGATCCATCCCTTGCACACATGGTTTGTTCACACAAGGCACAGGCAGTTCTTGCAGCAATATTTAAGCCCATTCTTGCCTCTGTGTCTCAGGTTTTCTGTTCACTCTGGCTTATGCCAGACTCCTGTTGTGTCAGTACATTTTCAGCAGAGTTACTGCTCCCTCTTCACTTCTGTGCTGTGCTATGACCCCATGCTTCTGGTGGACCAGGTCCTTGAAGCAGGAGAGCTTCCACCCCCTGCCTTTTTAAAGAGATGGGCTTCCTGTATCTTCTTGGCTCTGCCTTTCCTTACGGGGCTGATCTGCGGCTGATAAACCCCATAGCAGATGGGGTAGGAGTCTTTTCTTGTATCTTTCCTATCAGAGAGAATTACTGTTCTGAGCTAGTGGAAGAAACGTGTTCTTCATTTAGCACTGAAAAAGCTCAAATTTTACCAGCCCCTCCCCAAGCTTTCTGCAAAGTGCTAACAATATAAGCCTTTCTATATTTGCATTACTGATGCTTTTTCCAGTGCAGAGGTGCTCAGCCTGAGACAAGCTAGCAAGCAGCGATGATTAGAGTAGTAATAATGAATGAATCTGTAGTCAGGTATTCGCTGTTTCCTAGGTAAATCTATTTGTGTTCATGTAAGTCCTGAAACGTGTTGACTGGACATTTTTGGTAGGGGAAAACTGAAGGCAATTTCTGGATCTCTCAGGGAAAAGTCTGCTATTTATTTCTCTTACAGCTTGTCTAGACAACATTTAACCAATTTGAAGAAACCTAAGTAGCAAATAGAATGAGCATAAAAAACAACACTAGTGGCTAAAATCCAAATATGGCTGGTACTCAGAGGAAGTTGCTGACAAAGTCTCTCTCTGAAAGTAAAATATATTTCTCTGATAGTATCTGAAACCATAGCAAGGCCCACAGTCTCATGAGTGAGGACGCTGAAGAATGATATCCACAGAATATGCAGTATACCTTTTGTACCCCCAGAGTACTAGGTTTGTAACTTGTCTCAGAGAGGCCTAAGTAGGTCCGGAAGCATAAACTGCTTTTGTGACCAGGGAATGGCTCCCCCTGTACATGAGCAATGCTAGGTGTGCATCCGCTGTGTGAGTGAATGTGAGCTCAGGTTGTTCTGACGAAAAAAAAAAAAAAAAAAAAAGGATCTGTAATAACCAAGCACGTTTCAACTGCAGCAGAATCACTTTGATGGCATGAACTTGATTTTGATGATAACTTAAAATATATATTTGGGCTAGTGTAGCTTTTTGCTGCTGAATTCTTTGTGGCTTTCAGTTATGCAGTTATATTACCACAAGAACTAATATCAACACCAGTTTAGTCATGTGAAGTGCTTATTGTGCTCCTTCTCACTTTTCAGAACAAAAGGAAAAAGTTTTTTGGTCCGGTGGCTTATTTACACCACATTTTTGCTTTGTATATAGACCATGTAGAAACTGTACTGCCTACAGAGTCACACACAGATAAACTTGTATGTCTAGGTGGTACCTCTCAGTAGGTTTAACTTATTTTTCTTCAAAAAAAAAAAAGGAAAGAAAAATAAAAAAAAAATAAAAATAAAACATGGCTTCTGTCTGTTCAAAAATTATGGTCAAAAGTACTGACTTATCAGGTAGAAATCTGACTCATACCTATGTTCTCCAGCTAAACTGCTGACAAGAGAGTGGCTGTGAGGGAAAGAGAGCATGAGAAAATGTTTGGAGGACGGAGAATATCAGAACCTTCAAAATCAGACCATAACAGGTTTCTTTCAGCCTCCACCTCTTGCTGGTCGTGGTCATGGACAATGATCATTCTCCTGCCCATTAGAGGATAAGAGCTTGGTATGTCAGAGCATATGACTATACTGGGCAAAGAGAACAAAACAAACGTTTTTATCCAGAGCAGCCATATAACAGTTTCTGTGGAAATTCTCAACACTGTTTGCAACTTCACATGTCTCAATGGTGTACAACAGAATACAAATGGAAGAAACCTCTCCATGCATAACTTTTCCCATACCCATAGTATCTGCTTGTTCCCAAAGAACAGCTTAATTTACTTATGTCCCAGAGGAATGAACAACCGTGGAATTTCTCTTTAGAATACCTCTTTACAATTTCTCCCTTCTGGAAGGACTTACTGTGACTGATATCCTCCCAGACACTGAAGGAAATATTACATACTTATGAAAATGGAGTTTTTTCTACTTTGTATGCAGGTAATTCCAGTGCTGAACCTGGCAGTAGCTGCGTCTGCTACATAGTGGTGTTGATATAGCTAGAGCCGAAAAGCAGAAGGGCTGGTCCCTGACTTTCTTCTTCAGTCACTGGCTCTGCTGTCTTTGGCCCATTTTCTGAGCCGTCTCTGTACCTGGATTGCTTCTGTAAATGGAACCCAAGGATTCAGGTCTCACAGAGGACAGCTATTCACCCACACAGGGCAGCCAAAAGTTAGGCTTGGTTTTTCCAGTGCTTCACCCTTCTGATCTTCCTGATATACAGTTTTACCTTTCAGAGTAGCATGAAGTACAAGGAGATTTTTCAGACAGGCTTCTAAACCAAGCTCTTTCTTCTAGACTTCATAGAGAATAGAGACTAAAGTGACTTCTCTGTCACCCTCAGTTTCCTTGTCCCTCCTCAGCAGTCATTGGAAATTGGATTGGTCATGGTTATAGGTTTCTTTTTTTAGGTCATTTCTTTTCTGCTGGACTTTTCCTCTGAACCCCAGAGGCTTACTGTGTTTTCTTGTCATGATAACCATAGCAATCTTAAACCTCCCTAACTTAAATACAACTGTTCCTCTCTGTCCAGATTCACAAAGGGCTGTGTTACACTCACTCCATTTCCCTTTTCTAAAATGGCAGGCCCAGCCCTTTTTTATTCTGTTCATACTTGTAAAATTATAATTACTTTGAATTTATACAGATACATTCACCTGTCTTTAGAAATACTTCTGTTTCAAAATATAATTGCCCTTTGCAAGGACTTTAGGGTCTGGGCTTGCGCTCACATTTTTGTGAATAAAGACTTGCAGCAGCCCTGGGCTGTACCTGTGCTTTCATCCTCTGGAACTCCTGCATGTTCATTTGGGATGAAAGATTCAGTAAATAGAGCAGTGCATGTATGAATTGTACATTTACAAAGTCTTGTCCCATGATTAATTTGGACCAGGCCTTTGTGGGACTCTGCACAGCGTGTCATTAACAGAAAGGTAAATGCTGACATGTATTTACCCCCTGATCTAAAATATATCACTGCTATGGCTTTTTCAAATAAAAGCCTGTCCACACTTTCTGATATGAGCAAAAGGTTCTTGGAGGTTATTGACCTAAGCTAAAAAGTAAAGGAATAAAATCAAATATCATGCTGAGGCAGACATCTACCACAGACAATTCAGCATAAACATTTAGCAATATAATAAACTGTAGGAAACATTCTTATAATGGAACTGTCACGCATTCTTAAGGGCTGACCTTATCACTCCTGCTTACAAGCACCCACACATCCTTCTGCACAGTACTTGTGCTAAAGATTACTTGTAAAAAAATATAATAAAAACAACAACAACAAAGACAAACACAACAATATAGCTTGTTCAAAGTAAAAGGCTTTGTCTACTACTCATATTTCAGGAGGTTCATTTTTTGATAAATGATTAAATTCTATTTTCTTCTTTTTATCTAATCCTTTTCCAAAGTAAGAAGTCTCACTTAGCAGAATGTCCCTAAGCCATTTCATTCCCTTCCACTAGTCATATTGCATGAAAGAAGAGGCCTAGGGACTAAAGTGCCATGCTGTCTGTAGCATAACCTCAGCTCTGCTTTGTTCCAGACTTCAGACTTCCTGTTTGCTGTTGAGCAGGTAGCTGCTTGTAATTTCCTAGCTGTAAGCACATACATATTCAAAGGGCTGTTGTGTGAGTAAACACATGGAAGATGAAGGGGTGCTTACATAGCAAGGTATTGCTAACTTGAGATAGGTAGAACCAAGGTCACGGGGGAGCTCACATGCTGAGAAGATGTAGGTGGATTTTTCATAATCCTCTGATGGACAGATACACTGAGTAAAAAATAAAGAATGTGTGGTCACAGATTTGCTGTTTTGCAACTAAGCATGTGTGGCAGAGGAAGACCTGAAACTTACTGATCTCAGTTTGTTTTGGTAATGGAAAGTTAGAAGTAATGGTTGGTTTTCTCACAAAAAGCTCTTCCTACTTCTTGCTCACTTTATAGCATTAACATAAATATATTACATCAAGAAGTAAAGCAGATAGAAAAAAGGCAAAAAACAAACATGAAAATCATGTTTAAAACACATTATTAGGGGCTTGAAAACTAAGCAAATGAAAGATATAAGAAAAGGTACAAACAATCTACAAATGTAGCATACGTGCATTATTTTACAGTCTGTGATTCCTGACAATGTGACATGATGACATGAACACAGACCAAAGGGAAAGGCTATCCAGAAGCAATTAATGAAGGGTGTCATTATTTTGCCCAGCTCTGGCTGGGCAGTTGCTTGCATGGATGACAGCTGAGATGAATTCGGTCTGTAGGAGAGAAGAAACTGTGGGGGGAACAGCTTCGTTAGAAGTGCTGGTAATAGCTTTGTAGGGTTGTTTGTTTTTGTTTTTACTTGCTTGACACTAGAGGCACTTTGCTGGAACTCAGAGTGGTATCTGCTGCCCTGGATTCTGCTCTTTTTTCTCCTCCAAAATGAGTTCAAGTGTGAATTATCTGCAAGTTGTGGGGAACTTCTGTTTTGCCTGTGATCCTGTAGTATCCAGAATGCAATGCTGAGTCTGGTTAGCCCTGAGGGGAGTGAAACCTGTGGCTGGTTATGTAGAAAGAAATTCTTAAATAAGATGTTGACTCTTTCTTTTCTGTTGTGCTCTGGCTGGATTCCTGCAAAAGTACAGTAAGGTTACTGCTTCAATATAACCTGGCAGGAAGTGGTGGAGAGTGATCAGAACAACTTTTCTGTGGCACTTAGGAAATTTTGACCCAACCTAGCAGTGATACCTGCCTGTAGAGTCTTGCTTGGTCTCATAAAGTTGAATGAGATATAAATATGCCTGTTGGTGAGGTATGTCCTGACCAGTGCATGCAGAGCTTACCTGATTCAGGTCAGCTGCATGCCTTCCACTGTAACCAGCTTGTCCCTACTGTGGCAACTTGCTCACTAGCGTGAGAACAAATGTGAGCTGGGTCAGTGTGGTTTTCTGTGCTTAGACCTCTTGCGGCTTTCAGCGATACAGATTGCTTATCATGAAACGATAACAGAACCATAAGAGACGTTTGAAATGAAGTCCTTTCTTATGCCTATGGTTTATTTGCATGTTTTTCCTGCTCTATAAGATTGAAATGATTTGATGGCTCAAGTAATTGTGCCCAAGTATACAATACAGAAATCCATGTTTATGGTTAGTCTTAAGTTGTACAAGTTTAATGAGGGATTTTCTGGTGCTAAATACAGCAAGTTTTTGTGGAGACCAGTAGAGTTGTGGGATATAGAACTTTTCTTCCCCTGATAACTGCTTCCAACTCAACCCACCTCAGAAATTGAGCTATTTGAAGAAAAACTCTCTGCTAGTGTGAGTGAGAATAAAGGCGTTCTCCCCACTGGAAGTGCAACTTGTTAGAAAAAGTTTAGTGCTGAAATTTTGAAGGTCCATTTATGAATAAAAGGTGTATGTCTTCACCTCATTCCTAATTCCATCATGGCTAGGCACTGGTTTAATTCCTTCGCTCTGTTGAAAAGTTTGTTTCTGAAAACTAGTTCTTTTGACAAAGATTTGATTATTTATAATCTATCAAAGCCATCCAAGATGAAATACTAGGTGCTAAAGGAGTCTTCTGTGAGAAACGTATACTGTCCATTAATGGCTGGAAGTCATAGCCAAACAAATTCTAACAGGAAAACAGGTACAGATTTATTTTCCCTTTAGTTTTACCCTCAGACGAAAGCTTGCTATAGTAGTAAAGTTTGCCAACAGACCTGCTCTTGTGGGGACGACTGTTCCTACTGAATCTCTCTGAAGAAGATAGGTTTGGTCTCTTCTGTCATGAAGGATGATGTCTGCTATCCCTACTACAGGAGGATCTGAGGCAAAATCCATACTTTTCTTTCAGGAAAATGTTTCCTAAAGACATGCTAATGAAGAATTACAGTTAAAATGCATTGTAGTAGGAGAAATTTACTTACCTTCTAGCACATGAGCCATGGTTTCTTTTATTTCTGCAAATAAGAGTGAAGATAGACTTGGGTTATAAGAAGAGATAAAAGCAAAGTCTGATTAAAATTGACTCTCAGATTCTGGAATTATGTGACAGTGTCAGGTGTCTCAAGTCTCAGAGGCTATACTGTTCTTCAGAGCTTCGGAAATGACTACAGACATAGAGCAGTAATTCACCCGGGACTCCGTTCACCAGCATAATGCCTGATGTTACGTTAATACAATGTCTTGCTGCTATGTCACAAGCAGACATGCAGAATAATTAAGCACCTAGGTGAATGTGAAGGGGGCAGGGGAGAACCTGTCTTCTCTTCAGCTCCAGCTTTTTGGCTGAGGGTGCAGGACCATGTGCAGGCAACTCTAATACCTGACTGTGGTGTTTGCCTCCAAAGTCTCATCCTCAAGGTGTTATTGCTCTCGTACAAATGTGGACTGCTATGAAAATGCTATTTTTTTCATACATTCCCATGTGAATACACTTCTTGATATACCTCCAGATATTTTTAAATCTGTTTTTTTTCACATCTCAGTGCATGAGATATACTTTCTGATGTATAATATACTAATATAATTTCTAATATACTTTCTCATGTGCTTGTTTTGTGTAAAACCAAGGTAACAGTTCCAAAATATACTATCTGCTCTTTAATCTCCATCTTACACGTCAAGCAAGTAGTAACACTTAACTTTTAGGGTGGAATGAGAGTTTTCACTAAGCCAAAACAGCACTTGATTCATTGTGAGGATTTCCTGTGCATCTTTTTTGGTGGTTGTTAGATATCAGTCAAGACTTAGTTTTCTACGCGTTGAATCTAAATGTTTAATTCTGAGGCTTTTTTGGCTGAAACAAATCGAAGTATTCAGAAATTCAACAACCATCATAAATATATTCCCAGCTCTGTCTTTGGTACAGAATTCTTCTCCAAACTCTTCTGCACTGTTTTCTGTGTGTGTTTTTGTTTTTCCTTTAGTTTTAACTCTGAACGAATTTGCAGTGGGCAAACATCTGCTTTATCTGGTGCCCTGAGGTTTTTGTGCATGGATGGAGCATTGCAACAGATGTATAAGCATAGCTGTGGAAACCACAGTGCACACAGTTTCTTATTAGCTATTCCCCTCCAAACACAGGAGCAATCTAACTGCTAGATATGTGGGGTTCAGTGGTTTTCTTCTGTGATGTTGTTTGGCAATCACGATGGCAAGTGCTGTTTTAAGTGCTTTAAGGAAGATAGCAACACAATTGTCTTTACTTAATGTGTTCGTTTTCCTAACCCAGAAAGTGTTTGTCCTTCTGGATGATGTCCAATTCCGGTACACGTCACGAAGGGACCTTGGTGGCTATGCCTTGGCCTGTGCCTTGATGGGCCAGGCAGCCACTTGGATCTGCTGTCTACTCCAGGACAACCTCCTGTTGTCAGCCTTACGTGTCAGAAAGAAGCATGCTTTGAGGCATGTTCCTCTGAGAGGGTTCAATAGCGAGCTTCCATCAAAGGATTTTCCCTTAAAAATCCGTCTGAAGTGTTTTGAAGAGAGCCTGTACCCAGGGGAAATACCAGTATGTATCAACCAACAAAAAGCCCTGTGAAAGCCACTGGCATGTGTAGATGTATAGTTTGGAACCTCTAGATTGGGATTTGTTTTTCCTGACAAAAGTTAAACATCTCCTATGCTGTTCCCTGCCACCTTTCTCCCACACATCCCCCCCCAACCCCTCAAAACCCACCAAAGCTCACTACCTTCACCATTTCCCCCCTCCTCCCTCTCTGTCCAGCAGCGGACCAGGAAAGGTCATTTGGATGCTTTCTCAGCTGTGAGTTTGCTGTGTGGCCTCATGACAAGTAACCTGGGGAGCACACTTGCTTGGTCCCATTTTTCTGAAAGACTCCCCACTGAGGGGGAACACAGGCTACTGCATTTATATTGTAGCTCCTGCAGTGAATTTTCTTCTGTCCTTTTTCCATCCAGCTGCTGATCAGTAGTACCCTGTTCCTGACGCGAGCATGCTATCTAGCCATGGGTGCAACAAAGCTAAGGAACAATTGGTGCACATTCTCCTGACCTCCAGCATCAATAGCTACTTGCTCCTGAAGGCAGTCTGCCATGGTTGTTGCTCCAATAGCAAGCAGTGTGAAGGCTCAGGCAGTTTTCCAACAAAACTCATGCCAACTTTGCTCTCAGTGCTCAAGTGGATGAGTTGCTCAGCTGAGTAGGAAAACCTTGTTGCTGTGCTCTCAGGAGTCAGCATTGCTGTTTGCTGTGCCAGATCACCCTGCCCAGCCTGCTCCCAAATGATCTGCTGCTTGGAGCTGGAGATCCCTCTTCACAGCACCAAGCTTCCTGTGCTGACAGTCTGGGAAGGCATGTGGAAATAGATATAGTGACTGTGACTTCTGTTTGTCCCACCTTCTCACACAGCTGTGTGAAGATAAATTTTGCATTAGATGTTATGGAACTGGAGGAAACATTTTTCCTCTAGTAATGACAGGGTGTTATCACTGTCCAGGCATGACCCCAGCTTATTCCCCAAAAAACTCATAATCTGATACCTTTTCTTTACAGTGTGATCTTCTGCCAATGCCTGAACATGTCCAAAGACAGAAAAGTAGTTACAAGGTTTTTAAAACCACTTTTGGAGAAGGCAGCTGTGCCAGAATGGGTGAGACTGAATAGGATTAAGCAGAAATATCTGTTGTTTATTCATCTTTCAACACAAGAAGAGCTCTTTAAAATGAGTAGCCATGTCTTCCCTTGCAGTCTGCTTTGCAGTTTCTTTACCACTGTAGAGATATTGCCTCTAACTGGAACACAACTTCACTCTTGTGCTGGAGCACCACCAGTGTTTGAGAGGACTAAGCAGCTGTTTAAGCAGATGGCAGGGCAGGTGAAGACACCTCCCGGGTCCTTTCCCCTGCCGTGGTACTTACTCCCTTATGGCAGTCTTGGGGTAGATCAGACCTCAAAGCTGACTTGTTTTTACCTACCAAGTTGCCTAACTGCTCATTGAGGAGCTGCATAAACTGGTACCAATTTCAGTGATGGGACACTGTGGAGGTGGGAATAAGCTGCTAGCAGTAGGCTGGGTGGGGGAATTTTGGGACCATTTTCTTATGGCACACAACCAAGGAGCAACATTGTTTTATACATATCCTGCCGATACTACAAACCCTAGATCAAAAGAGGGGCCTGGGATGTCTCTTGCTTTAATCTCTAGCTCTGGCTCCCTTAGTACCTTTTTCCTTTTGAGTCACCTTCTTGGCTTAAAGTGAGGATTTTTGGCAGCCACCCCAAAAACACCCAGAAGGAGAGGCCTATTTTTCCCAGTGTTGTGTCAATTTGGTCACTCTTGCACACAGGTTACTTCTGCGCAGATTTGAGAGATGGAATCAGGGATACAAACGCTTCTTAAGATTTTCTGAAGTAACCCAATCTTACACTACCTGCAATGAGAAACACATATGTGCCGTTTTCTGTATCTTTGTTCACATGTTTATACATGAAATGGGAAGTCACTGTGAGAATCACACTTTTCTGTTCATTTTATCTTGCTTTTTCCAGCTGTACAAATCATAGCAGGTAGAAGAAAAGCAGGGTACCCTACAGGTTGGTGTGAGAGCTTGTCAGGGGAATGACATGGGTGTGTATGCTTGTACCGAGCTTCAGAAATACTCTGTGGAAGTGAGAATGTCTTTCAGTCTGTGTTCCTGTTTACTGTGTTCAGACAGCACTGGGGGGATATGAGGAGAATTGTACTAGGGATTTATGACTAGTAATGTGGAAGAGATGCAGCTGGCGACGCTGGAGAGCTCTGAGTGAATTCCGCAAAAGAACAGGACGTGAGAGGGGTTTTATGTAATACTCTGGGGCAAGCTCACCAAGCAACAAAAAAATGAGACTCTGTGGTCTCTCCGTTGTGCGAACATGATGGGGAAGGACTGAAACTTAGATAAGTCAGTTCTTACTTAGGGGTGGAGGTGGGGGAGAAAAATTGGTGCAGTCTGAGTTTGTTAGAACTTATTCCTCCTTTGTTTTTTTGTTTGCTTGTTTTTTGAGGAGGGGAAGAATAGTTTAAAACTGGTATATTAAAATACCCCAATGACAGCTAAAGAAAGAAAAAGGCAAGCAATCTTTTCCTGCCAAAGCTCTTTATGCAGTGAACATGCTGATGAGAAGGTGGGGCATCCAGTGAGAGAAAGGAAGAAGCGTTCTCGGTTGCTCCTGTAGTTGCCCAGGAGACTGGGCTGAAACTCAGACTGTAGAAAGCCTAGGTTGCTTTATACTCTGTCCTGCAGAAGGATTTGTGATGGCTTTGAGAGTAAATAGACCAAGGAATAGGGACAAGGCTGGTCACACAATCCTGTGGACTCTGCTGTGTGAGTTTGATCTCTTTCATCCCTGAAGGAGGATAGGACTGTGAGCCATTTGAATGGAAATGGCAACAAAGAATGTAAGTTATTTTTCTTTCTGGCTAGAGTCTTGAGCAGTCTGGAGAACAGGAAGGGAAATACAATAAGTTAGCCCCAAACAAGAGGTACAGCAAGTCTCAGATTCATGTCCTGAATACTACTGACACTGGTGGGCTATTGTTAACCTAGGGCATGTCTGGCATCTCTGAAATTTTGCCTGCCTACAGTTTGTAAAGAGAGGAAAGGAAGAGATCTCTGCATACTGCGTTTGTCTGTAATATACTTAGTAAAAGTCAAGCAGAGTTGCAGCTTTGCAGATGGTCTTAATGTAAAATGCAGTGGTGAAGAAGCTGTGTGCTTGTGGGTAGGTTTGTATGTATGGGTGCTCAGAGCTTGCTCAGCTGCTGCAGAGATGCGATTTAGCCAAGTATGATGTGCGTGCAGTCAGTCAGTTTATGTGCGCTGTGGAAACTCACTCACCAGGATAACTACAAATATCTACTAAAGTCAGTGTGGTTTTCTGCTAGCCTTTGATAAGGCAGTTCAGTTACCACAAAGAACTAGCAGTAATTCAGTTAGCCATCCAAAGCGTTTCTTTGTCTAGCTCTCATCCCCAAGTTCATTTGCATTGTGTGTCAGCTGTGCAGCGTTTGAACCTCTGTGACCAAGCAGCCGTATGCGGCAGCACATGGGCACAACAGGGCCACATCAGCGAGTGAAAGGAGCAGTTTCACTGCGCTCTGTCAGCAGAATCAGTCTGCATTTGTACGGTGTCATGGCCAGAAACACCCCTAAACAGCCATTTATAGGAGTCTGTTGGCCGCACATGAAGAGAAGCAAGGTAGTGGTGTGTAAATTAGCTGTTCAGCTAGGAAGTGGAGGCCAAGCTGGTTTGCTACTCAGAGAGGAAACAAGACATCTTCCACGTTATCAGGTTATGAGCAAGACTTAATAGACAAAAATAAGCATAAACTATCTTGAGATTCTTACTATCTAAATATAATTGATGGGCCTGATGCCTAAGGGAGGACAGAGACTGTCAGACAGCTATGCTGCTAGAAAAGCTGCATAAGGATGGAGTGTGGTGACATGGCATTTTGTTTTCTCTATAAAGCTAGGTGACTACTCTGTATGTGCTGAGACTTACAAGCTTGCTCTTCTTATCACTGAAGTTTATATGAGGTTTTGGTCCTGGCTCAGATATGAAATAAGGCTCACAAAGCTTGAGAAGTGGTCAGTCATGCATAAAAGCAGCGAATGAAGAACACAGATCATGATCATCTTACAGATTTCTGAAAGCCGTGGAGTTCCCTGTTCTCTGCCTTCTGTGCCCACTATGTAAGTTCAAGCTCAGCCCAGTGAGGTACTCTTCTGGGCAGGGTGTCCCGACAATCACCCTGTTTTGTCAACCTTAAGCCTAGTGTTTGTACACAAGCTGCTAGAACAAAGCTAATAAATCTGGTTGAACTTCATCAATGCCCTCAAAACACCAGAGGTTTGTGGTCATTTGTGGAGAAAAGCCAGCCTCCAAGGTCCTAGTTTCTGTGTTTTACTTTCTGTAACATTAATGCTCCAGTTTTAAGCCCAGCTTGATGGCTGAGAGCTAGAGATCTGTGTAATTAATACTCCAAACAAACAAATGCTTGAATAGCTGTTGATATGGGGGGTGGGCAGGGGATGTGCAATTAATGTCATGTGGGATCAGAAGGGTTGTAAAGAGTATAGAGAGGTCTAACAGCTGGCAGATGGAAAAGGTCTCCAGGTGTATTAGTTTGGAACAGGGTCTTCTGTACAGTGACACTGATGAGACCTGGATTTCTGCTGAGTTTGGAGAAATGAGGTGGGTCTGAAATACCTACTGTTTCTTTGAAATTTCAGGTGCATAGTAATACTCAGCTCTAGTAACATCTACCCAAAATAGAAGTTCAGAAATGATGAACAGGCACGGTTATGTTTAGAGGCTTAGAAGTGGCAGCCTGTCATCAACTGGAAGATTGCACTCAAGGACTCCCTTGTGTTAGGACCACTAAGATGTGTTTAAAGAAACTGGTTATTAAAGAGCTGTGTTGCGTGGGCTGCAGCTCTCTGGATTATGCAAAGAGGTACATGCAAGTGTGAGGCTTAGATCTCAGGATTGTAATATCATCTATGTTTCAGGTGGCATAACTGCTCAAGATCAAATATTCTCTTTTTTTTTTTTTTTGTAGCTCTTAGTGATGCATCTTTAAAACTCATATAGAGAAAATGAGAATGCTGCTCAAATTTAGCTTCAGTGCTGTATAACCATACTTGGAAAGCTACTTCTCATTAGTATGCAAGAAAATTTCTTCTGATTTATCTTAACCAATAAGATAGGCTACTTAAATACTAGGATATAATCTATTTAAAATGGAGTGACTTCTTTTCATACATGGCAAATTAATTTCTTATTGCATGTATGTTAGATTTGGTTTTATTTTTAAAAAAGTGATACATTTTTTGTTTAAGTATCAGCTTGTCGTCTGGGTGATAATGTCTACAGTTGCACTAGAGAAATGGTATAAAAAAGCTGACAAAGGTCAGGTAGGATCTGCCCTGCATGCCATGTTTCTGCACAGTTACACTGGCTGCATTGTGGATACTTGTTACTTCTTCCTGCATGCTTTGGCACTGGTGAGTCCCTGCTGCATCTCACAGTGCTGACTGTGAGTTTCTTTCATCTCTCCTCAGGTGCTGCGTTACAAATAGCTCCAGACACAGCTCTGCAGATGGAATGTGCCTTGGCTTTTACTGGTTCCTCATTGTCCTAGGAAACAAGACATCAATACTGTAAGTATGAGGACTAGTCTCTTTCATGAATGCAATTTTGGCCTCTAAGAACGTTAAAACAGAATTCCTCCCCCTTATTTTGATAGGGATCTCAGGAACAGAAGGCTTAATATCTGAGATCTCGTATTAGCATGACCAGAGCTGGCCAAGCAAGTCATGAACCCCAGCGAACATGGAGCTTAAGTAAGTTGGACGCAGCAGTTAGTTCTGTCTCTGTGTTGTATGTCTGGTAACTCTGGGCAGCAACTGCACCTCATGACAGAGAGGCTAGCTCTGATAAAGTAATTGGCCAAGCTGCCTGAACTCCAGAGCAGTTTCAAGAGCAGACCTGTTCCACTCTTGTACAATACTTCCTGCACTTCTACGCTGACCCTGCCTTCCGTAGTTTCATTTGAGTACGGCAAGATAATCCAAAAGTCTGGCTCCAACCTCAGAAAGGCAATTTTCTACCTCTTATTCTTCATAGCCTGGCAATCCTTGTTCAGATCCATCAACCAGACAGATAAAACTACCCATTCCCTTTGTATTTCTGCTGCTGGAAGAAGCATGGCAGCAGATCTCTAACACCACATGAATGGCCTCTGAGACCAGCTGTGCAAACTGAACTAGCTTGCTTGTGAAAGACTTTAAAGTGACTGCACATGACATGTAGTACCAAAAGCCCTTCTAAACTTCCCTAGGACTGGCCAGAAGGGTTTTGTGTGTACTATGTCTTGCACATACCTGTTATCACAGAATACGTAGAGGTGAAAAAGAGCAAAAAGGAAAAGGAGGCTCAGCAGACAACCAAGGATGATGACACAGTGAAGAAACCATGCAACGCTGTCTGAAGAGAAACAGTTCTTTTAGGTACGTTTCACAGATCATTAACCATGTGCCTCTTTCAGGATCATACCTTCTAGACAACACTCTCTGTTGTGTACATCTGAATAATCCTGTCTTTTCACAGCTCTATCTGTGGGAGGGAAGACTACAAAAATCTATCTTCTCGCCTAAAATTTCACAGAGCACTTTTCAATTCTCACAGCATTTTTGTTTATCTTTCCCTGCCCCCAACGAATTTCTCCCCAAAAACTTCAGCTCAGCTGCATGGTTCCTGCTGTAATCTTCCTAGTGTCACTGATGCCTGTCAAAGTGCTTGAACAGAGGGCTAGGCAGGATTTTGAATGCTGAACACACAAGGGGGAGCTTACGTGAGGAGCAGGCTATGGACTTGGTCTCATTCAGAGTTGTGTGGTACACCATGCAGGTTACAGTCTTCCCATCGGTGCTGTGTGCTGTGAACCTGCTGAGCACGGTCACTGTCCCATTATCGTGGCTGTCTGCTTTGGTCATGGAGTTGTTCTCAGGGACCCATGAGATCTCAGCAGCCGGCCTCCCCGCCGCTGCCTCGCACACGGGGTTCCTGTGGTTGTCGCAGTACAGGGACAGCCTTGGGGGGACTGCAAAGCATCAGGAAGGGGAGACATGAGGGTTGCTGCAGTTGGCAGAGGCTGTTCTTATTCTTTACCCAAAAGGAACGTCATGAAAAGAGGAGAGTCAGGTCGGAGGTGCCATCCCATCACAGCAATGTGTGCCAAAGTGACAAAGATTTGCCTTTTTTTTTTTTTCTCCTCATTTTGGACAACTCTCCCACGTTGAGGTGAGTTACCACAGCCAGGTACCATTAGAGGAGGCATCTCTGGACATGGAGGTGGGGAATTACCCAGAATCAGACTTTTGTCCTAGGCAACCTTTATGCATGTGGCTTAAACTGGATTTGAATGGCAGGCTAGCAGGAAATGGGGCTGTTCTTCCTGCCTGGGTAACAACATCCCGTGTTTGATCAAATGTCTCAGTACTCAGAGGTGTTGCCCTCCCATGTTTTTGTCATATTAAAGTAGTGTGTTAGTGAGTGACTACAGGAAAACAAAATGCCCATGCAGACTCCTTCTTTAGCGTATTGGGGATTGCTTCACACCCATCACTTGTAACTCTGCGGGGCAGAAAGGGGCAGCAGAAGGGAGAAGGGTTTTGGCAAATGAGGAGAGGGAAGAAACAGAGCTACTAAATGACATGCTTGATCATTAGTGCCATTGAGAAAGCTCCTCTTCTCAGTGCACGCTTCCTCCTGTGTGGGAGGAGAGGAGCTGTGTCTGTCTGGGGCTGGAGGTGGTCCTTTGGAGAAGAGAGAAATGAGGAAGGAGTCCCTTACCTAGCACGGTCAGCTGGTACATCTGGTGGAAATTCCCTTCCTGAGTTACCACTTCACAGCTGTAATTTCCTTCATCAGCCATTCCCACTTGCTGTATCTCAAGGGCATAAGACTGGTTTGATCTGAATTCACAGTTCATGCTGTCACTGCAGTTTGTTCTGTCCACCTTTTTCTGATCAGCCCTGTATCCCAAGGTGCAGGGGCCTCCTATCTTGGGGCTTATTTTCCACGTCACCATAGTTGCATCTGTTTTGTTAGGGCAGGTCATCACAGCGATGTGACCCACTTGTGCTGCCATTCTGTTTCCTGGAGGAGACAAAGAAGGAGAAGGATGTGTGAAAAGGTGCCCAAGGATGTCACTCGCAGCCTTGGAGTTCTGGTCTGTGCTTCGGAGGGAAATGTCAGCACTGTTACACTCCAGAGGGAGGCCCTGTCTGTGACAGCCCAAGAGCTGCATGTCTTGGACAGAAAGAAATAGCCAAATTCATGGCTGTGTTTGCAGAAGTTGGTCCTTGGTTTTACTCTTCTGTAGAGTTCTCCTCCCTAAACCAGTAGATAAACAACATGACTGGGAAGCAAAGTCTGGCTGAGCTGCAGAGCCCACCTGTATGAGAAGATCTCTGGTTGCTTTTCTCTCCACATCACTGCCCAGTTATGGAGAAAAATGAATGAAGACATTGACCCTACTTTTGTGCTGGATATGAGCAGCCGTCCTAATAAGGTCAAGCACAGATGGCAAATTTTGTCCTGTCACTCCAAAGTTTATATGAACCAATTTCCCTGGTTATAGTGCTGTCAAATGGAACAGTAGAAGAGTAAGTACGACATTTAACTGGAAATAAAACACATGCCTGCTTTCTGTCAGATGAAGAGATCCCTGATAGACTCGTGATCAGTGCCCCATGACCACCTGTCTTACCTGATCCCAATAAAAACAAATGTGAATTTGCGTAGTTAATGTAGGGTAGGGAGGAGAAAGGTTATTGCTGTATTTTCAGATCCCATTATCTTTAGACTTTATCTTTTTTAAGTATTTAACTGAGTTTGTAAACAAGAAAGAACCTTCCCATTAAATCTTAAGCTCTTGCAGGTTATTGCTTTTGCATCAGAAAAATCCCTTCAGCACTTTCTAAAGATTCCTTCCCCTAGACTTTTTCCCCAAAGAAGAATCGAGAGAACATGACTGTGATGCATTGCCCCTTCCTCCTTAGCCGTTAATAGATGCTTGGTCCCAAAGTACCGCCAGAACTACCTGTGGCTCCTGTGACTGCAGTGATGGTGAGCAGGACGACGGTGTACGTGGTCTTCCTGATCTCTTCCAAGGCAGCTCTTGCGTGTGTGGATGATGCAGGTTTCTTGCACCATCCTGCTTGCTGTGAGATCCTCATCATCCCCTGCCAGTGATCCTCAGCAGTCAGAGCCACCGCTCTTCCTAGGCTCCTGAAGGTTCCTGACTGCAGCTACAAATAGGTGGTTCTTCATAGCACAGAGCTTCTTCCTGTGCTGAGAATTGGTGAACGCAGAGGAAATGGTATTGATGGTTGCTTTCTGTACACTTCTCTTCTCACAGTAGCACTATGCAAGAAAATCTATGGCAGAACTTGCACAAAGTATAAGCCAAGTGATTTTCATGTCTGGTTCTGATCTGACAGTGAGGATTTTATCAAAGAAAAAAAAAGTCACCTAACAGCTTAAGATCTTTCCTCTAGGATGTATTGGCAATCCCTCCTTCCCTCCAGGCAGGGAACATAGGTAGGTAGAATCTTTCTGTGTGATAACACTGCTGTCTTATACCAGCAAAGGTACTTTCTCTGGATGGAAGATGAACTTCCCTGGAAATTAATGCACTGAACTTAATTTTATCAGAATAGTGTTAGCCTCCCCAAACCGTGAAGCCATGAGGCTGACGTGATGTGGTGCCTGTTTGCTTGTTCTAGGAGACAAAACTCTTCCCCCACAACAACAAGCACAGCTGGTTTATGCATTTCCATGGCCGTGCTGAAGTGTGCCCACCTGAAAAGGCCTCCGTTCCCTGGCCAAATGGATGCAAGGCATCAGTGATCCAGAGAATCACTGGAGGAAGGCAAACATCCCAGCCCCCTTCCAGGTAGTAGGTATAGGTTAACCGAGAAGAGGCAGAGCACCCATTGGGGACCCAAAGGTAAAGCTGGGTAAGTTCAAAAGGAAAGTCATGCATCCTGTGATGGCAATTCTTATATTTAGAGAAGCCAACAGCAGTGATATAATGAAATCCTCATCTCTGCTGGCTGCTGTTGCTGCAGTTTTCTTTCCGAAACTCACTTCGACAATTTCAGCTATCTTGGTCAATGCAGCTTCTGCTTCTGCTGTGTGGTTTGGAGCTTACATGCAACAAACACTTCTCACGTTTAGAGGTGGGTCCAAGACACAAGGATCACATTTGTCTCTCTGAGGCAGAGATCCCTGCAGCACCAGAGGTACCGTAGCTTCAGCCATACCCATCTGGGTGACATAGTTCAGCATTAGATGGTGGATGCAGCAAAAAGCAAGTGGGAAGGTTGTGTATTAGTGATTCGGCTGAGATCAGGTAGGGGGTGTCTGGTGTTTTGCATTTCTGGAAGCCCAAACTCTGTCCGCTTTTAGGGCTGGAGCCACACAGCATGGTAATACTGTGGTAAGAGCATCACTGCCGTGTCCTGGGCAGCTGCTCCGAGCTTCTGGCCTTGTTGTCTGCCTCCAGCACAGCCCTGGAACTGGTTTTAAGTGTACTTCAATGTCAGATTGCTGCCGCCGCCTCCTCAGCTCAGAAGACATCTCCGCGAGAGGCTCCATGTGTACACCCTGCTTAGAGCAGCGGGTCTTATCCTCCCCTGCTGCCCTCCCAGCCCCAATTACTGATGTCCCAGGTGCAGTTTGGTCTGACTTTACCCTCCTGGCTGCCTCCTGGAAGAGGCCACGCACTGCTGTGCTCTCATCTCCATCTCCTGGGCGAGGCGGGCAACAGCACCCGCCTGGAGATGCTCCTTCTGCAGCGAGCAGCTGCTGGGTCCCAAATGAAGCCTGTCCTTTTGCTTTTAGGGATGGTCTGTGTTGCTTTCTAGTCTTACTGCATTTATAAATTATCAAGGATTTTGCTCAGATCCTCACCTGAAATGTTTTCTGGACAGATCACTAGAGAATATGGTAATCTGAGCAACCATGTCATAGATCTGCAAGGGGCAGGAGCCAACTCTTACAAGGGCAATCTTGGAGCAGTCTCGGACTTGTGGCCTCTGTGTGCCATCAGTACTGCTGAATTATGTCACACGATGGCCTTTGGATGCCCTGGCCACAAAAACTCCCATATACTGAAAAGGGCAGTCCTGAGTTGGTGCCTGGAGACCTACCTGGCTACAGAGGAAAAAGTTGTCAGTAGGAGACTATGGTGAGAATGAACAACTCAAACAAGGTTGTTCTTTCACACCTGAACGTGGTCAGCCTTGCTAAAGGTCTGGGAATGCCATGCTCACACAGAGGGGGACATCTGCCACGGCAAGGGCGTTTGTCGCCTGGGGTGTGTGCAGGTGAGCAAGCTCTGTCTGTCTGTGAACCTTTGGGATGGCCCCTCAGGAATTCCCCACGGGGAGTGCCAGCAGCAGCGAGCTGTGTGGGACGCTGGGGCAAAAATACCTGAAAGCACCCACTCTGCTTCACGTGTTACAGTTTAGCTTAAAAATGTGAAAATCTGCCTACTAGGATGGTTACAAACATAATCTTTGGCCAGCGTGGGTTTTCTGTTACTGGATTCACCGCAGATTTTAATTAAGTTAGGTTGTTAAATTACCACAAAACATTAGTGGTGTACCTAAACTAGTTCTTGAGATGTTTATTCTTCTGCTTTTTATCTCTGTATTCATCTATGATTTATTTACATCACTGGGGGTGACAGGAGAAAGGCGTGCTCTGTGTGTGTGTGTGTATATATATATATATATATATATATACACTCTACATGTTTATTTGGTAGCACTTTAAGTATGCACGTAGCAGACAGAGACTGCGGTCTGTCTCGAGTTACATGCATTAGAGCTCCACCTTGCTGCAAAAGGAAGCAGATTTTAAGTGGATGTAATTCATGAGACCAGGATATATACAATACAGATTTATTTATTTATTTTTATTATTTTTTCCCCCCTAGGTTTTCACCTTTAGCCCACCTCTAGTCAGAAACTGGTCTCTTCAAGCAAAAAAGTATGTCCTTTGCTGATCACAAATTTGTGAAGAAGCTCACACCTCTCAGCAGGAGCTTGTCCAATTACCACAGGCTCGCAGCCACCTCTGAGGAACACGCAGGCTGCCGGCTGGCCTTTTCTAGGGGGACACAAGCTGCTGCCTCATCGCTTTGTGACTGGGCTCGCTACGAGGCCGCTCACTCAGCCACTGTCCTGTTTGTCATCTAGCGGGGCTTCCTGGCCTTAGGAGCTGCTCGCTGTGGTATCCGAGCCGAGCAGCCCTACAGGGTCTCGTAGGAAAGCTGTGCCAGACACCACCTTTTAGGACTTCCAGGCCCCGGCGCAGGGAGCAGCCGGGTAGCGCCGCCCCGCCCGCCCCCGTGCCGTGCCGTGCCGCCGCCATGCTGCTGCTGCGGGCGGCCCGCGGCCGGGCCGGGAGCGGGTCGGGGCCGGGGCCGAGGCTGGGGCCGGGCCGCTGCGCCCCGCCGCCCCTCGCCGCCCTGTCGCAGGTGCTGCGGCTGGAGCGGAGCCGCCGCGCCGCCGTGGTGTTCCCGCTGCAGAGGCTGGCCCGCTGCCTGCTCCCCGGCGCCGAGGCGGCGGCCCCCAGCCTCTTCCAGCCCGGCCTGCCCGCGCTGTGGAGCGCCGAGCGGCTCTTCGCGGCCGGCCCCGGCCACGCGGTCGCCTACCTGAGCTCCGCCGTGCGCATGGAGCACGCCCCGCCGCCAGCCCTGCCCGAGGTCGGGGCCCGGGGGGGACGGGGATGGGGCCGGGATCCCGGCCGGTGGCCGCCTCCTGCCCGGGTGGGTGTGCGGGACACAGCCTCACTGCCTGCCCTTCTGTCCTCCTGCCCCAGGTGTGCTTCGTCGGCCGAAGCAACGTGGGCAAGTCGTCGCTGATCCGGGCCTTGTTCTCGCTGTCGCCAGAAGTGGAGGTCAGAGTGTCGAAAACGCCGGTGAGTGCCGCTCTGCTTCCCTCCCCTTGGTCAAAAGCCGATGCTAAGCCGGGCAAGAAGGGTGAAGGAAACAAGGGCTTGAGTAACATGAAGTGATGGGAGTGTGCCAGCTCACAGCCATCACAGGCTTGACTTTTCCAAAGGAAAAGGTGGGAAGTGTCCAGCTTAGCACCTCAGCCAGGGCTGGCACACGTGGCAAGCAGCAAAGTCTTGCAAGCCAAGTGGTTGTGATGTTAAGCCCTTTGGGAAGCACCAGGCACAGAGATGAGTGTAGGTATTTTTAGTCCATTATTTTAAGGACAGAGCCATATGGGATTGTTAAAAGGAGGCAACAACTTAAAGCAACGGTAGCATTTTTGCAGCATTCTCTGGGGTGTAGGGTATAGTACGGAGATACTTTGTGGGGCATCTCCTACTCCACTGCTTAAAGCAACTTCTTAACCCTTTGTCTCAAACTTTTTCCTTTTTTAAATCCTCTCCCCAGGGCCACACAAAGAAGATGAATTTCTTCAAAGTCGGGAAGTACTTTACTCTGGTGGATATGCCAGGATATGGCTACCGTGCCCCACAAGACTTTGTGGAGATGGTGGAGGCCTACCTGCAGGAACGGCAGAAGTAAGGAACTTAACTGCACCTCCATTCAGCAGTGAGAGCTGAACACCCATATGCAGCATCGTGGGGCTGGATGGAAAAATGCAGCAGAGGTGGCTGCTTTCAGTGGTAATGCAGAAAAGATGGAGGTGCTGCTCTATGCTGACCTCTCAGTTACTACGCATGGCCCAAATCCTACATTACTTGTTCATGGTTATGAATTTGGAAGTAGCACAGTAAGATGATACAACGGTGGTGATTAATGTTGTCTGTATTTCTGACAGCTTGAAGAGGACTTTTCTATTAGTTGATGGTGTAGTAGGACTCCAGAAAACAGACCATATTGCAGTAGAGATGCTGGAAGAGTTTGGGATTCCTTATGTGGTAAGTGATGCTTTGTTCTCGAAAAGGTAGAACAAAAACTTGTGTTAGTTTTATGCTAAAGGTAATCTGTAAAGCTACGTACCCTCTACCTGAGCTTTTGCAAGTTGTCCTACCTAAGTAGAAAACCTTCTACCCCACCTTTATTGTTAGTAACGTAGGTCTAAAGTATGACTGGGGGGATTTGAAGGACTTTTTTCTTGATTTATTAAATGAATGCTTTTTCCAGTGCTTAGATCAAGGAATTTGAAAAAGTCCACAGCTTATGCAGGTTATGGAAGTGTTTTGGTGAACTGTATTATACCATTTTTCCCAATTAGATAAGACCCAGAGCTTTCAGCCTGCCTTGCAAGATGTTCCAGCATAGCAGCAAAATAATCCTCTTTTCCTGTCTCAATCTTCCCTTTCTGTATCTGTGCAGATGGTGTTAACAAAAATTGACCGAGCTTCCAAGGGACTGTTGTTAAAGAATGTACTGGGAATCCAGGAGTTTGTGAAGGAGAAAACTCAAGGATGCTTCCCTCAACTATTCCTGGTCAGGTAAAGCTTCTTTGTTGCTGCTGTTGGCTTTCAGGTGATGATTTGCACTGGACAAGCTACCTAAAATGGGTCTGTCTGCACTAGAGATGACACTTCCTTGTGCCCCAAGGATGACGGGTGGGCTGCCTGCACAGGAACGCCCCTCCTTCTTCCCCATCCTCTACACCTGAGTTGAGCTCAGCTTTGAAGGGTGCTGAGAAGGGCAGCAGTACCTATGCCGCCTGATAGCAGGCTTTGTCAATTTGTTTGGAGCTGTGTTAACAGCAGCAAGCCATAACTGATTACACTGTAGAAGTGCTTACGTCCCCCCAGTGCAGTACAACCTTAAAGTAATTTAATACAGCCAGTGGCTGAGCTTGTTTGTAGTACGTGAAGGTAACGCAGCATCAGGGACTGAATGTCCGTGTCTTTGTTTCCACAGTTCTGTAGAGTTCTCAGGAATCCACTTGCTAAGGTGTTTTATAGCCCATGTTACTGGAAACCTGCCTACTGTAGAGGACAGCTGAAGACTGGCTCCTGATCTGCTCAGCTCATCCAGAACAAAAGGTACCAAAACTACAGGTCTATATTTTCATTGTAAATAACCCAAAGCACTAAAGTTTATTTCTGGATAAATTTGTATAAGATGTTGGATAAATTAATGTTTGTAAGGATAAGTTTTGTGTTTAATAAACTCATCAATTCAGGAATTTTGCACTGTGAATTAATCCAGGGTACTTTAAAACTATTCTACAAACCTACGTGATTGTGTGGAGAAAAAAAAAATCAGAACCTCCAAAGACAAGCTAGGTTTTAATACAGCATTTCCTTTCCCTCCAGGTAAATGTTCAAAAAGCTATCACTGCATACATAAGCTCTGCTGTAGTTAGGATACCAGAGAGAGTCTAGTAATCTCATTACTAAACTGAATGTCTTTGTATCAAGGAAAAACTAAAGCTCTAATATTAAGCAAACTATACTTGTCACGTTGAACTGAATGATACCCTGAGGTTTACATCTCTCAGTTTATGTAGCGGGGACTGAAAATGAGCAAGCGGGCACTCTGCCTGCTCTAAGGCTATGTCGAGTGGAAATAGCCAACACTTTGTTTGTGAGGGGCTTTTGGGGAACTTTTTGTAATTTTTTGCTGTTGTAACTCCTCTGCATTGTGCATTCTGTAGGTTCAGCATTATAGCAAGCCTCGCTTGCGTCCATCAACTTGTCCCTGTTCCAGGTGGACACAGGAAAGGAAACATTTAATGGGATCTGCCTCTTGGTTGCTGTCGGCTTGAAGCAGTGCAATAGATGAATGGACACCTAGGGGGAGTCTCTCCTTCTGCCTGTTACCACCAGTCAGCGTTGTGTCTACCTTCTGTTTTAAATCCCATACGGAGTTCTGCAGCTGCGCTCAGACGAGTTGCCAGTGACGAGTCCACTCTATGAATCTGCCCTGCCCTGGAAGCTGAAGCACAGTTCTGGGGTCCCACAGCAGCTGTACCGGGCTAAGAGCACCTGACTGGGGGGAGACCAGAGCTGGCTAGTTACAAGGTACAGAATCAGCAAGAAGGATTGCCATTAAATAGCAGCAGTTGTACAAGGGAATTTAGACCAAAGCTATTAAGTGCCTGTGTCAAACTCTGGCACTCTTCTTGTCCAGGCTTAAGATTGCCAACTGTGTGTATGCAGCTGTCTAAGTTACTTATATTCGGTTCTCGAGAAAGAATAGTTCTGTAAACCACTAAGGGTTAGAAGGTGGGATTTCTAGTATTATGTTAGTTTACAGAATTTACTGTAATGCTCAGATTAGACTTGAATGAAGTAAGGTCTGTTTCCAGCACATACATAGGAAGTGGCAGTGTGTGAGGAATGCAG
Organism: Cygnus olor; assembly: GCF_009769625.2. NCBI lineage: Eukaryota > Metazoa > Chordata > Aves > Anseriformes > Anatidae > Cygnus > Cygnus olor. The sequence goes on from NC_049169.1 coordinate 95,008,422, forward strand.
GAGACAGCTGTGTATCTCTAGTTTCCATGGCAGAGCAGAGGTCAAGCCTGTAGTTCTCTGATATTTTACCTCTAATCCAAAAGTGTTCCACAGCAAACCAGCCTGCGGGATGTTTGATCCTAGGGGTAAATACAGTACTATGTAGACAGATGGAATTATGTGCAAGTCTTAAAAAACGGTATCTTAAAACCAGTATCTTTCAAAAGCATCAATATAGTCAAGGCTATAATTTTCGAGGCCGCAGTCTTGACTGAGGAGCCTCTAAAAATAAGCCTGTACAGTTAATGGGTACATGTAAAAGAAAGCACATTTCTGGTTTTAGTCTCTCTTCAGAGCAAAATCCGTTACAATGCTAAGAAGTGTTTTATTAACTATTTAAATACATCAGGTATGTCTGGTAAGTCCGTTTGTAAAAATAAAAGTGCTTTAAAGTGGCAGCAGACGGAATCAGACCCTATGATCCTTGAATGTGTGTAGGGTTACCATGAGGCGTCCACAGGGGCACCAACATGAAGCTAGGTCGTACAGTTTCTTAGAGCCATACTAGAGACAGTATGCAGTGTCTTATCCTGAAAAAACAGCTTTACCTCTGGATATATTTGGGTTTTCTGCTGTGTTGGCCAAAAGATTCTCATTCAAGAATGCCTCAAATACTGAAAAAACTCTAGTATTTTGTTCAGCCACTTGCAAGAGAGAACACACATCAGTTTGTTATATGTAGGAACTAGTGCCCCTGTGGCAGGTAAGATAAGTAAATAAAATCAAGTCCTCTGCTGGACTTTAATATTAAATCTTGGGCCAAGGGCCTTGGCCTTGTCTGTACCTGTTGTGTACAGAAATGGTTTTTGAGTACTGGCTTCTAAGAAAAAGGATATCACCTTGAGAATCCTCTGGTCTTTCAGCAGTACCTCTCATTTTTCTTTGTCTACTGCATCAGGTCTAGGCTGTCTCCACAAGTCTGGCACAGTAGTGTCTCTACATCAAATTATTCCTTGATTTGAAAACTCTGGCTTAATGAAGAATCTTTTGTCTGCCTTATGCTGTCTGCCCTCCTATGCAAGTATACAAGAACAGCTGGTAAAACTACCCTGTTTTAAAGAAAGAAGGCTTGCTTTCCCCTCTCATGACATCTGGAACATGCTTGGTACCCCCTTCACTATGGGGATGTGGACAGTTGGGCCCACTTTTGGGCTAATGGAGATGGTAGTGAAGGATTTCTGTTCGGTCATTCAGGAGTAACACCACTCATACAAATTTAAAAAAGAAAAAAAAAAAAAGCCACCTTAACCTCCAACCCCAATTATCCTGTAATCTGACAGCCCAATATTGAGGGTCATATACAGATTGGGGAAGGGTCACCAAATCTACCCCAGAGTAATTTATCTGCATCTTAAAAGTACGCAGCTTGAATCTGGAAGAATTACAGCATCTTTCTGGTTTTGTGAAATTGCAAAATGCTCATAGCATCCCTGCATCCACAGCATAGGAATCCACAGGCTTAAACGCAATTATATTTGCATTGGTAAAGCTCTTTGCTTTCATTAGCTATAGTCGTTAGCACTGGACCAATCCTTACTCTGGCTTCTCCTTGCAATCCCCAGACTGGTCCGCTTCCTGGCCCAAGACAAGTTCCTGTGCAGCCCAACCCCAAACTCTTGCGTATGGCTTGGTTTCCCCACCGAAGCCCCTAGACAGGCACAGGGGCTGCTGTCAGAGCAGGGATCTCTCAAACCCTACCCCTGTACCTTTCCACACATCAAACCACTTGTCGGGCAAGGAGGCCAAGGGTTTGCCTGCTCTGGGAGGTGGTTACACAAAAAGCATGGATGAAGCAGGGAACGAGAGCCCAGGTGCGCCCCTTGGAGGGAGTTCACAGCTTCTCCCCTGAAGACAGCACCCGCTGACACCAGAGGAGCCAGAAAGGCTGCGGGCCTTGCAGACGCCGGCTGCAGCCAGCTTTGTCCCGCCGCAACCCCGTTACCAGCGGCAGCTCCCGCCCGGACAGGGCCAGAGCTGCGCCCTCCGTGCCACGAGATGGCGGCCGCCAGCGGGGGCGCGGCGGGGCGAGCGGAAGCTGCTTGGGGCGGCGGGGAGCGGCGGGCGGCGGCCATGGCTGACGAGGAGGAGGACGCGCCGGTGAGCGGGGCCGGGCGGGGGGCGGCGGGCGGGCGGCCGGGGCCGGGGCCGGGTGCGGGTCCCCCCGCGCTGACGGCGCCTCTCCCCCGCCGTGTGCGCCCAGTTCGAGGAGGACGCGGAGGAAGGCGGCGGAGGCCTGGACGGCGGGCAGGGCCGGAGGAAGCGGCTCTTCTCCAAAGAGCGTGAGTCGGGGCGGGGGGCGCCGCCTGCCCGCGGCTGGGGGCTCCTGCCGCCCTCCGGCAGCCCCTGCGCTGGTCGGGGAGCGTGAACCGGCGAGGCAGGCTCACGCCTCGCGTCTCCCCGCAGTAAGGTGCATGATGTACGGGTTCGGGGACGACCAGAACCCCTACACGGAGTCTGTGGACATCCTCGAGGACCTGGTCATTGAGTTCATCACGGAGATGGTAAGTCGGCTGCGGGCAGCGCGGTCAGGGCGTCCTCGCTAAGGCCTCAGCCTTCTGAAGGGTAGCGCCTCTGACCCGATCGTTGCGCTACCCCAGGCAAAAAGCTCAGGTGCTACCAGGAAAAACCTCAGCTCAGACTTTGCTCTTCCAAGGCAGAGACAAAATTCATGCATTTTGCTCCGTGGGGGCTTAGAACAGTGCTGAAACCTTTAAGTAGCAGTTAGTGTTGTAGGGGGAAAAATCCACAGCTGACTTTGCAGTTGACTGTGGCATCACTACACACACAGCTGACAAAAGACAAAGCACAGCCTCAGAAGCTTATCTACTTAGGTTTTCTCAATGTTTTTACATAGATGGAAAAGCAATTCCATGCAACAAAATAAATGCAGGTTTCTGGGGCCTGAAGCCATTGCTGCTGTAAATGTTTGGATACTGTCTGAAAGCTTGTGGCTTAAAAAAAAATATATTAATGTTTGTAGACCCCCTTTCTCTTGAAAGGTTAGTCTTGCCTGCCCTGCTCAGAATGCCTTAAACTGCATTTTGGTACAGGTACTGCACACTGCATGCCAATTCTGCTTGATTATATTGTTCCTCAACCACTCTGCAGACCAGGCGTCCCCTCCTGTGTGTGATCTGGGTTTAGCTTGATGTCATTACTATTATGTATAGAGCAGTATGTGGAGCGGGAGTGACGGCACTTAGCAGTTCTGTGACTAGGACACTGGTGCCCAGATCCTGAAATTGCCAGCTTCTTGATTATGAAAATGCCAGGGAATAAAGTGGTATTAAGAGCTGAAAAAAACCTCAGGGGCCAGAGGAATGCTGTTTTTCTTCCTCTTACAGACACACAAGGCCATGTCAATTGGACGGCAGGGGCGTGTACAAGTTGAAGACATCGTCTTTCTAATCCGCAAGGACCCCCGCAAGTTTGCCAGGGTTAAAGACCTCCTGACCATGAACGAAGAACTGAAACGAGCCAGAAAGGCCTTTGATGAAGCAAACTACGGATCCTGATTCTGTGCGCAGCCTGCTCTGAGGCATGTCTCAGGCACCTGCTGCCTAGCAGGAAGGAATGTCACGTGTTGTTTGGAGGGGTCACTCGGGATGGAGCCCATCCCTGAGGGATATTGGCCCTGCTCCTTCTGACAGGTGTTCAGGCAGCTGAATGTTACCCGACTGGATGTGGCATGCTTTTTGTACTATTCTGTCACTTCAAGAAATGAGCTGTAAAGATTCTTTGAAGGGGAAAATTCTGTTTGAAATAGGACTGTGATGAATCAGACACCTAGAGGGCTAATGACTTTTTTTTTCCTCTATTTTGGTTATCACTAGGTATTCTGTTTACAGGAAACGTCAAAAATGGATTTTGGTTAAATGGACATACCAAGTTTTCTAGCCCAAACTCTTAGAAGTTCTGCTGGCTGTTCTGTATACACTCCTTGAATAAAAGAGTTTAAGTTTACGTGTGCTCATTCTTCATAAAAACTTACACTGATCACTTCACACAGGGTGTGTGATGTTGTTTTTTTTTTTTTAAAGCACATAAGTGCCCGTTGGGGTTCTGTCCATGTAGACACAGCTCTATTGTCTTTTACCGTAAGTAAAACTAGGAAGCTGAAGTTAACCTGCTCTAGATTTACTTGCACTTAGACATTTTCCTTGCCCCTGCTGAGCAGATACTCTACAATGAAGCTGCTTCGTCTTTGTTCTGATAATTTTTTCTATGTAGTTTCCTGGTGATGCTGATCTTGGGACTTAGGCTTTGGCTTGTAACTGACAGAAAGCACTGACCTCACTGCTTGTTCTAACCTTGTTTCGTAAGTATGTGGTGGAATAGCTCAACCTTACCTTGCCAAGCCGGCAGAAATTGCACATTGAAAAGACTTCAGGACAGTGGGAGACAAGTTCACGGGTAAGTTTACTTTTATAGGCCCTGTCTGTGTTTTGCCCCATTTCTGGAGCAGCAGGATTCAGGTAACGCCCCATTTCAGGACAAGGACAACAAATACTGAAAACTGGTAATACTGCAAGTGAAGACTGTCACCTGTATGAGGTGGCAAAGAAGGAAAAGTATAATGACACTTTCTTGGAAAAGTGACAAATCTTTGGTCCTAGGCAGCAGCAAATGATCAGCTGCAGCCTTCTGCCTTGGTTGCTAGTTATTTGCACTGGGGATGATGGTCCAGCAACAGAGAAAGGACTTTAAATAAAAGTTAATTTAAAGCTGCTGTTCCTGAAAAGTCTAGGTGAAAGGATAAAGATTGCTCATCTGTTTTGAACGCTGCTTCATTAAAAAAAATGCTATTTTATAAAAATATACTAAAATAGTTATTTTCTTAGCAGAATTTAGGGTATGAGTTACCAAAACACTGTAAGTATTCTGAGAGTTTAACATAGAAAAAAGGCAACCCCTCGTCCTCCCAGTCCAGGATCAGACACCCATTGCAGCAAAAATAGAATCAATATCCGTGTTGTCAGAGACTTCTTCCTGCACGGAGCCAGGGCTTCCTCTCAACAGCAGCTGCTTCGGGGTCCCTGCTGTGCTCAGTTTGTCAGCGGCTGTACAAGCAATGGAAGGTCCAGCCTGCCCTGAAGGCCCCCCGGTGAGTAAAGCACCGTTCTCACAGACTCCAAAAAGCTCAGGCTGGTTTTGCTGTGCAGTCCGAGTTCTCTTCAAGCGCTTGGATAATTTCATCTTCCTCTGCCAGAGCCGTGCCCCCAGGTACTGCCTCGGCCAGCGCGTGCTCTGTGAGCCGTACAGGAGGTATTTGCAGAGAGAGGTTTTAACACAGCACAGCTTCTTCCGCAGGCTTAAGGGAAGGAAGGTGCACAAAACAGAACTTTTAGCAGCTGTTAACAGTTACTTCTGGTGTTTTCAGAGATTTGGTTATTGGCGTTCTCTACCATTTTACTTGTCACACCCATGAGATACAACAGCATCTTGTACAATAGTAGCCAGGGCTTTTTGAAGAAGCCTGGCACCCTTTACATCATCTAGCAGTTACCATTTACACGCATGCAGTTTAAGTTGCATTTTCATTCTCCCTCTATTCTGTATTTGTGCATCTGCTAACCTTTCAAATCCTCTCACAAATGAAACCAAACAGAATATTCATATCAGAGGGTGTAGTGACCTGAAGTAGTGATCCTGTTTAAGCTCAAGAAAACAGCTTAGATCACTGCATTTATCTGCACTGCAGCAAAACACAACATTAAAATGTAGTGCCAGATCCAGAACCCCCCTGCATGTGCAACATACCTGCATCCTTGCGCCTCCACGTGGTGTAGCCGGTTGCTTTTCAACAATTTGTTACGCAGAAAATAAGCTGCTGGTTTGAGTTTGTTGCCTTTGCACCACAGAATAGCTTTTCTGAGTGCCTCTGACAGCTCCCCAAAAGATGCAGCTGTTTGAAACATCTGTATGAGAGACCCAGTGTGCTGCAATTTTGCCATATAATGGGAAAGCGATTCTGGCATTTCTTTAAAAGGTGTTGATGTAATGTATCTATCCTGAAACAAAGAATAACAGGAACCTTTTATAAGTTACACCAGAGCGTTAGGATCTTTAAAGTTAAAATAAAGAATGTGTAAAATGGTGGCACACAAACCTCTTGTGTTTGAGGTCTGGATGGTCTAAGTAAGCTCTTCACGTCAAACCCCAGGTGCTTTCCTAGAGGGAGAGAGGGGAGAGGTCCTGTTATGAGGTACAAGTTTTAAGTCTTTGCACACAGACACTAACGCTTTGCCCTGCTGAGCTCTCAGCTCTTCTGCCGTCTCAGCAGGCTCACGCCTGCGCTCAACACTCTCCTCCTCTTCCAAGGTCAGGAGAGGGGAGTTTGTACTCGAAACGCCCCCTCTGTGTAGTAAAGTGCTTGGCTGTGTTGGGCAGAGGTTGCAGTCAGTCTCAGCTGTCAGAAAGCAGCGGCACCGTGGCACAAGACCTTACCTCTGTTCTCTCTGGTCACCAGAACTGGCTCTCCAACATCCGTAGGGACGCTCGAGTTTTTCACGGCACTTGCACAGGTCACAAAACCTCTCTTTTTCCCAGCCTCTGATGATGCCTTTGGCATGGCTGGGAAAAGCTTCTTCATCCAGCTGGTGGGTCGTTTTGCTGTTAGCATTTTAGCCTTTTGCTTCTTCACCTCAGAAGAAAGGTCAACTCCAAGAAAGTTTCTGATATCAGACGGGAAGGCAAACCCCTTAATATAAGGCATCTGCTGTGTCTCGGACACCAGACGCAGTGATGTTGACAGCACACCATACAAGGAGACGAGGCTCTGCAATATGCATCTGTACTGAATCCTGAAGAGAGAAGATAGATGTGAGTGTCCTCTAGCAAGACCTTGTGCTTACACTCACTGAACAAGTCCTTCAACTCAAGAGGAAGAGCTCACAGAAAAGATCCCAAGCTGCCCTTTATCTCTACTCCCCCTCACTACACTTTTTCTTTTTACACTCCACCACCACGTTTCCCTTTAATATTAGTCGGAGCTCCCCCTGCCGACACACGTTCCACCTTTCAGGCACGTTCACAATCAGAGTGTAGGACTAGCAAAGAGGATTTCCCTGAAAAATTCAGCAGTGATGTAGCACAACTTTATCACAGCCCTTCTGTTTCAGCATGAGGCAGACTTACTGCTTGCTGCAAAAAGTATCAGATGCCAGTGTCTGCGGCAGGCTGGCGTTATGCGGTGTTAGTAAAACCACAGCATTAAAGGCTGCTATGAACTAAGAACAAAGCCTTCCGAAACGGCATGCAAGAAGTCTCTCTCCACTTACACAACTCTTCAGGTGCTAGAATCAAGTCCAAAAGGATGGAGGGATCTCTGATTCATAAGATTTTTTTCCCCTCTCCTCCCAGCTGAATAAAGCTTGCTCAGCAGCAAGACTTTAATTACAAGCCCTTCTCCCTGACAGGCATGTCAAACAGACAGACAACAAACAAGACTCTTGACTACACAAACCATAGCCGGCTCAACAACCCCGAAGCCACGGTGTTCAAAAGTACGTATTCTTGTGAACAGAGGTGTTTAACGGACAAGCTGAAGATTACACCAGTTAAGGTTAAAAAATAAACAGCCTATAATGAAACTTGCTGAGCACACCAGCTAGAGGTAGCTCGCAAGGCAGTATCCTAGATAATTTGGGGAGATGAGTATCAAAACGTTGGGTTGCTCAAGGAGAGAAGAGTAGCCAGCCAACAGCCTGAGGTTCCCACTTAATAACATGAAAATGAGATGTTTGGCTATCAAAGAAACTTCAAGTTGCATACATGAATTGCACTGCTGAGCCCATCAGCAATACAGGTACTACAGCAGACCTTATTTTGGTCTCATGAACTGCTGCTGGTGACCTGTAGGAATGTTTACATACTGAGAAAAGGATACAGAAATGCTTTACAGCAACAGTCCAGTAGACGCAGAATGAGCTTGCAGCCTCCCAGTACCTTCACAGCCACCGTTTCCAACATAGGCTGGCTGGGAACCAAGTACTCTGCATGAGCCTGGGATTTATTTTTCCTGTGGCAACACAAAGACAAGCAGATGGTTATGATCTAGCATCTTCTCGTTTAGCTCTGAAGACTCAGCCAATGGGCAGTATAACATACAGCATCATGATGCTTACTTGGGAATCAGTTCTGCCAGGGTTTCAATGCTGCCCACCAAGTTCATCTTCCACAGGCGCTTCAAGCATTGTTCCACCTGGAGAAAAGAAAATTCCTTCAACTGGTGTTATGAGATGTGAGTGCCTTGGTCTAAGAACTGTCACTATAATCACTACTGTGAATAAGGAATTAAGTCAAGAGCCAGAGCAGGCCACTGTTAATAGGTGCTGCACAGTTTTTCCTGCAGTACGCAATGGCTTTTGGGATTTAACTAGTTTTTCAAAAATGAAAAAGCATAATGAACGAACAAGGTAAGAACAATTGCTGTTTCATTTCAATGTAGTTATTTGAAGATAGTGACATTCCCTTTACCGGAAAGCTGGAAAATTGGTAAGGAGTTCAGTTTTTGTCTTAAAAGAGGAAGTACCTGATAGAGTGGCCTGTGGTTGTTCCCCCACCCCGCCCCCCCAATTATAATTAATTGAAATACAAATCCCTGTATGAATCTTATACTCAAAGGTACACAGTTGCACATACTTCAGGTCTTGGTACAAGCAAAAGAGGGTTGACTACTAGTTATAAAAGGCTGGAAAAGTGCAAATTCATAGGATCCTAGAACCATTAAGGTTGGAAAAGACCTCCAAGATCATCTGGTCCAACCATCCACCTACTACCAACGTCACCCACTAAACCGTGTCCCTAAGCACCATGTCCAACCTTTCCTAGAACACCCCCGGGGACGGTGACTCCACCACCTCCCTGGGCCATCCGTCCCAGTGCCTGACTGCTCTTTCTGAGAAGAAATGTCTCCTCATTTCCAACCTAAAAATGGCACAGCGGAGATCCTGGAAACCCACACTGAACTGAACTGAGGAGACTCAAAGATGGGCAAAATGCACCTGACGAAGAAATCTGCGGGGTTTTCTTGCGTGTGTATGGCTTTTGTTTTGTTTTGTTTATCCCCACGATGTGACCGGCGCCCAGCTCTGCTCCCAGAGCCTTCCCGGGACTGACAACCGGGCCCCGGGCCGCAGAAAGCCGCCGACCCCCCGCGCCCCCACCTCACCTGCTGCAGGGCCAGGTACGGCCGGTGCCGGAGCAGCCTGCGGCGGTACACGTACAGCAGGCCCCGCAGGACGCGTCCCTCGACGGCCGGGCCTCTCCCGCACAGCCCCTGCACGGCCGCCCCGCAGCGGCGCCGCAGCGCCGGCAGGCCCCTCACTGCGGGCGGGAGGCACTCAGCAACCGCAACAACCGCCGCAACCCGACCGCCTCCCCCCCGCGCCCCAAGCCGCCCGCCCGTCCCCGGGGACCTGCGGGGTGCCGGGCCGCCAGGGGCACCGTGTGGCTGCCGGCCGGCCACGGCACGTCCAGCCGGTTCCACGCCGCCTCGGCCGCCGCCATCTTCTCGCCGTCAGGGCGGAGCGGGGCGGGACCCGCTGAGGGGAGCCGGGCACCCTCCAGCGGCTGCTGCAGCGCGTTGGAGGAATAAAGTTAAATTGAACACGAATCTCGCTAGTTTGTCTCTTTTTGGAGTCCCCTTTGCTATGTGCTTCCCGTTGTTCCTATCAAAGTGGCGCCCCTTTAAAAAAAAAATCTGGAGCAAAATTGGCGTTAACGATGGCACCTGTGGGGGAGAGAACGTGTTGGAGAGCAAAGCTGGGGGCAGAGCTGATAAAAGGCTGCTGCCCCAGCATCTGCTGTCCTGGGGTGTTGAGTTCCTAGGCTGGGAGCACAGCCTGGGATATGAGGTGTGAAGGCGCAAATGGAGGCCCTGTGCTGTGAGCAGAAGGCTGCGAAGGTCTCTCTAGCTGAGGTTCTGAGGTGCTTCGAGCACCCCATAAGCGAGGAGCAAGCCTGGGCTGTTTGCTTTCAGTGCTGCTGCAAAATGAAGCAATTGGCGCAGGGGCTGTACCCATCGCTCCATTCTGTGTTCATAAAAGGCCCTGGGAGCATCTTTATCCATGCTGATGGCACTGCTTCCTTCAGGGTGTACCATAAATCCGGTAAGAGCACAAGCAGCTGAGGATGCTAGGGGTTGTTATTATAACTGGCTGAACTTAGGGACAAAGTGGGACAAAAGATTTTTTTTTTTTTGTTCCTCCTCTGTATGTTTTTCAGGGTGTTCTGACTATATAGGCTATTCTGCTGCCTATGCTTTATTTTAAAGGACCATAGATGAGTGGTAATGCAGATGTATAGTTTTTTTTTTTTTAATAATGCTTTAGTGAGTTACTTATTTCAAGGGAATAGCTGGAATGAAGTTTATTACAACTTATGTTGAAGGAAATTATTATTTAAAATAAAGCCTCAGGTTGTTTCATGTCCTGCTCTGTTCATCTTCTGAGCTATGGCTCCCTTGTATTAACTCTCACAGCAAATCTAAAACTGACTTTTTTATCACTATGTGCAGCTAGCAAACAGCAACAAGCTTTGTATGTAGTTGCACTACTGCAGAGTTCATTGCTCTGAGGGGGCAAGAGTGTGTAGTAAAGAAAGAAGATAAATATCCATGGCCTTCCATGTGATTAGATACCTACCAGCAAATAAAAGGAAGTAACCAGCAGCAGTTAGTTTGGGGCTAATGCTCACAGTAAGTAAAAAGAGTATCTTGTGGTGCTCTGCAGCAGTCTCAAAATGCAGGCCTGGTTTCCCCGGGTGGGACTGACCTTACCGAGAAGGATTTGTTTCCTTACTACCAAGAACTCTTCTAATTTTTTTCTCTCAACAGAGCTATTAAGAGCTGTTTATCAAGGCCTATGCAGTTATCTTCCCCTTACCTTCTCTTGTTTCCATTTCAGATGTTGGCAACATTCAGCAGTCAGAGGACAAGGTAAGCCTGTCTCTTTGCCTTCCTATGTGTGCAGATACAATCCTGCTGTGGTAAAAGGCCAGTCTGGGAGATGCCGGTGTCTAAAATTGTCAATGTGTTTATACTTGCTAAGCGTTGCGGGAGTCACTGCCCCCTGCAATCTGGAAAATGAAACAAAATGTTAGGAGTGAACTCAAGTAAAACAGTCTGTGAAACAATGTGCACAGATGCTGCCTACTGTGGGATAGCCTACAGACTTTTTGTCTTGGTAACAGAGCATTTAGAGGTGCTAGATAAATTATTTAAAAGCTTAAAATAGCTTATCTGGGGAGTGTTTCAGGTTACTTGATAAGCACCTAGTTGCTTTGAGCCCTTCTCATCCTGAGTGGTGTGCTCAGCTGTGAGGGGCAGCAGAGCCCCTGCCCCCCCCCCCCCCCCCCCCAATGGCTGGGAAGTGAGGCCTGTGAAGATCATTCACAACACTTGGTGCTGTACTGCTTCCTTGGCCTCTGTCTGCAGCTGCTGGAGTACTTGGGAGTGGTGATCTATGAAGCCCTGGACTGGGGAATCGACAGCCAAGTGGAGCGAGAACTGAGTGATCCCCTGGAGAAGCTGCTCTGCCTCATGTTGAAACTGGATGACGAGGCAATGAAGCCAGTGGTCACCCTGCAGGATGTTATCAAGGTTTCCTTTTTCCTGCAGCAATATAAATAAAATAAATATGCATAATACAGCAGCTTTGGAGGAGCTGAAGGTTAACAGTGCTGTTAAGCAAGATGACAGACCATTTGGGGGGAAAGTAGCTTGTGGGAGGACATAGAGGGAACATGTGGCTTTCCCATCAGAAAGGGAAGGCAAAAACATTTTAGGTACACTCAAGTGCCTATGGAAAAGAATTAAGAATGAAGACTGAGCATGCCTCTTGCAGCTCTGTCTACAAAGTCCTTCTGTACGTAGTCTCCAAAGGCTGCATTCAATACCTAGAAGACTGTGGACAAGTGACTTGTTTCAATATCCATAATATTTGGTCTCTGCAAGAGGACTTGGATGTCACAACTCAAACTAACAGCTTCCTCTCAACCATAATTTAAGGGTACAAGAAACTTTCCATGCCCCAGTCCCATTAGCGTAGGGGAGCAAGGGGGAAAAAGAACATAAGTGACTGCACCTGCTGTGTTTTGTTGTGGTGTGTATGTGTTGGAAGCTTTCCCTTCCAGGCACTTATTTCAAAGCACACATTATGGAGAACAAGATAGATAAATTACACACAGCTACTTAGATTATTGTTCGTAGAAGATTAGGCATCTTGCTTCTTTGCTCCTCTGTATCTGCAATAGAACAAACAAAAAAGATACGAAGGAATTGAGGAAGATGATTTTTAACCATACATCAAGAAAACTGAATTTTGCTTTCTTCCAGCCTTCCATGTTTTTTCATTTCAAGATCTATTTTAAATAGCTCCATTTCTTTCAGGCCTGTGAAGAGCGCTTGTCCATGCCTTCTGAGGCTAAGAGCCATTATGAAATGACCTGTAGGAGTCTTTTTACTGAATTTATGGAACTTCAGAAGCTTGTCTCCATCATCCATACCTCCAAAGAGGTATATTTGCAATCACCCCTTAGCTACTATCATTTCTACCTGCATAAATTCATCTAATTATAAAGTAATCTTCCCGTTGCACTAGAAATGGAATACCTAGCTGAAGGTGTATGTTGATGACATGAATGGCTTCTGTCTCTGCATTGCAGTAGTAATTTATTGTAGTTTTTGAATGTCTGGGTGTTTGGGGCTTCTAAGTTTTTCAATGTTAATAATTTATACTGGATAGATGGGAAAGCACTGGACAGCGCAATGTAATGACCTCATGTGCTTGCTTCTCAGAGTCTGAGAAAAATGGATGTTGAAGATTTGCTGGAAACCCCCCTGCAGAAGAAGGAAAAACAGTGGGTAAGGGATTTAATTCCTTCATTATGGTAGGTTGGGCTTTTTTGTCTACCCATGCTTCTGTGAGGTTTTTCCAATGACTCTTTAAAAAACAAAGAAGAGAGCTTGAACACCAACAAAACTTCTTAGGTTGTTCAAGAGCCTAAGTAGTTAAAGACTTGTCTGCAAAACAAGCTGGGAGTGAACTTGAAGTTAAATTATTTCATGTGTTTACCTCATGTGGACACTTATTCTGCACAAAGAGCCTCTTTGTGGTTCAGCTTAAACCACTTCTAAAAGTGAAATTGGAGGCACTCTTTGGAATAAATGTCCACAAGTAGTTACTCATGCTGTTTCTTCCTGAAAACGAGCCCCAAACTCCATCTCTTGGCAGGAATTGATACCTGCCAAAAGCAGTCTGCTTGTTTCTGTACCTGGATTGACAACTCTCAGAAATCTGATCTGTTGGTGGTAGAAGTAAGGTGAACGAGATCACTTTTAGCATGTGGGGTCTGTGCTGGTTCAGGGCTGGAGAGACTGAAAGTAGTTGATAGCTCTGACCATCCTTTTGAGCTTCAGCAGCTCAAAAAAGGCAGAAAGGAGGGGGAGGCTGGAGATGTAGCTCCTACCTCCTGTCCATGTCCTTTCTCGTCCTTCCATTCTGTCCTTCTGGGGATCTTGGACTGTGTGTTTGGGGCAGAGAAAGCAACTCACTCTGTTCTTTTCAAGGCCCTACATAGTTAGGGCTCAATCAGAAACAAATAGCTCTTCTGGCTGGAGCTCTGCCCGGCATAAACAAATGCACTGTAGTCTGGAGTCTGTGGAGACAAACGGCAAGCCCCGAGAGACTTGTGGACTCGCTCCCTTTGTCTAAATAGCACTTGCTTTGAAGCGTGCTCAAACTATTCGTATGAAAATGTTTGTGAAATGTGTGTTTGGGCATATTCTCAATTTTGTGATCTATTAAAATAAACTGGCAAGCTATCTCAAACCACAAACTCATCAACAGCAGTTGATGCTCTTTTCTGCAGGGAATACATGAATAAATACATGGGCTTTGCCGTGTGGCCTGAAGGCCAGTGTATTTGGCCTCTGCTCCTTCAGGAGACATAAATTCCAAAAGCAGGATGTCTGTTGCAAATCCTCTGACTCTAGTTTCCAAGTCCCTATGCACCAGTTGATTGCATCGTTCTGACACACTCTTGAGTTTAAAATAACCAGGGTGCCAACTTTGTTGGGATCCCACAGATTGGAGCTGATGCCTTGAGCGGTGCCAAGCAGTTAACGCTGTCTGTGGACCAACCTTTTCCATCCTGACTGCTCTGAAACAGGCATTCTGAAACACAGGCCACAAGCTGATATCGTGCAGGGCTGTGCCATCTCAGCAGAGCTTACCGTGTGTGTCAGAAGACACTCTTCACCTTGAAATCTAGGCAGTGAGACCTCTTAGGAACAGCTGTCTTCCCATGAATGAAAGGAATGAAATATGTTTAGTGTTGTACAGGAAGCAAACGCTGATCAGTTTGCCCAGCTCTTTTTTCAGCAGGACTTTGAGAGATTTTTTTGTGTTCTCCTAAACAATTATTTTAATCCGGGAGATATGGCTAGTGTGTGGCTACTGTCTGACAGTTCTGCTTGTCTGGAGTTGAGATACAACTGTTCCAAAGCCTGGCTAAAACAATCCAACGAAGCATCCTTCTCCTTGAAGGCAGCCCATCAGTCAGAGCTTGCATAGGACGTTTCTGGTATTATACCAAGATATCTGAAGGGGTAAGTTGAGAGAAGGTGCTTCATCCTGTAAGTGAAAGAGGGAGAGGAAATCAAGTCAGAAGTTTTGTTCTGAGGCAGTTTTCTAAAATGTTTTGCTTCCCTTTCAGTGTTTATAATACAATCACTCGTTCTTACTCGATTTGCCTTTGGGATCCAGATAAGCTGTTGACTTAGCACTTCCATTACAATGTTGTCTAAACAGGCTATTGAGTGGATTATGGGTTTTTTTCCTGTCTTAACTTTTGTTGGGTTATCCTGCATGCCTGAGCATCCTGTGGAAACAGGTCTTAATACAGGAAGAGGATGAGCAGATGTCAGTGTAATCAGATTGTGTCTCCAGGCTGAAAAAGTTAACATAAGCTGCTGCAAAGGTTGAAGTGTGAGATCTTTTTCCCTTTGTCTTCCTCTTTGGTCTGTGGGCCCTTCAGTCCTTGGCTTCTGAAAATTCAGAGGATTTTAATGGTAAGGTTTGGGATTTCATTCTCAGTATTTCCTAGGAGGTAATAAAATGGAGAAGAAAAGGATGAAAAAACAAAAAACCCTCTGGCACCTGCAGTACTTCCAAGAAGTACTTATTCAAGAAAATGGGTCTAGCTATTTAGTAACAGAAACTGTTTTGCTGAAGTACGTTCATAAAGTGGATGACAAAATTCAGGAATGAGCTGGGGAGCCAGCTCACTTATTGTAAAGTGACCTCTGTAAAGAGAAGCAATTCTCCATCTTGGTACTGTGCCCTGCAAGTGGGTTGAAGGAGGTGTTAAGGACACATTTCTATGTTTCTGCAAGACCTCAGCTGCTAAGTGTGCCCTGTTACAGGGAGGGTGAGAGTGCTGCTCCATGTGTTTCTGCCTGCTGTTGACTTGTCCCTCGCTGGGTTCTCCTAGGCACCCCTGTGGCCCAGTGTCATCTGTGAGCTGCAGGGTGGTGTGAGGCTGCACAAGGCCACCGAACGACCACAGCGCCCTGCCCCGCTCAAAGAGCGTGCCCTCTCCCCCTATGAATTACTTCTGGATGACATTCAGCACAAGAGGTACAACCTTCGGAAGGTGAGTGACTGACCAACTGCAGTCGGTGGACAGTTTTGCAACCACCTGCTCTAACCGCTTGGTTTCTAAACAATACTTGCTGAGACCTCTTCCCCAAATCTTGTTTTAAAGTCTTTCTCAAAGGTACTCCTAGTCCAGAACTGTCTGGAGCTTCCTCTCAGCTCAATATTTGATCACCACGTTTATCCATCCAAACACTTTATTTCCAGTACTGTTTTATTTCAGGAGTAGCCAGACTTTTATGAAACTGGATGGTAAACTTGTTCTCCCTTCAGGGCAGCAGCTCCATGAAACAGACCCTTGCCTGCTTATGCTTTCTTCCTCAGACACTTACGTCTTTACAGGCTCCTTGAGCTGTACTGTCTGGCATTTCTTACTAGTTTTTCTTGCCTTTTCAGCTGCTGTGGGATGCATGAAAGTATAAAATCACTTTTGAGTGAGTGCACTGCTCAGCCTCAGGCAGAGGCCTGTAGGCAGTGTAAACAGGCTACTGCAGGAATTTAGGCAGGGTTTGAAAAAAAAAAAAGAAATCCAAACTGCTTCCAGGGGCTGTGGTGCTGACTCAAGAGGTAGGGGCTTCCAGCAACGTTGATGGTGCTGAAGATGCCTGGATACAAAAACGACTGAGTGCCTCCAAAGGTTTGTGATGCTGTTCACTTGCTGCAGCTTGAGCTGGGAGTGATGAGCAGATCTAAAACATTGGCATAAGGCTTTGTGGCATTGGCGTGCTTTGCAAACAGACATCTTGGCAAAAGATGAGACAACTCTACTTGTAATAAAGAGCAATATTTTAAAAAGTGTAAAGTTTGCTTACCATGCTAGACATCAGCTTTTTTTCCTCCCCTTGATGGTGCTCCTTGAGTGCAGAGGGTTAACAGCTGCAGCTAAACCACGCGCCCTTAAAGAAGTTCTCACTTTTCTTGGCTGTGGCTCCAGCCTTCAGAAAAGGCTCTGGCATTTGTTTGGAGACTGATAATTTGTTCAATAAATAAATGGATAGTAACAGAAGGGAGAAAATACATCACAGCTACTTGTGTTTTATTGCAATGCACGACAGAATCATTGCACTGTGCAGTACAAAACTATAGCTCCAGGTGGCAGGATGAACTGGCTTTTGATTTCTTTTTTTCTTCCCGGGGTTGATGAGAAGCACAAGCTTCAATTTGAAGTCCCAAATGCTAGAAGAAAGCATGGAGTACTTACTACTTAGGCCTTTGTTTGTGAAAGCTCTTAAGCGAGGATTTCCCCCATCTGCAAAGCTACTTTAAACTTCTGTAGCAAACAGTGGTCTAATTTGCAAATGAATGAAAGCCCAGCTAGTGTGGGAAGCTGTTGTGTTGTTCTACCTGCACTCCCACGTGTTCTCCAGTTGTACACAGGGGGAGAGTAAATAGCATAGCCTTCAAGTAACAATAAGTGAATTAGGCAGCTAGAGGCGTGCATGTACAGCTTGACTTCTTTTCTGCGGTGCTCCCCTCTGCAGCAAGCACCGCATCATTCTGTATTTCCTTGTGCCATTTTTTATGCCTTCCCCACATTCCCCATTCCCAAATCCTGACTTGAGTTATTCACTGTGCCACTGACTAGAAAGATGTATGAGGAGTAGAGAAAACCTTACTGCTTAAGCATAATTTCTGTTCTTTCAGGTGACCATCGAGCAAAAACGCAGAACCCCCAGTGATGATGTAGCTGCTCCCAAGCCTCACCTAAAACCTGTAGGTGACCTGGTGCTGCATCTAAATCTAATGAGAGCAAAACAAGATGACTTCAGAGCTGACAGGATGTTTTCTAGGAATATGGAGTTAATGTCTTAGCCACTGGTTTGGGTTTGGGAGAGGCACGTATGAACCATGCTTAAATTTTCGGCAGACCCTCTGCCAACACACCATGTTAGGACTATGGTAGGTGACAAATCTTCAGAGGAGAAAGATGATCAGTCTCTCTGTTCGTGTTGCTGTTTCTTCCCATTTCGTGGTCCCGAAAATACTCCATATTCCTTGATCAAGCCTTGTCTCTAATCTGAGAGTTGCTAAAAGTATTCTACAGCAAACACATTATCTAAAGCTTCTCATGTGCTTCAAAAAACTAGAAATAAGGTATGGAAAGCAGAAGCGTACAGGGCCTAGTGCCCTCTTTAGCGAGAGGCAGTTGTAAAACAGTGCCATTGCTGAAGATCTAGTTGTCACCACTGGTCTCAATCTTTCTACTGTTTCTTCCTGGTGATATGCTCTACCTGCAGGTGCTGCAGAGGAAGCTGAAAGAGTGCGTGCCACAGGAGTCCAGGTGGCACGAACAGCTCCTGGCAGAAATAAAACGACCACAGACGCTTCAGCCATCCACAGCAAGGGAAAGCGGGGCCAGGCCCAAAGGTACCTGCTGCAAAGTGACCCATCAAGCATGCAAGTGAAGTCATGGTTGACTGAAAATAATGGATGGCCTTTGAAATGAAAGCCTGCTTTTTTTTTTCCCATAGCATATAATGCAAGGGAGGTGGGAATGCAAAATTTATGTTGATAAAGGTAATATGGCATAAGAATTTTCCAGTAAATCTGCTTGTGGCATATTAAGGCTTGAAAATGTTTCAACTTACCCTTTTTTAGGGGGTTCAAATTTGTCAGCTAAGTTAGAGAACAGGATTTCAACCATCACCTGAAACTAAAGACTATCTAACAGAACAAAGTCAAACCAAATACCAAATTCTGATACGTGGGTATAAGACTTGTTATTTTCTTGCCACAGCACAATATCTTGTGTGTATTTTTCTTCCCCTCTCCCAACCCTCAGAAATGCCTGTGATGCCCAAAATCACCTTGAGATCTCCAAGTGATCGTTTCTTAACATTTCAAGATGCCAGTACAGAGTTTAAAACTGTCAATGCTATAGCACAGCAGCTGGAACCAGAAGTTCGGGTAAGGGTTTAAATGAAGGGACTGGAGAGGTATAAATAATCTGGTCTAGGCTTTGGATTTGTACACACATATCCTAGAACATGAGGTTTAAATCTTACTGTGAGTAATCTTGTCCATCTAAAGTGAATAAACATGACGTTACTAGGTTCACTGAAGTCCTTGCCTCTACAGAAGCTCATGTGATATTTAAACACTTTATTGTGGCATGACTGCAGCCTATAAAAACTAACTTCTGATCTGGTCTCTAAAACTAGGGCTTGCAGAAGTCTTGATATGCATAGGAGTTTGGCCAATATGGGCCAAAACTACTCCCACTTTACCTCACAGTGAGGCGACTGATGCTAGAAATATTTGCACTTCATGTGATTTATTTTCAGGAAGCAACTTTACTGGTGAATTCCCACTCTTGGGCCTGTGGAGCAACTAAGGCAGTACCATTCTTCAGTAAACTGGGATATGTGGATATGTCCTTAACTCCACGGACTGCTCATGAAAAGCTTCACTGCTTGCTTCTGGAATTCAGTCTGAGCGTAGTCGGAAATTCTGTGGAACAGAACTTGAGCCCTAACACATCGTGTCTAGCACAGATGCTCTGGCAAACAAACAGCAATCTTTCTGTAAACATTAGCCTGGAATACAATCGCTTAACTGAGGAAAACGGATATGAATTAATAAAAGCAGAAAAATGTAGCTATATTTGCACAAGTCTGTGCTACTTGTAGGAATGTTCAGTGTTTGAGGAGCACGTGGTTGGTGTATTACTGTAAGCTGGAAGGACCTTCTTCATGGAGACTGCAATATGATCAAATTGTGTTCCTGCTTCTCTAGAGAAGCTAGAAACAATGCTGTCTAGATACACCATTGGGTTTGAACTCGGTTACTGGGGCGTAATTTCTTGAACTGTTCTCCAGCGTTGCTACATGTGAGCCGGAGCCAAGAAAATGGCAAGGTACTCTGAAAGCTGTAAAGGAAGAATCTAGTGAAGTTAGTTGGCTCCTGACTAGATGAAACTAAAATCTGCACTGAACTAAGTGAGGGAGATAACAGATGAATCCGAAATTTCACCAGCTTGACCAGAGCTTCCTTGCTGGGGAGAATTAACTTGTAATTGCCCCTTGGAACACAAAGTTTCTAAATGTACCACAGTTTTTTTTCTCCCCTCCACTTCTGACTAAGCCTTGGCCTATTTCTAGTCAGTTCTGGGTCCTGGGTTCTGTTTAGCAGCAGTGCTTCTGAGCAAGTTGGCTCGGTCTCTCTTGTATACAGTTTAAGAATACCTTGTCCTCTGATTTACAGGAACCTACTCCCAAGCTGTCTTCCAGCACCCACCTTGCCTCAGCCAGGTCATCAGCAGTGTCCTGCAAGAGCACAGGTCAGTGTCCTTTTTGCTGCAAATCCAAACCGGGTGGTGATAAAGTACAGTCAGAGTCAGTGCCTGCTGGGCTGCCAAAGCCTTAGGTTGGGGCTCACTGTGCTACACATCTCTGCGCACCTAAAGACACTTGACAGGAGAAGCTCCAACACCAAGTAATGAGTCTAGGGAGGTGCACTTAGAAAACCATTCCTCTACAGTTGACTGAAGCTTGCATGGCTCCTGCAGCTTCAAAACAATGATAGCGTGTCCCCGAAGGCGTGTAAGTAGAAATCACAGTAAAAGCTAAATGAACATTTTGAATGTTCAAGAAGAAAGTGCACCACATGATTTTATTAAACTAAACGGTGCTAACTAATGAAGACTCGTCACTCCCTACTGACAACCGTAATTACTGTAACCTCTGCTTTTTGTTATCAGGGCTGATGGAGGTTGAGGGTGGGGGAAAGTAGGCCTTGCTGGTTTCAGAAAGGAGGGGTAGTGCTCTTGAGCAGTCACCTTTTGGGGAGAATATTTAGAAGTTGATATGTCTTTTTTTTTTTCCTGCAATCCAAAACTCTCTCTTCCTGCCCAGGTCTCACTGCAGATCGTACATGTCCTTCCGTGAGTGCACCCATGCTAGCAGGCATCAAATCTGACTGTTCCCTGAACATTGGCCAACAGCAGCTGCCTCCTTACAGAGCAAGATCCAAATCTTTAGAGAGTGGCCTTCAAAGCAAGGAACTTGTAAGTGGGGCATATCAGCTGGCAAGCTGTTCTGATACATCTGGTGATGACTCCAGGAGGCACCTTGAACCTTGTGCATGCAGTGATCACGTTATATTGGTTTTATTTAAGCCACGTAGCATGCTAATCTCAAGTTGGGACATTTATTGTTTCCTTGGAGATGGTGTAAAAAACAAGGATGTATGCTTTAGTGTCCTTGTGGGGATTTCTTATTGTTCAGTTTGAATGATATGAAAGAGTTCCTCGTGTAAGACAAAAATGCAACTTCATTACTTGGAAGTATCTGTGCAGGCTTCCTCAAGCAGCCTGTGGCTGGCAGTGGGACAGTCGTGCATTCTCCATCTCCCCTCTGTCTAGACTTTAATACACTCACGAGCATCCTCTCAGCTGCATTAAGAGGAACCAAGTGGCTGACAACATGTAGATAGCAAAGCATCAGTGACTTCTAAATGTATGTAGTAATGAAGTGACCAGGCTCTAAATGTGGGAGCAACGCTGGGTTTGCGCTCTTCTGTGCCACCTTCTGAATCGTGGCCTAGCCCTGTTCTGCGCTGACGGATAAAAGCACTAGATTAAAAGCACTTTTCTTTCCTGGTTGACAACCAAAGCATAGTCCTCATTTGTGTGGGCTGATGGCTCTCTTGGGAAAGATAAGGCAAGAGTGTCACACTGAGGAAAGGGACGCTGTGCCTAGGTGAGGAGGGCCCAGGGCGCCACCTCTGCTGTGCTCTGTATCACAGGTGAGAAGTCCCAAGAGACTGGCTCTGGAGATGGGATTAACTGTTATGGGGACTGAAGGACCTGCTTCAGGAAGCTGCTTGCATTCTTGTCTATAAGCTCAAAAACTACAGCAGGGCTCCCTGTAGTGTTCTTTACTAGTGTTGTCAGTCAACGCCTACTGCCTATTGCTAGCAGAACTGAGTTTTGGGGACAAATGCTGCTGAGCCTCCTGGGACCCAATTTTGAGGATGACTTCCCCAAATGTGTGTGCCTTCAGCTTTCTCTGATGCTTGACCTCCTGTCTTTGGATAGGACTGCCACCTTCCTAGTACATGGCCGTCACCAACCATTGCTGAACTGATTGGAACCAGATATGCAACGAGAATGCTGGAAGGAGAAGGCCAAGGAGGCAGTGATGGTGCCTCTTCAAGAGGAAAGGTAAGTTTCTTCTCCTTGTTGTTGTGCTGTCTGTGCCTTTGCAAAAGCTGTCGGGCTTCATGTCCCTCAGTGCTGAACTGCTGAGGTGCTTTCTGCCTCAATTTATCCTGTTCATGCAGCTGTTCTGAGTTTGGCCCATGGCTGCATGAAATCTTTTAATACTTGTGCTGTGATGACTTCTAATCAAACATATGCTGTGTAAGTTGCCTAGGAAGTAACCCAGCCGTTGCTAATACTTCTTGACTGTTATTTCCATGCTAGCAGAACTGTTCCTGTTGGCCAGCTCTAAAATCACAAAGATATTGACTGGGATTTGGTACACGGTGAAGCAAAGGCTGTTAACTCCCACAGCTGAGTTGTGCTGATGTGAACCACCTTGCTGAGCAGTGGATGCAAAGGCTGGGGAGATGGGGGGCAGGGAACAGCCTGCAGCACAGGACCGCTGGCTGGCCACTTGTTTATTCATCCCGTCTGCTCTAGAGGGCTTGTTCCATCAAGCCCCTCTAGAGCAAATGTCTTCAGTGCAAGTCCTTTGCAACGCAGATGTGAAGACGTTCACACTGCTTGTTTTGGGGATCAGCTTCTTGCCCTCACTTTATTTAGCAGACAGTTCTGCTAGTACAGCTCTGATACTTCCCCACCCTCTTTATCTCGTGCTCCTGGATTCGTTTTCTTCTCACCTTACTCACCGACCCTGCTTTAACTTGCCTCTCTCTGCCTATGCTAAAATGGCTCTCTTACCCACTTTTTGTTCTTGCTGCTGAAGTTTTTTTAGCTTTCTCAAGCTCTGTTTCTCAAGATAATATCACTTCTGACTGCCAGCTCTGTATGGATGTTTTTCTTTATAAAGTTCAAGCGACTCATCAGCTTCCTTATGACTCATTTTTTTTTTGCTTCAGGATTGGATTCAAAGTTGCCCTGACTTAATCTCTTTGGGATTGCTGCAGTCTACCTCAAAGAATGTCTCTCTTCTTCCCTCTCTTAACTAGCTACTGTTACACTCTTGCACAATACAGCTATTGTTTGTTCAAGAGCCTTTTTTTAAACTCCTGTTGTCTGGCAGCTGCCCCAAACCTCTGCATCATAAAAACACGGGCTTACAAATAAGGCTTTTTTTGGCCTTTTTAGCCTTTAATTCCTGTCTTTCTGCTATCCTTCATTGGATCTCTGTTATTGTATGTGGATCTAAAGCCTTTAGGAGGTTGGTTTATATGCTTGCTCTTTGGCAGGCAGTGGATGCTGTTGGTAGGAAGATATTTCCAGTTGGCATTCACAAATAACTTTCCATTCCACAGATCTGTTTCAGCTGCCGTAAGCAGATGTTTCTTAAGTGGCCTTACAGCTGTTACCTCTGCAGCAGGTGAGCTGGTACAAAAGGACTGAATGAGGAGGGAGAAGAGTGAAAGAACAGTACTGAAATACTCAGTATTCAAACGGTTGTAGCACTTGGATGGGAATGGGTTCCCTAGCCTTTCAGTTTTGCCTTACTACACAAGCCCGGCTGAAGTGTCTACAGCTGCAGAGGAGACGGAAAAACTTGCCTCTGAAGTGGTATCAATACTAACTCGTAGTATTAAGCTAGCAATAACCGAATTTCCGTGCTATCAGTAGACTTGATTCTTCTCAGCAATTACTCCCTTCATTTTGCTCTGTAGGTTGCATTTTACTTCAGTCAAGGGCTTGAGAGGTTCTGGGAGAGGCTTTTCAGCAGAATCTTCTGTTTAGGACTGGAAAAGCAGACTCCAGACCTTATGACTGGGAAAGAAGTTGGACCCACTAGTAACTAGTATCCACTTATTTGTTAGTTTTTCTCATGGGAGAGGAGAAGAATTTCAGGCTCATTCAGGCTCACTTAAATCTATTTGAAGCAGCAGCAAAGCACTGAATTGGTTACAAGTAAACCACTGGGAGTTTAGTAACTGGTGTTGGTGCTTGGTGAAAAGCAGTGGGTACTTGCAGATAAAGCCTTCAAGCTATGAATGCTGATGTGCTTCAGCTGACTAAAACTGCCACAAATAGGAGGGCTGGAAAACTGAACGGGGAGTTCTAGACTTGTTCACTTTGCCATCAAGTGATTGTGCCACAATCACATGTTAAGGCTTCTTTGGGAAAGTCACCCTTAGCTACAGCATTGGTATCTGCTGAGCTTTACTCAAATGATAACGCTGGGAATTTTTTTCTCTTAGTGTCGTCTGCTGTGACTGCTGCATCAAGGCAAGTCTAGTCTTTACAACAGCAAATCTTTTTCTGTTTTTTTTTTCTGCACCTCACCTAGTCATAGGAAGCTTTCCTTCACCTCACTGATACCTCAAATCTACCCTCTAGCTTTTTTTCTACAAAAAGAAAAGAGGCCATAATACAAGGTACAAAAGCAGCCAGGAAAGACAGACTATTCAGCTGAAACAGCTCTGGCTCCTCTTTCTTTGATCCTGTGTAAAGTGGTTGGGATTACTCTGTGCTCTATTTATACAAGGGTCAGGGAGTTCACTGCATTAATGTTTATCTTGTAAGTGCAGTAATAAATCAACTACATGCCATGCAAATTTTCTTGCTAAGAAGGAGGATTTCCTTGAGAACTCGGGTGACTTGTGCTGTGATTGTAGATGTCCGTGCCCTTCAGAATGTGTGTTCATCTCCCACTCCACTTCTTAAAACTTGTGAGACTCTCCAGAGAGGAAGACCCAGCTACTCAAGAGCGGAAGAACTCAGAGCTGCTGCATGAAGTAGAGCACTGGGAGTGTTCTAGGTAAGCTGGAACAGATATGGTTTCACCTTGAAAGGTGGTACCTGTTACTTGTATATGCAAATCAACGAACATGATAGCAACTGCTTGATGTAGTCCTGTGCTGGTCAACTGAACGTTATGCTGGATGATTCATCTAGCTACTGGTCTAAACGGACCTACAGTTCTCTGAAAGCATTGTGGGTTGTAGATGACCAAAGGGGAGGATGTGTAGGTGCTGTGAAATCCATTTTACTTTTTAGCTGTCAGGTTGCCAACTGATTCAGGGGTGTCCATGTTAGCCAAGACAAAGTTACTACTGATAGCTTCATTTGTATGAGAATTTCCAGACTCCATTACATTCTATATCAATAATAGCTGTGGGTGCATTACTACAACCCAGCAGTAGCCTCTATCCCTAGAACTACAAATATGCGAATGGTGTCAGGTATAACTGACTGAAGGGTAATGCAACAAATGGTTTCCTGAGTCCTCCCACACACATACAGATACCCTTTCCTTTTTGTCCCTGGGAAGGGAATTATTGCAAAATAAGCTTCTGACAGGTCTGAGTGGAAAAGGCAGACCTTGTGAGTGTAAGTGTAATATCTAGGACTGGAAACATACCTTCTGTTCTCTTCTTTCCAAATATATGTTTATATATATTCTACTGGGTGAACAGGTATCTTTTCTCTCTGAAACTGTTCTTTAATGTAACCAAAATAGCCACAGTGGTTTCTGGTTCAGATGCTTGCACCTCAGTGGCCAAAACTCGAGGCAGTATTCACTACTGACATTATCACTGGCAGTCCTTTGCAGATGCTGCAGAAGAGGTCTGAGTGATGGCATTACTGCCATCCTTCCAGATGTCAAAGAAACATCCTACAGCACATGCTGTAAGGATCCAGTCATAACTTTGGATCAGCCACAGATATCCCTTAACCCTTTAGCTGAAATGCTGTGTTAGTCAACAGAGAGGTGTCAGTAAGTGAAGCTGCTCTGGTGCTTAGTAGCTTCCCCAGGTGGAGCTGACTGCCCCCATTGAACTCATGTACAATCACTTAATGTTGGATTAGGCCTGGGGGAATGGTAGAAAAGCTCTGTACCCTCTAACAGATACCCAGGTCAGTTTTCCTGTTGTTTTTTTCCCTTCCTGCTCCAGCGTGCCTGTTATTTTGGAGCCCCATTGCCTAGCACGGCCTCTGTGCTGTTACTCGAGGACCATGGCAGACTGGCTGACTGCAGACATCTGCACTCAGTGTGAGCATTATCTGCTGAACGTGGCTTCCAACCAACAGCAGAACATCCCACTCAGGAGAATTTCCCAGTCTTGGACTAAACTGGAATGACTCTGCCATACATTTCTCCTGTCACTTGTTCTGTACCTGAATAATTTAAACAGCTTTATGCACTTTCTGACATAAAGGCCTGAATAAAAGACTTCCCTGCTGTTTAGTCTAAGCAGGAAGCGCAGTTAGTATTTATGTATTGCGAAGTATTATAAAACATTGTGGTTTTTAGAACTGTTTTAATTCTTTTATGTGTCTTTGGGGAAAATAAATGTTGAAGCACTATCACGCCTCTAGCATTTCCTCCTTTGCACGTGCAGTTGTCATTTTGTGGCACTGTTTGCATTCCTTGCTAAGCCGACTTTGCCCTATGCCATGAATATAGGGAAACTTTTAAGCTAAAACCTCTATTTCATTTTGCAGACACTTATTCTTCCCTGATAACTCACTGAAAGCACCTGAACTCACTGCTGTGATGAATGTAACACTAGTGAAGGCTGTCAGGCAGCCTGCTCCATCTGTTTGCTCAGGAATTGCTTTTGATTTCTTTCTTGTGTGTGTGTGCTAGCTGTGCTTTGCCAGCAGAGCTCTTCATGGCACTAGTCTATCTCAGTGCCATCATAACCTGAGGGAGGGTGGCTGTTTTCTAGGGAATCTTGGTTTTTGTATTGGTCTACAGCTTTGCCCTAAGCTAAACTGGACTATTGCAACCTGTGTGACACTGGAACAATAAAGAACGTTTTGGTAAACTCTGTGTGTGGTTAAAACCAGAAATGAGATCCTTTGATAGTATGTCTGTTTCTCCCCAGGAATCCCCTATACGGAAGGGGTGTA
Organism: Cygnus olor; assembly: GCF_009769625.2. Classification (NCBI taxonomy): domain Eukaryota; kingdom Metazoa; phylum Chordata; class Aves; order Anseriformes; family Anatidae; genus Cygnus; species Cygnus olor. Next base: position 95,035,128 of record NC_049169.1, read on the forward strand.
GGTGCTCTGATTTGTTTTCCACAGGATTCTCTGTGGTGTGGTGTGCAGGGCCTGGATAGACAGAGCTGGAGGATACAATGGACTTGTAGTTGGAATGAGTCATACTGAAGAAAATAATGACTGCAAAGGGAAGTGAAGAGCCAGTTTCCCCAGAGAGTAGAGAAGGGAAGAAAGGCATGTTTAAGCTGAGCTCAAGGTGTGCCTCAAAACTGCCAGAAGGGTCAATATCTCCAACTGACTTGTGCTAGCCTAACTCTGCTTCCTCTAAATTGCCTGTCTGCAAGCTGATGCCTACATGCACGTTTGGGCAAGCCCTGCAAGTCAGTGAGTGCAGGGAGGCTGAAGCTTTTGCTTCCTTTTGGAGCAAGTTCAACTGTTCTTCCTTCAGTCAATTAGGAGGGGTGCAGCCTGCCTGCCTGCCTGGGTCCTCTACTGCATGTGCTAATTGCTGGTGCTGCTGGGAGGCACATCCATATCAGGCAGGTGGGCTCCTTGCAGGCTGCAGGGAATGGCAGCCAAGCCACAGCTGTGCTTGCTGGCGAGATGGGCACACAGAGTGGGGCCAGGGGCATGAGGTGCTCTTGGATTCCTGCTGAGTGAGGTAGTACAGACAGAGCAAGAAATGAGCTGAGATCAGCCTGTCTTGAGTGATCTGCAAGCCCAAAGAGCCTCTCAGAGCCTAGGTACAGTAGTATGGGGGAAAAGGTATCTGTATTGTGCTGATATAGATGATTTATCAGGATAGCAAAGGCAGCTCTAGGTTCTGTCTATTGTCGGTCTTTTTTTTTTTTACTACTGTGTGACCCACAAGTGGTGTGAAATATCCTCACAGCAGATCACAAAGGCAAAGGAGGAGGTAGGATGATGCTAAGGGGCAGCTTGCCTCTACTGCTTATCCCTGATCTAGCAAGCTGTCTACTCTAGTGATTGTTGGCCTCTGAGCAGGCCATTAAAACCTCTGTCCCCTGTACTGGAGTGATCTCTAGCCTTCCTTGAACTTTAGCTTTCAACCTTTCAACCATTGCTCCTGATCACGGCAAGGCTTGATAGCTTGTGGGGGTAGGTTTACTAGAAATGTACTAGAAATTTGGCTGTTCAGCCACAGCCAAAGGAGCTTGTCAATCTCCTCTTGCCTTCTTCATTTCCCTGGACAAGGAGAGCCCTTTAGAGGGAACAGAGGCCGGGCCTTACCTGGGAGCCATAGAGCATGGGGTGGAGTGGGTGCAGGGAGTCTGAAGCCAGAGTTGGAGCCTCCCATGGGGAACTGGTCTGGGACCAAGCCTTAAGGCACAAAGAGCAGCACCTTTGGGGGAGGTGGAGGTGACTGTGCAAAACCTGTTCTGTTCAGGTTTGGAGGAAAGCATTCCCTCTGCAAGGATGCAGCGGGATTTGATCTGTCTTCTAGTCTTTTGCTGGTTCCTCTCATTATACAGACCAGAGCTTTCCCTGCTCACAGTTAACTGATCCTAGTTGTTTGTGTTACGTACTGGTGAAACTTACCTTTGGGAGTTGGGGGCCTCTTGGTGTCCTCACACAACTGCAGGAACTGTTTTGTGTCCAGGCTCTGGCCTTAGATCCCTTCACCCAGTCCCAGCTGCAGTCTTCAGTGCTGTCCCAGTAGTGAATCATGACTGAAATGTGGGCAAAGAAGTCTAATTACTGCAACTGGCAATAGCGGGAAGCCCTTTTTTAAGGGATAAAGTATAATTGTACACTGAATATAGCCACCCCGGGCTGGCGGCTCCCCCGGGCCCGGCAGGGGGCAGCCACGGGCCGCGGCGGGGCTGGGCCCGGGGCTGGCGCCCGTGGAGCTGCCCCGGGACCGGGCGGTGCTCGGTGTACGGCCGCCTGGCTTCATCCCCGGCCCGGTGTTGGCCGTTTTCTGGAAAATAAAGGATATATTTGTTATATGTAAACGGCCTCTTTGTTTTGTTTGTCACTGCTGGGTGAGGCAGCGGGAGGCGAGGGGTGGTTGGGCTGAGGGGTGACAGGGTGTGACACGCACAGGTGTGCAAGGTCAAAGAGCAGGGAAGGAGATAGCTGAACAAAAAGGAGGTTTTAAGTGTTGGCGAGCCAGCAGGAGAGGCCTTACTGCAGTAACTCTGTGTGGATTTCAACATCTTTTTCTGTTTGATGCTATAAACCAGCTGGGAAAACACAGTGACTGACCCTTGTGGAAAGTAGGCACAAACCCACTTTAATAACCTCACCTGGTGAGCCAGTGCCAGCTACTTCTCCTTCAAATGAAAGGTTGTTTTCAGTGGGCTTTTGACCTGTGTTCAATTTAGACCTGCTTAATTTTTTCTTTCTCTTATTAACGTTAGGGGTGACATTTTATATCTGAAGTAAAACTGTGGATATAGTGTTGGACAGAACTAAATTTAAAAAAATAAATTAGCCAAACTGGGGAAAGGGTCTGGAAGAAACAGGAGGCCATTCAATAAGGGTGTGTGGAAAGTCTTACACTTCAGCAGCAATATGAGCTCCACAAAGACCGACGAGGGAGTGGTGGGTTAACCAGCACTTCTTCAGAAAAGGATCAAAAGCTGAATGCAAGTCGGCTATGTCATGGTGTTGAGGTGATGGAAAATGAGAAGAGATGTGGAGTAATTGGATCCAGCCCAGAGGAGAGCAGGGAGAACAACCGGAAGCCTAGAAACTATTACCTGCCAGGAAAGCTTGAAAGAACTGAAATTCCCCATCCCAAAGGAGGAGAGAACTGAAGTCTTTAAGCACATGAAAGGACACAATCTTTACTCCTTGTCTGTGATGGAAAATGAGAAAGAAAAAAAAAAAAAAGGCTTAAATCACAGCAGGAAAGACTCAATTTAGATGTTAGGAAAAACTTTCTAATGACAGGGATAATAAAGAATAGACTGCCTGGGGAGTGGAGAGCTTTAAGATCAAGTTAGGCAACATCTGTCAGGGATGCCCGAGGTTTAGGTGATGCTGCCTTGGGTTAGAGGGATGGACTGGTCTGACCTTTTGAGGTCCCTTTCAGCCCTAATTTTTCAGTGGTTCTGCGGGCCGACATTAATCTTCTTAATGGTATTTAAACAGTCAGCAGCTTCTCTTAAGTAACTGCTAGCAAGTCTCTTCTCTTGCCTGCGGTTTAAAATTAGCTTAATTTCCATGCATCACTTTCACCCTCCAGCTCCTGAGTCCTGCGCAGCCAACCAGCAGCTGAATTCCTTGACTGCCTGTCAGTACCTTGCTTGTGGCTCTGTAAATATCCAAAAAGAAGAAGGGATAGAAATAATGAATATAGGTGGCTGTCTTCAGTGGGAGGACAGCCTCCTTTTATGCCTTTTTATGTAGGAGATACAGTCTCCTATCTTGTAACAGCCTGAACTTGCGTACATTTGGTTCAGTGCCTGCCTTGCACCCCAGCCACCTGCTTTTCCACCCCACTGCAGCTTTCTGGGGGAGCTTCTTGTGCCCCACTCTGCCACTGTGTGAGGAAAGAGCCACCTCTAGCAAAGGTTGGCCTCTTCCTTGCTGCCAGTTTGTCATAGGGCAAGTGGGGAGTATCCAAGCCCAGAAGCTACCCAACATGTGTGGGCACTCATGCATAACAATGCTAAGGTGTGTAACAGGAGGTGTTGGCATTAATACATTGTCCACAGGTGATCTCTACTCAAATGGCACAAAGCCTAGAAAAAGTGAGGCTGTGGAATGGGGCTGGCCCTGGGTCTGGGAGCATATCTTTCCATCCCTTGAAACTACAAATGAAGGTGAGTTGAGTTTTTCATCTGCTAGCAATGGAGTGAGGACTGGGGAGAAAATGGCAAGGCTCTGCAATCCTTGTCCAGTGGGCCCAGTTCTTGGAAATCAGATGAGTTGGTGAGTGTGTCTTGGAGACAGAGGTGTTTGCAAACTTGTTTGTTATTTGCTTAAAACAGAAAAGATGGTGTTTCTATAGCCGGGAAAAACTGCTCCTAACAAAAGGGGGAACCACAAGTATCTTATCTGCCCACAGAGAAGCAGTCACAGCTTTCTACCACTAATCTTCTGCAGTGGTTTTAACCAGCTGAGATAATTGTGGGGCAGATATGCAGGCCTCCCCATTCTCTTTTTTAACAGACAAGAGCTGTGCTATCTCTCCGTGACTGTTAAGTATTAAGAGTGTTATTTTATATGTGGGAGTAATGTACAAAGAAGCAAAGTGGCCACCGCAGTAGCAGGTTGGAACACAGGGTCTTTCACTCTCAGCCCTGAGCACCTTCTTCCAGACTGTGTTGCCAGCTCGGAGACTTGGGGGCTTGTTATTTATATGCATAATAAAACACCACCTGAATGCAGCTGGAATCCTACCTTTGAGCACCATTAACACTCTAGTGACTTCATTTACAGTTATTTCACTTTGCCTCTCTTGGAATGAGAGTTTCAGGTGTGCTCTCCTTTAAAAAAAAAAAACTGTGAAATATGCATATTTTACAGTAGGTTGTGTTTTTGTAGAGTCTACCCAGACTATATAATAGCCACTCTGTGCACAAATTGTACAGTCAGTTCCACTATCAGAGCTATGACAGTTTGAAGCAGACTTTCTAAACGAGACCTCAAATCTTTAAGACGCTTTTAGGAACAATACAAATACGGCAAGCTCCTAAGTTCCTCACTAGTTAAGGGTGAAGCAAGCTTATTCTGCTGTGGCTTGGGAGAGCTTTTTAAAGCTTTTTTTTAAGTGCTATAAAATTCATAAGCCTTCTTGAGGTATTCTGAACACTGCTGTCTTCCAGGGTTTGGGGGTAGGATGAGATTAATCCCCCAAATGCAAGTTTATTTGAATGAAGTAATTTATATAAAGCGCAGTGGGATATTTCATGGGAAGAGGAAATCAGGGCCTTTTTTATTTTCTGACCAGACATCACCACCTGGGGAACCTCGGTCCATTTCAGCTGAGCACCCTGCATTTTTGGGTGCTGCAGACTCAGAGGTTTTCTGTCTGAGCGTTGCTGCCAGCTGCAGCGAGCTCGATCTCTGCATAGCTCCAGAGCTGGAGCCAGACTGCACGCTAGCACAGAATGGCTGCAGGCCTTTTTGGTGTTTTTACTCTGTGGAGTTTTTATGAGACCATATCTGTCAAACGTATGTGTGAAGATAAATCAAACAAGCACAGCCACGGCTATTAAATAAATGTGAAATCTGAGTGGCTTCCACCAGCCCCTCAGTCCCTCCCCCCTAGCTGCCATGTGTGCTGAGTGTTTTACAGAAACAGGAGGGTGAGGGATGGCTGGTTATGGGAAAGGGAAAGCAGAGGGGAGGCAGCTCCTGGGGAAGGGGCTGACTTCTTTGCAGGGGGAAGCAGAGCTACGAGATGGGTTTGGGGCTCATGCTGCCAAAAGATTTGGGTTTGGAAAGAGCTTGTTTGGGATTTTTATGACTTTGGAAGAGTTAGGGGCTAAAAGCATTTCATCAGGAATGTGGTCTGACCGCTTTCACGACATCCAAAGTGCAGTGAGGATGGGTACTCAGCAGAGGAGGGAGGAAGGTTCTCCAAGAAGTGTGATCAGTTGGCAGTCTCAGACCATGTGTGGGTACCATGAAGTAGCTGTGCAGTGAATACCGAAGCCTGAGAAGGACACCCACCTTCTACATGCCTCACAGACTGTCCTCTCCTGTGGAATAAAATTTTCTTGACCTGATCTCCACTCAGTTTTTCTCCTGTTCCTTAAACTGTCCTTCCCCCAGGAGAAGGGTGGTCCTTCCAAGGTCAGGGTTGAGGCTGCTGACAGGTCAGGGAGGGCAAGGTCAGGCTTGAAGCTGACTGTCTGTACCAAAGCTGTCCCACGTAGGGAGAGGGCCTTGCAGTTTCCAAAGCCATCAATCTCCTCCCCACTTTCACCAGCTATTCACCTCTCCCAGTTTGAAGTGGAAGAAAATACAGCCAAGCTCTTCAAGCCCTTGTGTCGCGCCTCTGGGAGCTGCATTCTTGCCCTCGAGTGGTCAGTCAGTGAAACAGAATAGCCAATATATCACTCACAGCATCTTTATTTGAGGCTTGAATCTGGACCAACGTATCTGAAGGCTACTGTAACTGGGAAATGATTCTTCTGATTTCTGACAATGGGTCCTCTCCTGCCACTAAGGAAGCATTTGTCATTTCCCCCTGGCTGCACTAGGGTTTGGCTGAACGTGCTTATTTACCCCAGCGCTTTGTACGCAGGGGGAGTGTGTCCTTGGGGAGGAGATGGGGGCTGACACAAGCCAAGGCTAACAAATCACACAGTAACGCAGCATGCCATGCTTGTGCCCAAGGTGAAACAGGAGGGCAGAGCCGTGATGTGCTCTGGACAAGGCCTGTAAGGCAGGAGCAGGGGACAGAGGGTATTTGACCTGGGTCCTACGTATGTGAAACCATTGTACCTCTGTCAAATTGCAGTGCTGGTTTTTGCTGGCAGAGGATTTGACCCCAGTATAGTCTGCTATGCATAGTGTGTCATGAAGTCTCCAGGACATTGTGGTCTGCGTCTATCACCAGCGTTCAGTTGAAAGAAAATAAATATCAGAGGTGCTTTTTGCCAGTAAAAACATAAAAGGAAAGAGAAGGCTACCATACTACCATTTCTGCTGAGTTGCTAATGCAAGGCCAAAAGATTGTTAGTAATAATTAGCAATGAATGTGAGACTGCTGTTGAACAAATGATTGATTAACCCCTGGAAGGCCAGGAAAACACTTAGGACCAATCTTTCCTTGAAGGCAAGTCCTCCAGATTGAACTGGATGGGCTTATAGGGCCAGGTTGCTCAGCTGATGTCCGTTCTTAGTTGACGTGCTGGCATTGTTACCTTCAATGAAATCTGAATCAGACAACTTAGGTAAGCTGAAAAAATCGTATCCTAAGTTTTACGTTGATTGTGATTAATGTTAAATATTTAAGGGGCTAGCTTTTCATTCAGTATTGGATAGTTTTGTGGTCTTTTTTTTTTTTCCTGTTTATTTTGGAAATGCAATTCCATTTACAGTGGAAATGCAATTCCATTTACAAGTGCAGGTGTTTCATGGAACAGAAGTAACACGATGGTGAACCCAGCCCAGGATAACTTCTAATTCTCTGGCCCTCCACTTATTCTGCCTCTCTCTGCTTGTGGTCACCAGTAATCTTCTGTTTACATTCCTGCCCTGTAACCAGCAGCAGAACCTTGTTAAGATCACTCTAGGGATGTAGATTGGCTCTGACATATAATGTTTTGAGGAAAAAAACAAACAAAACCCTCCCACTGAGATCTGCAGCACGCGCTAAGGTGCTCACAACATTGGCGCTTGCCTTGGGTGCCGGACTTGCAGCCTTTCCCTCTGCTTTGGCCAGAGGAGACAGGTGCTAGTCACTGGGCAAGCGTGAAACCAAACCACGGTTTTCTCACCTCCCATGGGCATCAACCTCTGCTCCTGTCACCGCCGGCAGTTGTGACTGCGGGGAGCCTCCTTTTGCAGCAGCAAGAGCTGTTTCCCCACCAACAGCATCGGGAGCAGCAAGCTCTACTTTCCAGGGCTTCCAGTGTTCTCGGGTCGGGTCTGGCCCGGCCTCCTTTACCTCCCTGTGACAGGGGAAGTCTGGGCAGGCCCTTGCTGCTCCTCAGATGTGCAAAAAGATCCAAGGCACTCACTGCAGACAAGTGACTGCAAGGGGAGAAAGCGCAGAGGGTTAAGGGTGCTTTAGGAGAGCAGGCTGAGGAAGGGCAAGGAGAAACACCTTGGCTACCTTCCCCACTGAATGCTCTTAGCAAGGCCCTCCATTTCAGGCGGACCCTTCCCAGCCCTCTCCCTCAGCCAGCCTCCCCCAGAGGAGGCTCTGACAGCCACCAGATCTCTGTTCCCCCTCCAGATCCCTGAGGCAGGACACTTATGTCATTCCTGTCAGCTCTCCAGCCTGTTCTTCAAGCTCTCCCCTCACAGAGGCTTCACAGCTGGATACTTTATGCATTTCTTCCATCTATTTGCCCTAATAGTTTCATAACATCAGGCCTGAATCTTTCTTACTGCAGTTTAAGCCTGTTACTGTATCCTAACCTCGCTGTTATAGGCAGGTAAAACTGATCAGTGCCTTTCTCCCGTTGCAGCAATCTGTCATGAACTTGCAGACTTGTTGTGCTTTTCCTTGGTCTTCTTTTCTTAAGGCTAAACTTCAACAATTCTTTCAGATTTTCCCCCAAGATCATGTTCTCTAGACATCTGATTATTCCTTTTTTTTTTTTTTTCTCGCCTCTGGACTGTATCTAATTAGCCTACATCTTTTTTTGGCTCTTTCAAGAGTATGGCACTGATGACAAACAGTTTGGTTTTTAATCGGCTCTAAACCTCAGCTCCAGTAGTTCCATATCCATATTTGTGCAGCCAGTTATTCCTCAGTGTGGAGTCTTGCATGGATTCCTACTGTGTCCTTTCTTTTTTTTCCCCTGTTTCTCTAATTCATCAAGCTGTTTTTTAAAAACTCTGTTCCTGCCTTCAGTGTACTTGCAGAGCCTTCCAGCTTTGGACATCCTGCAAATTTAATCATCTTTCTTCTCGTTCAAAGTCCAAGTCTCTGGCTGACTGGAGTCAGCCAGAGAGAGAAACCTGTGGATCTCTCTTCAATGTGTTCCTGTATTTGGAGAGCCAAGTCCTGTTCAAAACCTTTCTGGGTACCAGTGCTGCGTCTGCTCTGCAGTAGATAGACCACACATTCCTTGCTGGTTTAAGAGGATTTCATGCAAGCCAGTGTCAAAGAACTTAACTCAAGTAAAGATACTGACATCTGCTTCTTCTTACCAGCCTGTGAGATCTGTCTCCTTGTTTTAAAAGGAAATTAGATGGGTTTGTCAAGACTAGACTGTGAAGCTAATATTGATTGTTGCCCATCCCATTACATTCCAGTTCCTTACAAATAGCTTTTTTTTCATTACTCATTCCAGAATTTTTCCTTTAATTAAAATTAACTTCATTGGTCTATAATTTCCCAGTTTCATTTTTTTTTTCCAAAGACTTTCTGATTTGGGCTGTCCTTGCTTTTGCTATGCTTGTATACTAATTCTCAGTAAGCTAGCCTGGATTCCACTCTCTATACACAACCTCCTTCTTCTGCCTGAGTTTAACAGCAGCCAGTCTAGTCAAGCTGGTCTTTTCTTGTGCTCCTTTTCCTGTCTCTGAAATGGTGTAGACCTTGCTGCCTTCCTGTCCAAGGAACCTACTGGGTGCAAAAATCTCCCGTTACTATCAAAGCCTGGGCTGTGGTTGGAATCCACTGTTGCTTCCTGGCTTGTTGGTTTGCAGGAGACCTGTTGTTGTGACGAGGCCTACATTTGGTGACCTGTAGGCCATACTATGCAGTTGATACCCATGTTTTCTCCTTGAACTATATTAATTATAGCATTTCACCTGGCAGATCTTCTGGGTGAGGGTTACCACTCAGCTGAGCCACCCACCTCAGTGCTATCATTACTTTTTTTATTTTGTCTTGTTAGAAATGCATGAATGAGATGGTCACATCCGCAGCAATGCCCAGCAGCTATCCATTGCAGCTACTCTGGAAGAGATGGAATCGATAGCGAGCACCCCTGGCAAACCAGTTCCTCCCTTGCAACTACTTTTCTTACCCTTTGAAGCGAAGACTAGATCTGCATCGCTGTACTGGCAATGAAGTCCTAACTCAGGCCATCTTTGCATAATGTTTGCTCAGGTGTGATGTTGGAAGTGAAATCATCGCTGCCCCTTTTCCAGAAAAAATAGTCATTATTTGCCACATTTAATTAAGTTTTCTCCTCCATTCACACCCCCTCCCCCATCCAGCTCTGAAGTTAGTTTTATAGTTTCCTCTCAGCCTTCTCCTTTGATCCTAAAGTAGCTGTCACCTCAGTACCTACAGCCATTCCTTTCTCACCTTGGCCAGCATAAAATGTGTTTGTGTGTTAATGGCTTTCTCCTCGGGGGCTGCTGACTCTCTTTACTAGTCAGCTGGATGCTAGATGAAATCATTCTCCCTGCTGTTGCAAGTATGTCACATACATATTTCCCCGCCTGTGCTTTATGTTCCGTCCCAAATTCGCTCATAGGAAATGACTCTGTTTTAGTTCATTTTGTTTTGGAAAGTGAATCTGTTGCCAGGGGAATGCAAGAGGTTTCCAGGCGCAGGGTCCAGGTTTGGTACAGGAAGGTGCTGTGCAGACCTTGCCACACACAGCCTGCTGCAACTCCTTGCTCTTGCTCTGCGAGGAATTATTCCCTCCTTAGCACTGGCCATGCTCAAACAAAAGTGTCCTAAGTTGTGTCAGATCTCTGCCTTGGTTGGCTGTGCATGTGACCTGCTCTCTCTACCTCGTCTGATTTGTGTCAGCTAACTTGCCCTGAACAAGAACTGAGGCTTGAGCTCCTTAGCTGTGGTATTGAGGTGAAAACACAGGATCCGTCTCATGGGCATGGTGTACCAAGAGGGCTAATGGGGGACAGGGCCGATGTGGGAAGAGTCTGGAAGAGCAAATCTAGAAGGGAGGAGTGACAGCGTGAGTGAAATGCCAGCAAAGAGATGTGTGCAGCTAGATGCAGGGACCTCAACATGCTCCCACGCTGCTCCTCAGAGGTGAAACCTTAAGCCCCTGTAATCAGTGACAGATGCCGGCTGCTGAACCAGAACCAGGAGAGGGAAGCGAAGATGAGGGTCATGCAGAGATGTGTGTTAGAGAGGTGTGTGAGGAACGACTGCAGATTATAGTCTCCAAAATGAACAAATGTTGTTCACTAGCATTTGCTGAAGATTAACTTTTCTTTTAAACGACCCCCCCATTGGCAGAAAAGGTCTAGAGAAAAGGTCTGTGATTTCTTGTTCTCTTTATTTCTTGGCATATTGCTCTGTGAGTAAGCTTATTAAACCTTACTTCTGCAGATCATTTTCAAATTTATGCTTACATTATGACCAAAAAAAAAAAAAAGGAAGGAAAAAGATACCTCCATCCAAAAAAATGGCTGGCAGAGGATGAAAAGAAGTCTGCTTTGGAAATGAACACTGTCTCTCCCTCTCTAATTCATATGCACACATAGCCTTGGTGGGCAGACCACTGCTGATCAAGGTTACTAACAAAAGTTAAGGCCAAATCTGGAACAAGGGAGAACTCTGAGTAGAAACAGCTCAGCAGATGCACATTTATTTATTACATTCACTGCAGCAGCAAAGAAAAAAACACAAAACAAAAATATTTCTTGTGCCTGCATCTGATTTGCCTGCGATGACCTCTCTTTCCTTCGAGCCAAGTCCTTTCTTTCTGCAGATCTCCATGTATGGTTGGCATTCCACAATTAGGGAGGCGTCAATAAATCAGTGACAGGCAAGCAGGGACTTCAGCCTTCCCTAGAGTTTGCACTGCCAAAAGTTCATCTCTGAGTGCTCCCTCTTCGTTGCGAGCAGCAGTCAGCATGCCTGGGGTTTGCGAGCAGGAGCAGCATGGGCCCGAAGCCGGCCAAGCTCTGAAGCTGGAATCGGAGGGGGTGGGGACATGGATCACATTGGGTTGAACTGAACGTTGTTAGATATTGGGCTGTGCCGTGAGCCAAGAACTTGGGTGGTAGCTATTGTTGTGAATCACGATCGAGAAATGTTGTTATTACATAGTGCTGTACAATGGGCTGGGGCCTGATGCAAGCGGCGGGGATCCAGCTTTGCAGAACATAAAGACCTAAGAAAGGCTCATGGGGCAAGAAAGGCTCGTGGGGCAAAGGGGTAGCAACGCCTGTGTGTGGTGGAGAAGGTGCTCTATGAAGTGCCAGTGGTGTGGTGCAGTTGCCCAGGTGCCATTTGAGGTAGCCATGGTGTGTCTGTCACAGAATGGTTCGGGTGGTACAGGGCCTCAGCAGGGCCCTAGCCTCAGCCCCCACTAAGTGCAAGGCTTCTCTCAAAGCTAGATAAAGTTGTCCAGGACCCCGTCCAGCTGCGTTTTGAAAATCTTCAAGGACGAGGATTTCACAGTCTGTGAAACCTGGGCCAGTGCTGAACCAGGCAAGGTTTTTTTTCTTAGCATTTCTCTTGTCGCAGCCTGTGCCCATTGCCTCTTGTCCTATCACTCTCCACCTCCAAGCGGAGCCTGGTTCTTGCCTTCTCTGTAGCCTCCTTTAGGCAACTGAAGACTGCAAGCAGATTCCCCCTTAGCCTTCTCTGCTCCAGGCTGAACAGGTCCATTTCTCTCAGCTTCTCCTGACAGGCCCACTGTAGCCCTCAGTCCTCTTAGTGGAAAGTAATCTTCCTCTGCCTTGTCTATTTAGACAGTAAGGTCTTTGGGATGGGTTTTGTTATTTGGTACACGCAGGGCAATTTGAGACCTCCTGGATCTCTTTGCAGGGGTCTCGCAAGTTCACTGCACGTAAATAAATAACAGAGCACAAATCAGCTTTGGAAATCCTCTGAGAATTGGGTGTGCAGAGGGGCCTGGAGAGGTGATGAGTTAGAGTGGGGAGGCAAGGGCAATGGATGACCCCTTTATGGGACATCTTTCTTCTGCAGGTCACCCCATTCCCTTGCATATTGGAAATCAGAGAGGGGCTGCAAGAAAATCTGCAGGATCACGTGGAGAGCAGGACAGGGAAGGAGTACACTACTGGGCACTTGGTAATGGTCTCACAGGTGCCCGCACCTAAAATGTGCAGGTGAAGGAGAGCCTGCAGTATCTGTAATTGGCTCCAAAGCCTCCCCATTAGTGCTCAGCTGGCCTAAATCTTTGCTGCAAACCCAGTTCTCCTCATGCTTCTCCCTTGGACTCTAGTCTGTAGCACGAGCCTTTATGTATTGAAAGCCTGTTATGTTCCCACTTAGTTTTCTCTTCACTAGACTAAACAAACTCAATTCTTTCAATCTCCCCTCATAGATTGTTTTCTAAAGCTTTTATCATGCTTGCTGTTGCACCTCAGAGCGCTTCCCAGTTTGTTTACCCCACTGGAGATTGCTGCCACGGCGTCCCTGGTGCCAACTGCAGCACGGTTGTTTTCTCCTATGCCTGGCTTATGAATCTTGTATTCATGCATCCCATCGAGAGACTTGTCTGTTTTGAAACAGCATGACAGCATTGACTAGATTTTTGTCTGTGGTGCCGGGAGCCTGTCCTGCAGCCGTGCTCTTTGTGCAATTAGTCCCCGCTTTGCGCCGCAGTCCCAGCACCTCGCTGTGGCATTCTGTGCTTGCTCTGGTGTGATTTCCATCCCGCTGATTTGAGACCAGCTCTCCAATTTATCCGGATTGTTTTGAAATCCGTTGCTGCCTTCCCCTTCGCACACCCCGTGGCTTCAACTCCTCCCAGCTCAGCGGTGCTCATGAATGCTATCCTGCTTTCTCTACAGCATCCCTGCAGTTGCCGTCCCCATGATCTCCTCTCCTGCAGCCAGCCAAGCTGTTGAACCGCGTGGGGCCTGGGGCAGAGCCCTGCTTGCAGCAAAGGCAGTCGCTAAACTTTGAGGGCAGCCTTGCAGGGAGCTGCACACCTTCCTGTAGGGTGATTTCACCTGGTGGTGTCTGAGACGGTTCTGCATGCTGGTGGGCACCGTGCCTTGCTGGTGCTTGGTATCTGCTGCTGGTCTGCTGGGAGCAGTGTTGCAAAGCACCAAGGAAAGAACAGGCCCCAAAAGCTACTTTGCAGTTCACAGCTGCAAGGATCTGAACTGTGGGGAAAAGAAAAACCAGAGGCAACATGTAGGCAAGTGGGTGCACTGGAGGGTCAGGCACTTCCCTTGCTGCAGCACTGTGAATACCTGAATCCCCCTGGGCCCCTGCTGAGCCGACAGCAGGACCCACCTGTGCCTCGCAGTCTCCAGGCTGGGCTGTGGGCTCACATACTTTTTCCAGGCTGTTTCTCTGGGATCCCCGACAGCATTGCAAGCCCTAGTGAGTCTTCCCCTGGCTAGCACACAAAATGCTCTGTGCAGGGTCAATCTGGCTGGCATTTGTGCTGGAGATGTGAGAGATGGCAGGGTGGGAACAGGGGGACAGACACTGGGCTGGCAGAGGCCAGGTCCCTCTGGCCGCACGATGATCTCCTGCTGCTCCTCCGTCCCTTCAGTTCCTGGTGTGCCCCGTGTCATTTCTGCCACCAAACCATCCCCTCACCCAACAGCAACCTGTCCCCCACGTTTGGCAAAAGCCACCCATTTCCCATTTGCAGCAGCCGCACTTTGATCTGCCAGCACTTTGCAGGGCTTGGTTTCCCCACTGGCTGTGAAGCACCAGGCTGAGGAGCAAAGCAGGGCTGGGGTGTGAGGGGTCTGTGCCTTCCAGGAGCCCTTGGCTCAGCCCCTAGACACAAAGCTAACAGGCTCAGGAAAAGCCAGTGGGTGAGCCAGAGTTTCAAGTTCAATTGCAACAGCATCCTCTAGACCTGTTAATGCTTTTGATTTAGGTATGACATTCCTTTGCATAACTGCTCATATGATGCTCAGGGGATTCATATGTCTGAAGGCAGTGTTTATAGCTTGCCTGTTGTCTTTGCTGGACCGCCATTTCAAAGTAAGTGCAGTTCTCAGAAACGCATTGGTTATGAAATGGACATATTCAGAAAGGGCTGCTGCAATGGTCCTTCCTGATATGTGGGGCAAGCTTGAGGAGAGTTACCTGCTTTCACACCAGAATTACCTGCGTGTCCCATAAATTTGGGTGTTTTTGAATATTATTTGCCCCAGAAATAAGGAACTGGAAATAAGGAACAGAAATAAGGAGCTCCACACTTAGTGGAGGAAAAGTTATTTATAGTAAAGGTAGGAAATGTGCAATAATTAATGTTCCCTGCATGTGTAATGTCTAAGAGCCCGTCATCATTGGAGTTTAGCATCCATCCTGAGTCATGTCCAGACCCTGGCAATTCAGAGGGAATAAAGAGAGGTCAATTTTGTGTCTTCTAGACTCTGTTTGGAACAAGTACCCACATCCTGACGGGGACACCGCACCTTGCAATGCCAAACAGGGTGCCCCAGCTGTTTTGGGAATCTTCTTACAGGATGGCACATCAAGTTTCAGGGCTATTAGTCCAGCACCTCCCACATGGTCTTTGTATTTGTAGAGGTGTAAATGGTCTGGATCTACACCAATTTTTTTGTTAATGGTTTAGGCATATGCAAAATGGAACATCAAGTGTTACTGTGCCTTCTTTAAAAAAGATGTTTCACTTCATATTTAAAAGAGAGAAAAAGCAAGAAAACAGAACAATTTATGCATTTCTTGCCATTTCAAGGCATTCAGCCCTAGTTCCAACAGTAAGAGATGTAAAATATCACCACACAGCTCTTTTTCTTTCCTCAGGTGGCTATGTATGAGTCTGTCAGGTTGATGACTCCATCTTTTTGCACCAAGAAATGCAGATTTTCATTCGTCTCTGTTAAAGGCAGACTCATGGGCCAACCTCCTAAAAGGGATCGTTGTTCAAAGAGCTGCTCTTCCATCCCACTTTGGTAACTTTTTCCATTCGCTCTCCTCAGGTGTGAGGCCCCAGTTTAGCAAGGTGTTTAAACACCTCTTTAAGCCTAGGATGAAGCAGAGCCCTTGAGCATGCCCTCAACCCCAGGCGTGAATCACCCTGCAGGACAGTGAGCAACTAAGCAGGTGCGTGGCCGGAGCAGAGCCTAATGACTCCTTAGGTCCTTTGTCAGCAGCAGCATAAATCCTCCTGGTGACAGGGGTGGGAGTGGGGATGGATGCGTGCTGCTATCGTCACCCCCTCTCCAAAGCTGGACTTGCTCCTGAAGGCTGCCTGCTGCCTTCCTCCCTCTGCTCCCCAGCTGCTGGGTAGCCATCACCTCTCTTGAGAGGAGCAGTGACCTGCTACACATCCAGATTTACAGAAATTTTGGCAAGATCATCCTCCATTTCACAGGAACGTGGGCTGATGGCGAGGAAGGGAGACTGGGATCCCCCCAGGGCCGGCTCCCGGTGACCCGAGCGGGGCAATGATGGCGGGGCCGCCCCGGTTGACGCCTGCTGGGGACGTGAGGGGCAGCGAGGGAGGGAAAGGTTTTCTTTGGTTTTGTTTCTCCGAGCACGCGGTGGCTGGGAAGCCCTCCTGCAGCCGCCTCATCGCTTGGAAAGCAGAGCACCCTCTCTGTTTAATTTTAATGCAGCCCATTAACTAAGCTGCCTCGCTGCACTTTGTCCATCTGGGTTGCCCTGTGCGCGCCAACGTTTCCCTTTCACATTATTCCCCCTTGTGAGACTCACCCCCCCTCTTCCCAGCCTGTCTGCATTGTGCTGCTCAGGGCCAGAGCACAACCTGCTGCTGTTCCTGCACCGAAGGGTACTAGTATGTCCAAAGACAAGCTGTGTGTATTGCAAGAAACTTTAAAAAATGCCCTTATTACACCAGAAATGGAATAAATGCAAAGCATGGCTACCACTGTGCACAACTGTTAAGCGGTAAAAAAATAAAAGGGGAGAAGGGAGGAGGAGGATGGAGGAACTGGGGGCAAGGGAGGCAGCTAGGAAAGTGGGGTCCCTCCACTGCTGCAGCCATCAATTACAGGGCTTGGAGCTTGGTAGCTGCTGTTGTCGGCAGCGTGGAGGGTTGTTTTCTCTCTCTCTTTTTATTTTTTTGTGAGGTCTGGGCAAGGAGGGCGAGCAGCCGGGGGCGGGGAAGGAGGGTGAATACAGGATTTTGCCCAACCCAGTGATTCTCAATGGAGGCTCCGGGCGATGCTCAAAGAAAGGCACCCGCGGGGCTGCGGCGTCCATCGCCGGTGGGATGCTGTGGAAATTTTGGCGCCCTCAGAGGCCCCTGAGCTCAGTCCGTGTGCTTGTGCTCCGCTGCAAAACCGAGGCGGGTAAATAAATAGGCTGTGCAGCACGGAGCTTTGGCTGGGGCGATGCTGGCCTGCGCCAGCTGGGGCTGTGTGTGCGTGCGTGTAAAGCTACACATACACATGCTCATATATATATATATATATACACACACAGATATATATATAACACATTCCTGTGCAGAGCGTGGGCTTTACGGCCATCAGCGGAGACTGCTGGGGCTCTCCCCCTCACAGTTTGTGCAGTCCCCAGCTAGGTGATATCATCTCTTCCAGGAAAACATCTGGTCCTGATTTACCGGCTGCCCTTCTGGGTAATGTGCTCCTTGGATTAATTACTTTCACAGTTAAAAACGTGCACCTTGACTTCACAGTCTGAAGTTGTCCGGCCTCGGCTCCCCACAGCTGGTCCTCATCATGCCCCTTTTTTGCCAGATTAAAGGGTTCTTTGATATTGGGAATCTCTCTCCCCCTTGAAGTGCTGGTAGATCAAATCACTCCTCAGACTCACTGAGGAGTCTGTGCTTTTTAAATTACACACAATAGGGCAGGTTGTCTGGGCTTCACGTCCCACCTCCCCAGCAGAAACCGTTCCAAATTGAGCTGTGCAGTGTTAAATATCCCATGGCACCTGCACCTGCTCGCTCACCTGTGGCTGAGGCAGGCACAGTTGCAGTCATGCCCTGGTTGGGCTGCTCCCACAGTGTAAAAGGAGCAATTAAAATGAAATTCACTGTCCTTTTTGCCAATGAGAAAGTCACGGCATGCCAAGCGAGGGAAGCTGGTGGCCAGCACATTTTTTGCTACTGGTCTTTGAGGAACAGATTCATCTCTTGGGTCAAAGGGTGTTTAGCCACAATAATTTAAATTCGGAAAAAACAAAAAAGTTTATTTTTAGGAACCTTTTACTTTTTTTGATTGTTGGTTTACAACATACTTTCAGATTTTATCTTGTCATCATACTGTGACACAAATGGAGCAAAGCTTTTCAACGAAACCAAGTGTGAACGTGTCTCCCCACCCAGCTTTGCAGTAAACAGATGCCTGTGTCATAGAGGGGACCCTGGGAATGCTCAGCTTGACTGAAACAGAAAGGAGAGCCATGTTGTATCCCGACACATTGCATTTTATAGCTTTTTTTGTTGTTGTCTTCAGCACGGTATTGCTTCTGCATTTATTAAGCTCAAGAATCACGCAGGACAGCATGTGGGTTTCCACCCAGATTTTAAAAAGTTCTCTACTTTCAGCATTCACGTATGTGGTCTTTGCTTCTGGCCCTGTCCTGTTTCTGTAAGCCTGATGCCTTTTTCCATGAGTTTGGCATAAATAGGAGTAACTCCATCTTGCTATAAGGAGTTGGCTGGGGAAGCTGTCCAGCTACAGCTGTATGGGGGACCTGAGTTCTTCTAGCTCAGCCTCCTCATCACTGAACCATCTCCCAGCTGGAGCCATTCCTCAAGAGCTTCAGATTGGGAAGAGAGAAGACTGGCTTAGGCAGCCTTTCCCACTAAATGACATCTCTAAAACAAGGGATTTCTCTCTCGCAGTGTGTTTTATGCAGAACTACAAGTCTCAAGGTGAGGGCAAAGCAGACCTTTATTCCCCATCTTCTAAACTCAGGAGGTAAAGCCACGGGGTGTCCCATGGAGCACTGCAACAGTATAGTCCAGCCCCTGGTAAATGCAGGCTGCCAAACTTTTCTCCAAAGATGGATTAAAATTCATCTTTCAGAAAGATTGCCTTTCTTTACAGGCTCTGTGTGATCTCCAATTGGGCCTCTACCTGCTGCAAATTAAAGCTAATTGAAAAAGTCTCTTCAAACTGCCCAAGCGAGCTGACTGAGGCACTCCATCCCCACTGGTGTGCCGACTGGTGGCACATTTCCACCAGGCCTGTATCTCCATCAGCAAAAACAGAGAGAGCAGTTGGCTCCTCAGACATCAAACCTCCTTCTTCCTGTGTGGTGCTCAGTGCTAATGGGAATGGAAAGGAGAAGAAAGATCTCCTTTCTTGCCTCAAATCCTCCTACCCCACGTCCCAGTCCCAGGGGTCCCGTGTGATATGAGACATGTGTTTTCCTTTCATCCCTGCTTGAGAAACTCATGTTTCTACATTAGCATGCAAGATGGAAGACAGCCAGCCGTTCAGCGGGGCTGCTCTGGGAGGATTTCATCCTGGAGACCACGTTTACCTTTTCCTCGCTGTCTCCCCAGCATTGCCTGCAGCAGGAAATTCCTGACAGTTTGTCACCTCTTCGTTCCTGGAGTTGTTGAGCCAGGTCTCTTGACCCTGTTGGTGATACACTTAGAAATGACGACAGGCATCTCTCACCGGAGGCTGTTTTTGGCAGCTCAGGTACAAGGTGCCCTATGGGGCTGGTGGCGAAGGAGTGGAGAGGGGAGGTGGCTCTTGTCTCACCTGGTGGAGAGGTGCTAATTAAGGTGGCTACTTTGACTTTTCCTCCCCTGACACCCTTTGTCAGGTTTTCCACAGCCCGGTTAGACCGTGCGTGACCAAACCGGCCTCCCACCTATTCCTCTCTTCATCACCAGTCCCTTGCCCAGGTACCAGTGCATGCTTTTATTAAGAATACTGAAACCTGCTTGTCCTGCAGCATAGTGTTCGCTCATTGCAGTGCTGCTCTGTAGGGAAACGGTGAATATATTGTTCCTTTTTATTAGGCCTACAACTGCTTGCTGAGAGAGGAGCCCCAGAGGAATGCTTCCTAACCAGACATCAGCCAGACCTTAACTGTGTGACCTTACGGCTTGTAGACAGCAGTTTTGCTAGCACATCCAAAACAAACCTATCCTTTGTCCAGATGCAGAAACTGCACGGGGGCTGTTTCATTTAGAAGCCCTTCTTTGGACAGCTTATTCCTCTGGCGGCCCAGGAAGGCTGTCAGCCTCTCTTGTGAACTATTTACCACCTCTGCTCTTTGTAATACCGAGACTTTTTGCTGCCTCGCTCTCTCCCCGGGACCAACGGCCTGAAAGCAATAGCACACGTCCAATTCAAGCTATGCGTGACTCCCCCAGCTCTGCCTTCATTATAAATAAGCCAGTTGGGCCTGGCCAGCCCTTCATGGACGTCCATGAATTTTTCCATTCCCAGTGAAGCAGGGATGCTTTAGGTTTCCTCTTTCCCACTGAAATAGCCCAGAGCTTGCTGTCTCAATCTGATTTTGAATGGGGCAGGGGTTCACGGTTCCGTACTGACGCCAAGCCGTGGGTGGGAGCAGAGAGGAGGGTTTCTTTCCTAGGGACTTGAAATCTCTTCTCGGTCTGTTTCTGAAAGATTTCATCTCTCCAGGAAGCAGCATTCTCCCAGGATAAGCTGTTTGTACGAGGCTTGGCCCTGTGGGCTCATGCTGAAGACTTCAGACATAGACAAACCAAAAGCCTGCTCTTTTTCTGGGCTTGGTCCAGTCAGGATCCATATTTCAGGGGAGTCTCTCCATACAAGAAACTGAATCTGAGCTGCTCGTATCTCCAGCTGGGAAGCGTTTCAGATGAAAGAATAGCTTTAGCCCAGAGAGGCATGTGAAACGCCGTCACCCTGACTTAGCTTTCCCTCCAGGCAGAAGACAAAGCCGTGGGCCGGGGGGGCTGCTCGTGACCGGGGTGGGCGGGCGATGAAGGGACTTGACAAAGGGCACACAAACAGGCTGCAGCAGCGACAAGGGGAAAAAAAATGACGTGCCGTTTTGTTATCCCTCTCCAGTCTGCAGGGACTGGTCTGCACAGCTGGGTGTGGATCAGAGCCTCCATACTATCCGGACAAAAAAAAAAAAAAAAAAAAAAAACAGAAAGATAAAGATACAGAGATTGAGTTAGGAGCGAGCAGACCCCATTTCTAAGGGGCTTTTAGCAGTGGTGCCAAAGCTGGGGGCCATGTGAAACACACCCCGCTTTAGATCATGAAAGCCAGCACCTGGGGCAGATTTTCTTCCAGGGCTGGAAGCGTGGGAATGCCTTCTCTTGAGGTGTATCTTATTTCTGTGGTCTGGCTAAAGAGGTCCCTCACTCCCAAACCGTCACAGCCTTTGTTTCTTTCCCAAACCTCCCAGCACAAATCTTTGCCTCGAGATCACCGGATCAGCTGCCACCTCCCTGCGCTGGTCCCTACAGTACCCGCCAGCCCCGTGTGTTTTATTTCAGACCGTACATCTTGGGATGAGCTGTGTTTCAGGCTGTACATACCCAGAGGAGCTGTATTTTGGAGACTGTACATCCTCGCACCCAGCAGCAGCATCCCTCCCCCTTTCCAAAAAGCCGTCGTGGGTGGAGGTGGCGGGGGGAAGTAAGATGTCACTCTTGTCCTGGACAGAGAGACAGGGACTTGTCACTGGAGGTGGGGGCAGAAGGGGCTCGGGGGAGAGGAAGAAGATGCTGACAGCCCCTCCCCGAGATGTCCCTGACCCCTGCCCGGGCTTTCCTCATTGCCCCCGTGCATGCTCTGGCCAGTGGCGCGGGGGGCCCTTAAAAAGCCTTGCTGAGAAAGGTATTTCTTGTTGGGGGCATAAAAAAAAAAAAAAAAGCGGGAGGTGGTAGGGGGGAGAAGAGAGAGGGCAGGCCCCTTCGCTCCCCACTGAGCCCATTTCTCCTGCTTTGCCGGAGCTGTCAGCCTTGAATCCCGGCGGCGTCCCGTAACGAATTGGCAGCAATGGGGGCTTTGGGAGCCAGGCGAGCGCGGGCGCGGGGGCTGCGCGGGCGGCGTTGGGGATAAAGGCGCCTGTCACCTCCTTTGTGCCTGCCCGTGGGGGCGTGCGCCCCTCGCTGCGGAGGGTTTGGCTGGGGGGCGAGGGGATGGAGACAGGGGCAGGAGGGAGCTGCTCCCAAAGGGATGGGGAGCGGGGGGCATGGGGCTGCTCCTGCTGCCCCCCACAAGGAGTGGGATGGTGTTGCGCTGCGATGCTGGGGAGATGGAGAGGCCAGCGCCCCATTTTCCATCCCACAGATGAGCCCTTTCTGTGTCTGAGGTAAAATCTCCTGCCCCAGGTGAGAGCTGTGAGCCCTGTCCCTGCACTCAGGTCTCTGTTCGTCTTCTGGAGACAGAGGCTGGGGCTTCTCCTTTGTCACGGAGCCAGTTGCACAACCACGTCACAGCGTCGCAGACAAAATATTGTCCGGGCGACGTTTTTAATGGCTTGGGTTGACTCATGTAAAAATGCCTCACTGTCCGTGACATTTGCGGAGACAATCTGCTGATAAAAGGATTCGTGCGTTTGCAAATGGAAAGAAAGAAAAATAACAATTGCATTTCTCAAGGGTCCTTCACAGTGGAATTTAATAACTGAAACAACCAAACACGGACAAGTGTAGGAAAAACAGGCTCCTGAGGCAGTTGGGCAAGAGTACAGTCAGTGAGCACACATAGCACAGCGGTGCTCGTAGTGTGTGACATTTGTACTTTGTACCCAGTCTGCACCCAGCTTTGGGGATAGAAAATAAGTGAAAGATGGTCCATGCATTCATAGGTCTGAAGGCCAAAAGAGATAATTAGACCATCTAGTCTGAACTTTTTGTTTCACAAAGACCCCAGGATGACACCCAACTATCCTTATTTTGAGCTAAATGACTTGGATCTGACCAGCATTTTTCTTTATCACAGTGTTTTGTCTCTGGAGCTTGAGTAGACCCCATGTAAAAAAGTCTGGGCTCTTGGCAAAATGCATTTACTGTTCTGTGTTTGCCTCACCTGGCTGGTGCCACTGCTGGAGCGAGCAAGTGCCACGATAAGGCAACAGATCAGTCTGTTCTTAGAAAAGGAGAACATATCATCTGATGCATCGTTACACTTTGGAAATCAGTTCTTCGTGGAATGATTTTTTAAAAAAGAAATAGAGAAATACATTAAAAATACATAGTTAATATTTTTGAAGGCTTTCTGCTTTGTTTGAAGCTTAATGGATTGCCTTGTTGCTTCCTCCATGCCCCAAACACCCAAGGGCTAATGCAGCTCTGTCCATGCTTGGTCCATCCAGTGGCCACCAGCTCCAGCCCAAGTTCCCAAGGAGCTCTGTAAAGAGATTGACTCAGCTCAGAAAGGAACAAGACCCTGGCGCGTGCTCCAAACAGTTGTTCAGAAATGCCTCCACAGCCACAGGCTGCACTGGTGCTTGGCCACTTGTAATGATTGCACCATGGGCTCTGTGGATGACTGCCTTAATGCTCTGCATTTGCAGGGCACCTCGCGCAGTACCATATTAATGTGTAATATTAATTACCCCAGCCCACGTTCAATGCCAAGGCCCTCCTGTGAGGGTGCGAGTGGGGCTGGCACCGCTTTTGCAGTGATTTTTCAGGAGCTGCACGGATGGGCATGGTGCCCACAGCTGGGGCCCTGCTCTGCCCGAGAAGAAGTGATTCCTGGCAGAGGCATCAGCACAAGCCTCACATTTGCTCTCTCTCAACTGACAATAAAAAATAATTCATTTTCAGGTAATACGGTGCTGTTCTTTCCATGTGGAAAAATTGGGAAGGCATGCTAGACTGTCACTCTTTTATTTTTCTTCTTGCTAACTGCGTTGATTTCTGCCTCCCCACTCCCAGCTGCCACTCCTCTCCAAGTTGCCCTTTTTGACTCCTCGATTAACCTCTTTGTCCATCCGTTTACCACTAAGGACATGGCGATCCTGGGATGTAAATCTGCACTGACGTCCCTGCCGCTTGCCTGCTTTTGCAGGAGCTGACATCTGCGAGACTCGTGGCAGCACCGAGCAGTGCCCTCCTCCCTGAGGGCTGCTGGCCCCTTCCCAAAGCCCAGCGCCTTGGTCTGGGACAGAAAGCCAACAGCAAGCAGCCTGGACGACTGCTGATGCTGGTCTCCAGCCACCAGGAACCACGTGAGCCTGGGTGTAGTCTACACCCTCTGGTTTCTGCTGGCTCACCTGGCCTTCTGCTGGCTCACCAGCTCACCCTGCTTGCCGTCACTTCAAGCCATGGACTGTCTTTATTCATTGCATTAATTTGGGCAGACACCCTTGGTGAGACTTTGGTTAATTTGGGGCCCAGGCCAAACTTTCACAAGCTTTGCTTTGGAGCTAAACTGTGCTTTTTAGACAGCATCTTAGGAGTAACTTTTAGGGTAGAAACAAGGGCAGCTGGGCACAGGCTTTGTTTTGAGTCATCATGACATACCAGAGTTGGTTTTCGGGCAGAGCAGAAACTTGCATAAGGCCCCAGCCCACATGCGATGCCTTTCATGGAGCACTGGAGCTGCTGTTTCTTGAAATGGGAGGTTTGTTCATCTTAGCAGGAAGATGGAGGGGTTTTAGGGACACCTCCAGAGTCAGGACAATGTGTTTGCTCCTAATGTCACCTCAGGGTGAAACAGCTCCTCTCTACACAGCAAATCTCTGACAAGCCTCACAACGGGAAGGGGGCCAGAGATGGTGGCAGGCCCTGATGGTGCATCCCAGACTGTACTAATAGGAAGGGTCACCACAGCACCATTTTCCAGGGGTAAGGGCTCTGACATAACAGCATTATTTGCCCAGATATGGGCTTTATTCTGTATTCAGTCTGATTCTTAAGGCCTGTTAGAGGCAAGCAAAGCACTTCTCCTGGAGCCCTGCAGCTGGCACCGCTGCTGCCAGGCAGAGGACAGGGCCTTTGCTGAAAGCCCTTCTGAGCCACTGAGGGAAATGGTCTCACTGATGTTTACGTATTGAGCCCTTTTTCTTTTGCTCAGCATTATCCAAATCAAGCAAGACGACTTTGTGGAGGTTGAAATAAATGAGCTGTCCCCTTTGGTCCTATAGGCACTAAAACTGGGCAAGCTAAAAATCCCATCTTTGATATGCTTGGATCACGGCCTTCCTTGCTTCATTGGAGGGTGTGCTCTGATGATGTTGCTGTCCTGTGCCCAGCTGCTTGAAAGATTTCTTTTAATTACTTTCCTTTAACATAGCTTCCCTTAGCACGAAAGGAGCCATAAATATCGCAGCTGTGCAAAATGGTGAGAAGACATGATACAAACCTATGTGCTCAAGAGGCCTGTGAGCCTGACAGCGCACTGTAGGCAAATGGTTTTTAATGAAATCATATGCAAGTGGCGTTTCACCAGGGTTTTCATCTGTCTCTTCCCACTCAAGTGAAAGGAAATAAAGGGGCATACTCTTTAAAAAAATATTTTTAAGGTTTTAGAAAGAAGCAGAGAGAAAAGAGAGTGGGACTAACAGGTGGCCTGTGTTCTGCCCGGGGCTCTCCCATGGGCTAGCTGTATGATTTTGTTCAGTTCCCACCACTACTCTGCTCCTCTGTGTCCCCATATGTAGGATGGGAAGAAAGACAACGAGTGGATAAGGAAAATGGGAGCAGAGATAGGGACGAGTAGGTGGATAATGAGGGGAAAAGATTAAAAGGTCATCAATTCTCAGGCTGCAGGATTCAGTTCAGTATTTATATACTGCCAGGAGGAAATCTGGGAGCTGTATGATACAACTGCTCCCAGCAAGATTTCTTGCACTTCCTATCGACACCGGGCAAGCGGATCTCAGCTCTGGCCCAGTCAGGCCTTTCTTGTGTTCCTACCAGCACCCACTTTCACAAAGCATCTCCCCATAGGTAAGCAGGAAGCTGTGCACGAGTGTTATTCTTATT
Source organism: Cygnus olor (assembly GCF_009769625.2). Taxonomy (NCBI): domain Eukaryota; kingdom Metazoa; phylum Chordata; class Aves; order Anseriformes; family Anatidae; genus Cygnus; species Cygnus olor. The sequence goes on from NC_049169.1 coordinate 95,060,462, forward strand.
AGGGATGACTGGCTGGAAAGGCCCAGGCGAGTCTCCACCCCACCACGGTCCACAATGGGGCGATTACAAGGCAGCAAGTTAAGCTTGAGCTTTGGGGGCTGCTGTCTTGAGCTCTTCCAGCTCGGGCTCCCTCTGCTTTAGGAGGGGTCTGTGCTGTGGTGCCCAGGGAGAAAGGGTGCCGGCTCTGCCATCCCCTCGCCCCTGGTGCTGTGGGAATGCGGCTGCATGCCGAGGGGGTGCCGCACTGCCCCGCAGGCCTGCCGAGCTGCAGCCGCTGCCTTGCCTCTGGGGCTGAGGGCTGGGGGAGCTGGGGGGGCGCCGGTGGAGGGGGGAAAGGAAGCAACTTTTTAAATAAAAAAAAAAAATAAGTGATGAATAGATCGGCTAATCCCGGGAAAGCTTGAGAATATAGAGCAGCGTCTGTGGGGCCTCCCTTTTTTCTTTTCTTTTTTTTAATTTTCTTTTCTTTAATTTCGCTGCAGCACGTATAATCAATTATGGCCTGAATCGGGGATAAGGGGAGGGAAAGTACTTCAATTCATAAATCAATTTTATACGGTCATCAGTCAGGTTGTGAATGCAAATACCTCTGTCGGTTTAGGTTATTCAGAATTAATTGACTCCCACCGGGCTGGGCTGCAGATGGAGAGGAGCTTTCTCACAAAGTCTGCTCGGGCTCAGCATGGGGGCAGGCAGGCGGGCCGGCTTCCTCCTCCTCCTCCTCTTCCTCTGCTTTCCTCTCCAGGAGCATTATGCTGCTGGCACTGGGGAGAGTTTTGTGTGCGTGTGCGCGTCTGTGAGAGGGAGCGGGAGAGATGCTTGAAGAAAGAAAGGGATATGCAAAGATTAAAGTCACAAGCCCCCTCTTCAGCCCTGGCCTGCACAGACACTTTTATGTGATTAGGAATGCTTTGCTTTCAAGGGTTTGCTTTTAAGCCTTGAGCTTCTCTTGAACTTCTCCAATAAGAAAACAAACAGCAGTGTCAAAGCCTCCCCCTGTGCCTGGAATTCGGGCGAGAATCGTGTTATTAAAAAGCCACTTTGCTACTGGGACTTTGGCATCTGAGCCACTGTTTGAAAGCCTGTCTGGGGCAGGAGAGATCGAAAGTCATTAAACATCTAGTGGTTGTTTTGGTGGCCTATTGAAAAATGAGTTTTGGAGGGTTTGGGGCCACCGGGAGGACGCAGGACACAGGCAGCCACCTGGATTCCCCCTCCCTGCTCCTCCTGGCTGTGGCAGACCAGTGGCCAAATTATCTGGTGGAGGGGGGCTTTTTGGAGGAAGCCCAAGGGATGGATTTGTTGTGAGGGTGAAGATGTGTGTAGCCCATAGCCCCCCTTTTCTGCCCCCGTTAGCGCTGCCCTGCTTTGCTAGGACTTTGCAGACCTGGGCATCTCAGCTTCAAACCCCAGGAGAACTTCCTCTCAGCTCTCCAAACTCTAGAGAAGGAGGCCCTCAGATATGCACCAGTAAATAGCTAACTCATTCCCTCAGCATATACGAGATCAATTGCCAAAAACAGTTGGCACATGTATACCTCTTTTAAACAGGGGTAAACTGAGGCAGAAATGAGGTGGCTTGATCCAAAACACCACCCTTTAAAAACTGGCATAGCTGGAAATAAAGCCTAGGTCCTGTGATCATTACTGTATCCACCAGGGCACAGACCTGAGAGATCACCAGAGAGCTGAACGTACACTTCTACCTTTTGTAAAGTAAAAGATAGGGCACGTTCATGCCTGTTTTGGGCTTTGGTGGGGCTGGATGACCTGGTCTAAGCTGACCTGATGGAGCTGATCCACATGATCCTGTGGAAACAACAGGTCAGCAGCACTGAAAGCTCAGAAGACACCATGGAGACAGTCATCCCTGAGGCTTGGCGATGCTCAAAGTGCCCCGGGAGGAGGAGGCTGCAGAGGAAGATGTCTGTAACTGCGTGCAGTTCAGTGGGGAGGTGGAAAGCTGCCTTGCAGGCCTTCAGCGGGAGGAGTGCGGTGTAGACCTTGGCAAAGGGAAGCAATAGGGAGCAGCAGAACAAAAGAGCCATGCAACTTCCCCTCAATGCCTTCCTCCATTTTGAGCAAATCTGCTATTTTAGTGATAACCAAAGAGACAGGTGCTCTGGACAGCCTTTCACAAGGGTCTGCCAACTTCACAGCACCCCTTATCTTCAAAACCCTCTGCTATGTTTTACACATGCAATTTTGCCAGAGCCTCAATTTTGTCAAATACCGTAGTCTAGAGAAGGCAGAGGTTGGTTTGCTAACTCCAGCACTGACCAAAGAGCCCCAGGGAATTTACCACCGCTGCTGTATGCTCAAGTGCAACCTATGAGAAAGAACAGAATAGGTATTTGCAGAAGTGTTGAGTCCTTCAGGATGAAAATGAGAATTGTGTGGACACGTTCAGCTCCCTTCTGCTGGCGTTGGTGTTTCTGACTGAGTCTCCCTCCTTGGAGATCTTCAGAAGCATGGTCCTGGGCAGCCTGCTCCAGGAGGCCCTACTCGAGCAGGGGATTGGACCAAATGACCTCCAGAGGTCCCTTCCTACCTCAGCCATTCTGGGCTCCTATTATTCTGTTTGCTGTGGTCAGCACGGTTTCTCTGCTGCTCTTGCTCCTCACAGCAGGGGAGCAGGAGGCAGGAGTGTTTGGTGTGTCCAGCTTGTGGTGCCACAGATGAACCTCGGCCATGTGGCTCCTCGTGTAGCAGCCAGGTGCTCTTTCTTCCCATGCCCAGTGCCAGAAAACTCATGCCTTAGATAAAACATGACATTGCGGCCTGTTTCGCTCCAACACTCCACTCTTTGTGGACTTTGTCCAGGTCCCATCTTCCCGCTGGCCTGACAGGAACCAGGCCTGACTTTTCCTAAACACGGCCCACCGGGGCCAGAAGCTGGGATATGTGCCGAGCCAGAGCCAAATCCCCAGGTTAGAAGCCCCTGAGATTATCTGCTTGGGATTCGTCAAGTTACAAAGTAGTTTAAAAAGCCTTTCTGCTCGCCAATCGAATTTCATGTGCGAGAGCAAACCTACTTTAACGCCCCGCCGGCTCTCCCTGCATTCCCTCGCTGCTTCATCGTTCAGCGCCCGACAATGCTTCATGTGTTTCTGTTTGCTCAGCATGCAGAGGGGAGGCCTCCCCCTCGCTGGAGCTTTCTTAGCATTTTTAATCATGTTTATAAAGTCAAATACCTAAGTGACCAAGAGCTGCCGGAGCCGCTTCTCCGCCCGGCGGGGTACCGAAATCTCTCCTTGAAGTCCGTGGGGAGAGCCACGCTCCGCCGAAACGCCGACCAGAGCCGGGGCGCCCGCAGAGGGGAGGAGCGAGCCCCTTGTTCGACTACACAGCCCCTTTCACGGGGGCCCGGGGAAGGAGGGGGAAATCTTTACACCCGCGGTGGGACTTCTGAAGAATTTACAGTCGTCTTTCCTGGAGACACTAAAGATTTTACAGCCCTGGTACCAGTGGTTACAATGCCCTACGGAGCGCGGGGCTGAGCGTGTGCCAGGGACCCCTTCATCTCGCCAGAGGCTGGCCGGCGGCCAGGGTCTTCGAGCGGGGCCGTGCTTTTCAGCAAGGGAAGGGAGCGAGGCAGGAGCAGGGGGAGAGGCCGAGCGGAGGGGGCGAGGAGGGGAACAAAGGAGTGCGGGATGGTAGAGCTGCAGGAGGAGAGGAGGCGGTGAAGAGCGAAGGGAGGCAGAGGAAGGAGAGGAGGTGAGAGTGGAGGACGAGGAGGAGGCAGCCCGGGGTGAAGGAGATGAAGTGAGGAAGGAGAGGGAGGGAGAAGAAATGTGAAGGACAGCAGAGGGAGGAAATGTGAGAAGAAGGAATAACAAAAAGGGAGCCAGGAAGAGGGAAAGGAAGGAATAGCAAATAAGAGCCAAGGAAAGTTATAAAGCAAAACAGGGTTTTCAAGCAGGTAGAGCGAGGAGGCTCAAAAACAGCTCACAGCCCAGTTCCCTGGGCAGCCCCAGCAGAGAAAATGAGGCTTTGCAGAGACCCTCCCCAAGCCTTTACACTCTCAGAGGAGCTGGCAACTCTTCTGCATGCCCTGTTCTGCATAAACCTGCACACCAGGTGCCTCTCTGGCAGATGCTCACCACAACGAACACGCGGGTGTGCATACCTCTACATGCACATGCAAGCGTGTCACACACCCCAACGTGTGACATCTGGGCTGTGCACCTGCTGTGCACCAGCAGGCGCTCCTCGTGCCTTCCCCTGCCCGTGCAGCACCCACACACCCAGCTCCAGCTCCACTCCCTCTTCGGCTGGCTGCAACACAAGGCTTGTGCTCTGTGAAAAATGCTGAGGTTTGGCCATATGTGTTCACTTCTTTTCTTTTTTTTTTTTTTTTTCCTTTTCCTTTTCCTTTTTTTTTTTTTTTTTTTGGTGGTGGTGGGGGAAGAATCCAGCAGAAAAATGAATACCTGAGGTAATTTCTGAGTGCTGCACCTGCTTGTTTTGCAAATGGGAGGGTGTTTCCCAGGGGTCCCATGTGCTGGTACACCTCCTGCTAGCGGAGCCATGGCAAACATGTTGCTCTCAGGCCAAAAGGGACATACAGAGCTACTGCCAACAGTGTGTGCCCAATCCACTGTGTTTTTAAAGCATGATACGCCAACCTATACTCAGGGAGGGTCAGCCACAATCATAAAGGTCCCTTGTAGTGAACTTCATGCTCAACACATCTGTCTGGTTATAATGGACAGAAAATGGCTTGCAACAGAGATTTTCTAGATTTTATATACATTGTCATAGCCCAGAAAGGGTAGGGAACCAAAGGGTGAGAGGCCTGGTAACTGCATGTTGGGATGAAGCAGCAAAAATGGTTTAATTTTCCATTAAAATCCCTCCCCATGAGCTGTGCAAACTTTCTCCTGCTAGAGAAACGCCATGCAAAGGGTAACACATTGCTGGTGGCACTCTCCCACATGGACAAGAGCCACAGGCCTGAGCTAGAGGCCCAGCCAGCAGCCCGCGGAGGTGGGTTTGTGCACGTGGCCTCCCTGGGAGCGTGTCCTGACATCTGAGCACCACGGTGGAGCCACAAGGACCTCAGGAGATCATCCTCTGGTGTCAGACCTCCTCTGTGGGTGCCCCAGGGGACACAACTCATTGGGAACAGCTGGACAGATGGGTGCCATTATTTCGAGGCCTACCACATGTGCATCTCCTTCAGCATGTAGACCAGCCTTTTGGGAATGCTTACCTAGTGCCACTGGCTGTTATCACCTCCTGTTCAAACAACGCCTCCTCAGAAATGCCCCCATCTCCTTTCTCCCCATATTTTCCTTGAATCTTTTGGCTTTCCCACAGAATGACCAGAAAAGCATAGGGTATAGTGCATGCATTGAGGGGACAACCAATGTGAAACAGAAAGGAAATGACAGAAATACGTATTGGGCACGCTCTCTGGAACCAGCAATGCAAGCTGAATTTGCTTTGTTTTTATTCTTCAACCTGTTCTTGTTCGGTCATCACAAGTGGCAGTAAAGCCGAGACGATGCTTCGGATACACACGGTCATTTTACTAGGAGAGATCACTGGGAAGCTTACATGTCAGGGCAGGAGTGGAAAGTTGCTGCCTCTTGTGCCCAGACTTTCTTGTTAATCCAAGCAATTCACCCACAAAAAACCCTAATGACTTCAAACCATAGTCCAGTGGGGCCCCAGCGTCCTCCAGCCATAAACAGAAGAGAGAAATGGATCTGATAAAGAGCAGCTCGTCTGGTAGGCTTGGAGGAATGTTAAGTGCGTAGTCCGTGGGAGCAGGAACAGGCATGGCAGAGCACAGATCTTGGCTCCGGGGCTGATATACCACAGATTGTGTACATCTTTCTCTCCTGCGGGTGAATAATTGTCCCCCCGGCTGGTGGGGAGCAGGTTCCTCCTCCAGCCTAACCTGGCCTCCAGCTACGACACACCGTCCAAACGTTTCCAGGCTCCAGCAGCAGCCCGTATGAAGCGAAAGAGCTTGGCACCTTGGGAGGTGTGGCCCACGGCCTTCATTCCTGATGTTATTTGGTTCCCTAATTTTGGAAAGAGCAGTGGAAACAATTAGGTCTCTTAATTTCTCCGAGGCAAGATCCAAATACAGAAAAGAATACATCTCCCAGGCAGGGAGAAGCGGGGAATTAACTGCCTTTTTTTGGATGAGATCAGAGAAAGCTGATTTATGAAGCAAAGAGAAAGCAAAGTGCTTTTATGGGTAAAATGTTCCCTGCTTATTTCCTTTCTGTCAGACTACGTTCCTCCCACGCTTCTGGCTGCAAGCTTGCTCCTTGGAAGCCTGTTTAAGCATTTCAGCATGTGCTGATTTAACTGGGCAAGGATTCTGACAGATCTTTGCAGAAAACATCACAGGAGCTGCTGGAGGTGACTGCCTAATGCTGACCTGGGGCACACTGAAGAGGACCAGGCTGGTGAGCAAAGATGCAGCCAGCTTCATGCTCTTGCAGCTCCCCCAGAGCATCAAGCTCTCAGGAGATGCTCCTCCTGCTCTGCTGGGTTGGGGTGTATCTCCCCACCTGCTTTTTCTCCTCTTGAGGAGTTAGAGACGAGTCCGGTCCATGGAGAGGGGGGCTGAAGCCTCTCTGAGACCGGGGGCGTTTGGTTCCAGCTCAGCCAGAGCGAGTGAAAGCAGAACGGGAGAGAAATTCAAGCGGGTGGGTGTGGAATGAGAAAGCTTGTGCGAGTGAGTTTCCACACACGGGGCTTTCAGCTCCTGCCAACGTACACATGGGACGGATGAACTCAGGGGAACTCAGAGAGGCTTGTGTCTGCTAAGGGAGGCCGTAGCGAACATCTGACATCGAACTACGGGGTACCAGGGCTAAGACTGGGGTATCTGCGATGCTGACAGTCTAGCCATGGTCCTTGTGACAAAGGTGTCTCTTCAGGGCCAGACTGAGCTGCAAAATTCATCTGCTGTGCCCACCCATCCCAGCCATGCAAGCACAGCCCAGTTTTGACTTAGGTAGGTGCAGCCATCAGCGCAGGCATTGATGGAGGGAACATGAACAGAGCTGTGCTGGTGGTTTATGGAGCAGGTCAGTGCAGCCTGGTTTGCACACGCACCAGACTGTCCTGCAGGGGTGTGTAAAGGTCTTGGTGCCAGCAGCTGCCACCCCTGCTAGGCACCACCTGCCGATGAGGTGTCCCCCAGAAAGGACACCACAAGGAGGCTGTAAGGGACAGGAGCAGCCCAACACCTGGCATACTCACACAACATCTAATCAGCAGAGGGGGCATAATGAAATTATCCCCCCGTGAAGTCAAGCAAAAGAGGAGAATATTGTTTAACAACAACCACAACGATGTCTAGAAGACCCCGTGCTCAGACCCCAAACTGCGGTAGGTTTACAGGGAGGAGGAGGGAGTAGGGAAGAGAAAGCCCCACGAATTGACCTCTCTCCCCCCTGCCCCCGCCTCTTTCTTTAAATCCCCACCTAGTCAGGAGTGCTCATTAAGGATGGCTCTCGTTTCCCTAATTAGGCTGCCCCCTTCTCTTCACGGGGCTCCAGACCTCTGCCATTCAGCAATAACAAGAATAACAAGAAACTCGTTATTTTACAACCTGGGCCAAGGAGGAGGGGCGAGGGGGAGAAGATGGGCTTTGTGATGGGCTGCTCGAAGGGAAGCCAGCTCAGAGAAACCTGGGGGCTGTGGGGAGGGCATTTTTAAGTGCAAAGTGACATTTAGGCAAAGGGGACTCTGGTAAGGACAAAGCTATGCCAGCCCTGGAGGTGTGGCGAAGCATTCACAGATCCCACCAAATGACCAGGCAGAGATCTCGCCTCAGGTTGGCGCACGCTTTGTGTAGCATCCTGCCCCGTGCCCAGCCACCATGACCCCACATGTGTTTAAGTGTTTTTCTGGATGAAGGGGGGAAAACATAAAAAAAAAAAAAAAAAGCAATGCTCACCACCTTGCAAAATCAGACCCTCCCTGGCCATTTGGAATGAATTTTGTCAAGAACAGCTTATCGTCTCCATAAATTGTCACAGATCCATGCTATTTTGCAGAGTTAAACATTTCAACATTTTATCCACATTACCAATTAAGCCATCTTTGCTCAATTTATGCCTCATTTAAATAACTTATTACATCAGATATAGCTTTTTTATAGTTTGGTTTTAAGTCTCTTTCTCATACTCTCTTTAAGACTTGTCTAAGTCTTTCAAGATGTTCTTTAAAGCCCTCAGACCAAATTAAAACATCATTCACTGGAGCTTCGGCACTTAGCAGTTTCTCACAGATCTGGCAATTACCCTTTGAAATACCTCGGGAGCAGAACAAATGCCAAATGGTGTCTGCCTCAATTTATACAGGAACGTTTTCAAGCACGAACGTCGAGTTATGCCTCAAAATAGGTACAGGCGTGCAAGCCAGCAGCCCTGATTTTTCTGATGTGACGAACGTCCTGCAACAGTGTCCTGAATGATTTATGATATCAATTATTTGGATTTTGCCTCCGAGCCTTTCTTACAATGATGGGTCATATTGTTTCCTAAATTCATGTTCATGTCTTAACTCAGTTGCATCTGCTAACGAGTTCAGATTGTCCTGATTGTAAATAGACAAATATGTATCTGCTGGGACCGAGATTGACTGTGCCAAACCCTCTGTAAGCCCTCTTCTCTTCTTCCCACAAAGAAAGAAAGAAAGAAAGAAAAAAAAAAAAAAGAAAAAAACAACCCCCCCCCCCAAAAAAAAATTTAGATCAAGGCAAATAATTTCAGCTGAAACAGTTTTCTCATGGTAGGTTTTTTGTGCCACTCCCACCCCACCCCCAAGATTTGTGTCACCTGGAACATTTAGCAAATTTACAAATTCTCCCACCAAGAAATATTTGGTGAGGACTCAGGCTGGAGAGGAGGCATCTTACAGCTTTGTGGACAGCCTGAGCTGGTGGAGCCTGCTCTAGCTTGTGGAGACGTTCAGTGTCTTCAGGACTTTGCCTTTTCCTAATGGTAAAATCCAGTTTTTTCTTTCCTGGTTACCCTGACCCCTCTGCCCAGAGGAGCACTTGATGTTTTGTCTGTGCTGGGTTTGGGAGATGTCTTGGCCATGGTAGGAAGGAAGAGAGTGCCCCAGATTGCACATCTGGTTCCGCATCTCCTCTTGCTCCTCTGTTTCAAGCAGAAACACATGGCAGGTATCTTTACAAGCTCTGTATATCTGTGTTACACCAAGCGCATCTGTGTTGCGCTTGGAGGGGAGCCCAGAAGTTGCTTTCTATGTCAGGCTTGCTGTCTGTACCGGCAGTGGATGTGGGAAGGTGGAAAGGTCCCGGTGTGCCCCAGCGCACCCACTGCTGCCAAAGGGATGGCAGCCCGTGCCTTGAGGTGGAAGTGAAGGTGGAGGAGATCTTGGCTTCAGGCAACTGAGTAGCTTCTCCAGGGTCACCCAAGGAAGCAGAGAGCTGTGCATGGTTGCTATTGACTTGTACCTTGGGGACAGCACAGGCTCCTTTACTTGCTGAAAGGAGCAATAGAGGAAAAAGCCCCATTTTATTTCTGCCGTCCCACTCTGTCCCTGTTGCCCTGGGTGCATTGTCCCCTTTTGTCCCCGAGAAGCACGCGTGTCCGGTAGCACTGCAGTTATTTTTAGGTCAGCTTGGCCAGCATCCACACTGGTGGTGGCTTTGGTGAGCCGGGAGAAGCTGACTTTTCTCTCTCTGCCTTTCAATGTTTGGAAACAGTGAGGCTGCCAAGGGAGCCCGTCTCCTGCTCTGCGCTTCCAGCCTCTGGAAAGCGAGAGTGAGCCTTGAAAAGCCTGGCAGGATGGCCGGGTGAGCGTGCCAGGGAGCCAGCAGCACGGTGCCAACATCATCGGCCCTTTTCTGCGACCGGCCAGAGAAAGACGGAGCTGGAGAGCGTGTGGGGGGGGTGAACGGCAAGCAGGGGCGGAGGGAGAGGCTGGAAAAATTGCACAAGGCTCCTCAGGGGGAGACTTTTCATTTCCTGCGCCTGGCTTTCTGCGTTGGGTATGAAGGCAGCTGGGGAGGGGGGCCAGCACTGGCACGGAGGACGGAGCGAGGAGGTGGGGAAGGACGGCAGTACCAATGGGGCTTCCCAAAAAATGGTTCCCTTGGTCCTCCTGATGCCTGGTGAGAAGGGACAAAGGCATCCTTAGGTAGGTCAGCAGTGAAGAGCTGGACACTGCAGTGCTGGGGGCCCTGGCACAGAGGACACTTTCCACCTGAGATGCTCCTGGTGGAGCAAAGACCAAGTGTAGTGCAGCCTGCTCAGCCAGCCCACACTTCCACTGCCGTTTTTGCCCCAGCTACTCCAAATCTAACCTCTGAATGAAAGTGTATTTTCTTCTGGTGTTTAAAAATAATAATAATAAAGGAGCAGAAGGCATATCTTTGTACCAAAAGCATTGCGAATACCCTGTGCCATGCCAGGGAGCAGCCAGGCCACTGACACTACAGCAGCTGGCACTGAGGGATGAGTCCTTCCAACAGGTTGGCACCTGCTTTGCTGCAGGGACACTCGTGGTGATCCTGTGCTGCCAGGTGGTGGGAGATAGGTCCCCTTCGTCTCCTGCAGCTCTGTGCCATGTTGCTGCCACCAAAAAGGTGAAGGGCTCCAGTGTGCGAAGGGGAGGGCAGGAAGAGGAGAGAAAAGAGATGTAAGTGTATGGGTGTGCTGGGGGAGATGGACATGCTGGGGAAGAACAGGCCAGCTCTCAGGAGAGGATTAGCACCCTCTGCGGACTTTCGCTTGGTGTATGTGGTGTCCCATGATCTGAGCAGCAGCTCCTCTCATGCCATTGTGCGCCCAACCCGCTTAAACCAGCGCTGCTGTTTTCGGCAGGGGCGGGCGAGCGTTTGCTGAAGATGCTGCTCCCCCTGCTCGCCCTCCTGCTCTTTCTCTCTCCCTCCTTCCTTCCCCTACTGCCGCGGTCCGGTTCCCCCTCCCGCCCTGCTCTCCTCACACAGCGGGATTAATCCATCAGCCCGCGCCGTGGAGGAGGAGGGGCGAGGAGCCCGCACTCCAGTGAGCACTGGAGAGGCCCCCATTCATGGGTCAACAAAACCGGGGAGGACTCTTGGACTTAATCAGCCAAGGAGCGCTCCAGCCCTGCAGACAATTAACATCAAAGCAGGGCAGGAGGGAGAGGAGACAGGGCAGAGGGGAAAGCCTGGAAACCCGTGTGTGAATCCCGATTGAAAGAGAGGGAGGAGGCCCAGGCGGCATGCAGGAGGAGCCCACCTGCGGCTGGCTCCAGGATGGGGAAGCCGAGGTGCGAGGCCGTGGCCTTGTTGGGGATGGTGTCCCAGCCTCCCTGCTCCTGCCCAAAACCTCTCGCTGAGGCCCTGCCTCACTCAGAAGGCTATTTCCAACAGTCCTGTCACAGTTCATGTAAGCAGGGAAAAAATTGTTAATACTTTCTGAATAGAGAGCAGCTCCTGCCTCTGTGGTCGTGTGAGCACGGTGAACCCAAGGGAGGGGGGTGACAGGCTTGCAAGGGGAAGGGGCTGGCAGAGGAGGCTGCGGGGCCATTTTCTGGCACTCGTGCTGCACGCTTCCCCCTTGGCAGGCCTCATTCTGCAGAGACCTTTCCACACCTCAGGAGCACCACAAGGAAACGTGAGGCTGCTGGTGAGCCCTTTCAGTTGCAATTTACCATCTTCTGAGTTGCTACATGGGTATTGAATGGAAAATCGTATCCGTGCCACAGCTTGACAGCATATTCCTTCTCCTCAGCCTCAAACTGTTCAGACTTCTCCTGCCTGGAGCTTTGTGACAGGTATTGCTGCCACCAGCCTGCAGGTACAGCCGGTGCTGTGCTGAGATGCTGCAGCCCACGTAACAGCTTCACCCATGGCAAGGGTGGCATTACCATTATGTTAGTGCTGCCAGAACACTGCTGCCAGCAGCTGGGTCTGTAGGACTTCCTCCTGCAGTGGCAGAGCACCAGTCCTTGCAGTTCAGAAGCTGGCACCACAGCCCTGCTTGTCTAAAATATACCTAGGGGTGTGTATGCATCGTGGGGGTTAGGATGAACTCCTCATTTGGGGGAGCAGGGAGTTCTGGCTTATGCCTGTTGAGGAAATCGCATAGAGACACAACCCCGTTACAGACTGTGAAGAGAAATCAGGGAAGATGGAGTACAAAGACAAGGAAAAGGTGGCACAAACACTGCCAATGTGAATTACCTCTCCTAGTTGATAGGTGACTTTCATATAAAAAAGAACTGAACTGCTAGCTAGCCCTATGAAACTGTTTCCATATCAGTATCCACCCCAGAGTGCGTTGCCCAACTCAGAGTAACTTCTGGAGCATTTCTGGAGACACTTCTGACAAGCTTTCTGAAAAGCTTTTATTATCTCTTTCACCATGAGAATGGTAGCTCCATCCCTCAGTACATCCCAAGAGCTGATCACTGCAAGCCTCGCTGTTTGGGGACAGGCAGCTGACAAGCTCTCCTTTCTCCATCAGTCCTGATGTTGGTCTCCAAGCTGTGAGTGGATAAGCAGGACAAGGACAGGGCTATGCACATCCCTCGGAGAGCAGGACTGTAAGGATGGGCTCAGGCCAAGGCCTGCTGCTCCAGGTGGGTTTGCGGCACTGCACAGACAGGTTTGTGCCGGGGTGGTTATCTCAGTGTGGGTACCTCAGTGGCTGGCAGGCAGGCACAGGAGCAGGTCTCAGGGTATCCATTACATCTTAATTGTGGCTGTCTGGCCATGAGGAAGGACAGGAAGGGGAGCGCAGAGCCAGCCTTGGCTTTTGTTTCATGTGCTGAACTTTCAGGCGCCTCTTTCCTTTCTTCCACCCACCCGCTTCTGCTCGGGTAGAGCCACTCACACCATGCGTACTCCCATTTTGTCCCACCGTGGCTCTTCTCCAAGAGCTGTCCCTTGGAAAAGGGGAGGGGGAAGAAGGGGTTGCAATGAGGTAAAGCAGCGTAATGCATTCCTGCACCTTCCTCCTCCTCCTCTTCCTCTTCGCCGTCTCCTGAGCATCCCTCCCTCTTCCTCAGCAGGTACCTGTGAAAAGTGACCCTGTCAACAAAACCCCAGCAGGACCGGCCTTTGGTCTCACTCAGGCAGCTGGTTCCCATTAAATGTTCTCAATCACAGAGAATTCTTTCTCTCATCTGAAATATTTTATTATTGCTTTTCCTTTCTTCCAGTTTCCTAAGGAGAAGGGAGGGAGTGTGAGTGCAGTGAACTAAAGACAGGGAATTTAGAGCTTGATCTTATCACTCCCATGTGGAAGGCCTGTGAGCTAGCCAGCAGCTGGGACATTTATTCCCTCTCTTATGTGCACAATGTATTCCTCCTCATCTTTTCATCCCCCCTCAGGCAGGGTCAAAACAGAAAAGAAAGGCCTCTGTTACCCTGAGCACAAGTCTCTCCCTCTGCTTATGTGCAACTAAGTGAGCCCAGGAGTTAAAATGGGTTGGTTTACCCTTGGCAGGAGGCTGAGGTGTCCAAATATGAGCATCCTGGCTTTGTCCAGGTGCCACTGCTCTTGGAGAAAGAGAGAAGTACTTGTCTGGACAGTTTGCTGGTACCCTCTCTCCTGGACCAACACCCTGTTTTTCTCCTTTTTGCTTCTCTACAGCAGATGAGGGTGAGGTGAAGGGTGTGGGAACAGCTCAAGACAGGGAAGGAGAGCAGTAACAAGGAGGCACATGTTTTTTGGCTGGCTGGTAAAGAGGGTAGGAGTGCTTATCCTTGCGAAGAGAAGGAAATGTATGAATGCATAAAACCACCATTTTGCTGGGACTGACTCTGGTGTTTAACAGTTGAGGTGATCCTAGGGCTTGCTGCAGAACTGCCACGGCCCAGAATGACAGAAATGGGCGCGTACATTTTCACAAGCCATTTTCCAACCTCTCTTCCTTTGGGAAGACAAAGAAGACATGAAGTCCCATGTTGTCCAATGAGCAAATGCTTGTGCTTGGTCTTCTCCTCTGGAATTTCAGCCATTTGTCTCTGCTGTTCATTTCTATCCTGCTGACTGCCTGTGGCCTGGTGTGCTGCCTGCAATGTTTCTCTTGGGACCAGATACACGTTTCTCTTCACAGCTCATTACTAGGAACTGTCATATCATCTTCAGCCATCTGAGAAAGTATCCTCATCTCCTTGCTTGCAAACAGCTTCCCCGTAGGGCTGGATGGCGAAGGATCCTGCATCTCTCCTGCCATGGACACATGAGAAAGAAATCAACCCTGAGCGCTTCACAGTAGGAATGTAGAGCTGGAAGTGATCCCCTATTTTACCACGTCTTGTCCCTTGCTATTGTCAGCAATCACATAATGCAATCATTCTCACAAATGCGAAGCTCCAAACAATCCTAACAAGTTTTAAGATTCTCCCACTACCCCAATTAGTAGGCTATTCCAGAACTTGACAGCTCTGAGGCTTAAGCCATTCTTTTTATTTCCAGTCTCAATTTATTCCTGGCTGGAGCATGCCCACTTGTTCTCCTGCCAACATTGTTCCAAAGCTTAAATAGCTCTGCTCCCTCCCTGGTGCTCATCCCTCTGATGTGTTTACCAAGAACAATCATATCCATTCTCAGCCTGCGTTTTGCTGGGCTAAATAAATCAACGGGCTCCTATCCTGTGATAGGCACCCTCTTCCCCTGACTGTCCAGTTAGCCTTTGTCTGCATCTCCTCTGCTCTCAGCTCTCCTCTTTCCAGCATGGGTGGTGAGAACCACAGACCATTCTCCACTATCTGTGCCTGGGGCAGGGACCTGAGTAGCTCTGGGATTTCTGATGGTGCCCCGGAGACAGAAGGTCCAAGCACAGGGCTTTTTATAGGCACAAACTGTTTTTCCCGGTGGATTTGGTTTTCAACCGCCTAGTGCCGTGGGATGCAACCCTATCTCAGGGTGGTTTTCTCAACGCTGCTATGGAGTCAGCAGTCCCGCTTGGCTCTGAAGCTATTGTTGTTCAGCTTTCTATAAAGCGTGCAATACTTGCTTGCAGAACTGTAGGTATAAAGTTACTCTTGAGGTTTTGACTCATTTGGTGGCACTAGCTGTTAAAGCTGGGTCTCCGATTTCCCAGTGTAGTGAGGCACCCTGAGTCGTATCACTGGATAGCTTTAGCAGAAGGTTTTGTTTATATATATATATATATATATATATATATATTTTTTTTTTTTTTACAGAGCAATAGGTCCACATACATTTTTTTTTCCTGCGATGCTTTCCTGGACAGTCTGAATTCCAGTCAACAGGATATTGAGAGGCCCAGATAAAACTATATAAGTGTGTGTGTGCTTTTCACATAATTTAGTATGTATCTGACCCTCTACCTCTCCTAAAACACTTCATTTTTCTCTTATGAAAGGTGTGCAGAGTGGAGATGACAGATTTTAGGCTGGGATACTCTGCAGCAGAAAGAAACAAATAGATCTACTTTTCAGTTAAGCCAAACCTGGGCTTCAGGGGGAAGACAAAAAAAAAAAAGCCAATTTCAGCTCCTCCAAGTGTAGGAATCCAGCCATGCTCCTCATTATTTTACTCTGTGACTCATCCTTTACACACAGAGTACTCTCCTAGTACCATGCCCTTTAGATTTGAGGAAGGCAAGCAGTTGTGCAAGTGCATTGCAATATTATTTTAGGAACTGGAGTTAGAAGAAGTGACTAGCTGAAAGGGAGATGTGCACAGGCTACAGTCCTTGGGGTGCAAAGTCTGACTCTGGGTGCCTCTCACCAGATCTTAGTTGCGTTTTCTTACATGCTGTTATAAGGGTGCCATAAAAAAAAATCTGTGTTTTTCCCTACATATCTAATTTTTGGCCTGCAGTGGACTTTTCTGGATATGTCATCAGGACTGTGAATTTATGCAGATGTTTCACCGTGCCCCTGGAGGTTCAGAAATAACAGTGCCTGACACTGTGAGAGAGGTGCTGAAAGGCACCCTTTGCTCTGCACCCTTTCTGCCACCTGAGAAGCTCTGGGTCACAGAAGTCTGCCCTTACTGATAGCTGTCCACCACGTTCATTCACTTCTGTTTTGTACGTCTGTAACACCACTGCTCGTGTCTTGTCAGAATCCTATATTCTGGCTTTACTGGGACCCAAGATCTCGGCAAGCGCCATGCAATATAGAAGCAGTGCAGCACAGAGATTTGCCTCCTGATGGATTGGCTCCACGCTTGAGAAAATGGACTCTGTAAGCAAGCACCCATGGGCTAAACTAATTTGGGTTCTCCCTGGTGCTACACAATTCCAGGTTTTGCACCATGGCATGCCTTCTTTCTGCACAGGGAGGCTGAGGTATAACAGGAAACAACTACTCAAAAACCTGAATCTTTTTCCCCCCTGAAGTCTTTTGTTCCTGAAGCCAAATCACAGTAAATCAAGGGGTTCTGCCTTATATGCAATTAAAGTGGTCTTAAAAAAACAACAACAACAAAAAAAAAACTACCGAATCCCCAAGTCCCAGAAAGGAAGAGGAGGAGGAAAAGATGGGACCTCAGAGAGGCTTCATAAATCACGTTGCAGTGGACCTGGTGCAGATGTTCCTGCATTCAGCCCACCAGGCAAAGCGCAGCACCATAATGGGACTGAACGGCCATATGTGAAAGCAGACAGAAGACAGCTGACTTGGAGGAGACGTGCTCTCTCTGGCACATATAACCCATGCTTGGTCCCTGCCCTGGCCTCCCTCGGTCCCTCCTGCCAAAAAATAAACAAGCCAGATCAAACCTGTCATGGTCTGGAAGTCTTCAGCTATCCCTTTTATTGTAACGTGGTGTGCATGCTCTAGTTTCCCAGTGCTTAATGCCTTGGCATAGCACTGAAAAAACGTCTCGTTCCCCAGTTCTGGGACTGTGGCTTTCCACCTGGCTGTCCAGGCAGCACCCAGGCCCAGGGCAGCAAGACACAGCAAGGAGGTGAAGGAAAGGGACAGGAATTTCCCCACAGCCAGACTTCTATTTTTTCGGGGTGTCCTTACTGAGTAACCCAGGAAGCCTCATCCCTGCAGCACCTACTCTGTCCTGGAGACCCCTGTAGAGGGCCCAGGTGTACCAGTGCAGGTGGCCAAGGGCTGAGGTGAGCACTGGGGTCCACAGGACACAGCTAGCCAGAATGGGCAGGTGGCTGTGGGGATGAGCACCAGGAGACCTAGCTCCATGTGGCTCTGGAGGAGGGGGCTGCCTGGTGCTGCTGCCACTGATGGCACACGCAAAAGCATGGTCAATCCCCAGATCCTCAATCCCAAAGCATCCTCATCCACATCAACAGGTCTTACAGCTCCTCCTGATAGAAGAATAAAGCTCACACATCACCCAGCGGCCGTGCCTTGAGTCTGGGAACAAGGGAAGTAGGTGGCAGGTGAAGTTTAAAGCCAGGTTTGTCTGTGGGCAGCCTTGGAAAGTGTGTCCTATTTCACTGAAGGAGCCTGAAATGCTGCAGTTGTTAGAAACAGCCTCGTCAAGTTTGCTAGCGTTTCCCTCAGTGTCCTTTGGTGGGTACCCACAGCAAGAAGGTTGGAAAGAAAAAAAACTGGGTCTTACCTGCCTAGCTGCACAGTGATTGTGCTTTTGTTTTCGGCGTATCTGGGTACCCATCTGCCAGTATATCAGGGCACCAGCAAGTGCAGAAACGGGCAGCCACCTTGTCTTTGTCCCCAGAAAGAGACAGAAGCAGACACACATCATGTGAGTCACGCCAGTGGGGAGACGTCATTTTTCCCTGCCATTATTTTTTTTTTTATTATTATTTGATTTGTCCTCGTTTCAAGAAGCAGGAATCATTCTCGTTGGGTTTTGTCCTTTGTGTAAGGGAAGGAAAAGACACGTCGGGAATTCCAGCAGGCTTTGGGGCAGCCAGCACCTGGGTGGTGCATTGTCTTTAAAATGGTCTCCAAAAATAACCAGGACCGCAAAAGGGGAAAAATTAATAAGGATAATTAACTAGTTTCCATCTCCAAATGCTTTGGAGACATGAGCTAATCAGTCTGTAGACACATACAAACACACACAATGTCTGTAATTAGTTGCTCTTCTACTTCCTTACCTCTTCCCCTAGCAGATTGCCCACCGAGATCCCTATCAGGCAGAACAGGTCTCTTTCTGCCCCCTTTGCAGAGGCCTGACAGTCTTGCCTCTGCTCATATTGCACCGTGCCTCTGTCAGTCTGTCTGTCTGACTGCTTCCCTCCCCTGCTGGCCAAGATCAGGTTTCACCAAATGAATCACAGTCTAGTGGAAACTCCCTCAGATCTTTGCCAAGAATTGCAAAGTTGATGAAAATGGGACTCACAGCCAAAGGGAATTTAGCACGGTTCCTTACTGGTTCCAACCAACTGGGTTCCCACTGCTGTTGGTTGCTTCTGGTTGTCCTGTTTCCACATTCAGCCTGGCACATCTCCTCCACCAGGAGCGTCGTTCCCAGGATTATCAAGTTCATTACCAGATGCTGCACCACACCTCCGGGGCCCTCCTGGTAACTGCAGACTGCCCAACTCTTCCCTTCCACCTGGGCATTTCCTGCTTGTTTTTTTTTTTTTTTTTTTTTTTTTTGCAATGAAGGGAACTCAGTAAGACCAAATGCCCATGCATCCAGATCACCATTGTGGGTTTAAACTTCTCTGTTCTGAGTAGGCTTTTTTTTTTTTTTTTTAAATCTGGTATAGCCCTTGAACCTTACTTCCCTCTTTGATGACTTCATGGTGCTGCTGGTTTCAGCGCTTGGTCTAGCAGAGGAGGTAGCCTCTGGCTGAGAACCACAGGTCCCCTCCCAGATGAGGCCCAGACTCCATGTGGGACCCTAGGCAAAGTTACTTTGCTTCTGAACCTCATCTTCTCCACCAGTAAAATCAGTGTAATAAACCCTTTTATAAAATGCTTTAAGGAAGACACTGGGTTTAGTGCTGGAGGGGTAACTCATGATGGAGAGAAACCACTGCGTGGTCTCCTAGGACCTTCAGCACACAGAAAGGAGGTTGTTTCATGCCACCCTCAAGATAACCCCCAAACACTTAGTAACAATCTTTTCCTCAGCCCCAGGCTTTGATGCTGAAGTGGACATCCCGGAGGCTGCAGCACTGGGGTCTTCAGATTCTCCATCCAGACAAAGCCAAGGTGGCAGACCCTTTTGAACAGTTACTGAGAGAGAAAAGTCCCAGTGCTTTCAGGCTTAGCATCCCATCTTTGTGATCGCCAGGAACGTGCTGTGGAGTACCACCAAGGCCCTGCAGGAGAGGCCCTGTCATACTCCTGGTTGCTTTTGTGCTTTGCTCAAGTCTCCTTGGGATGGTGTTGTCCCACATGTCCAGAAACAAGCCTGCACCTCAGGTGGCTCCTGAGAAGCCACTGAAGAGGAAACCCTTAAAGTTTGGTGGTCAGTAGGAAGCTCTTCATCCCCTGGGCTCCTGTCTGCTCCAGCATCTCCAGCCCCAAGAGGCCCAGGTGTGCTGTAGCTCTGCCTCCACCAGCATGAGCCTTCCCCAGAGCAGGGAGCAGCTCCTGGGGCCAGTGTTTGTTTCCATCAGGAGAAGGCAATGCTCCTCTGCCACAACTGCCTTGCCCAGGGAGAACTGCAGGCCCTTATCACCATCCAGCCCCTTGCTGCGAGGAGGAGCGATCATTTTCCTTTCTGGGTCTCCCTGCGCTCTCTCCAACTCTCTGCTCTCTCTTTCCCTCTCATCTATTTCCTTTGACGCCAGGCCCAGGCCCACTGCCAAGTCTCAGATCCATTAGCGAGGTGCCTCGCTGACTGAAGCACAAATCAGGATGGATCCGGGTGCAATTAACAGCTTCTAGCACCTCATCTGGAAGGCATTAGCTTGGCTTTTGGGGGAGGGGGTTATGGGTTGGGAGGAGAAGTGAGAAATAAGAGGGAATGGATATAGATGCCAAACAGAATAAATAAGCTATTTCTGCCCCTTTTAGGAACCACCATCCAGCATCTGACAGCAGCACACAAGCAGATGTGCAGTCGCCATCAGCGGGGAGTGCAGTTACTGTACTGAGTCAGTGTACCCTATAGACCATCCCTCCTGGGAGGATTCAGCTGTTGGGTCCAACAATGTGCCACGATGGCATGGAGGTGTGCAATCAGCCACGGCTTGCGACAGATGTCCCAAAGCAAGGCTTGTGGTTATGGGACCTGTAAGTGCACTTTTGTCCACCTTGTCCTCGTCTTCCTATGGTGCTCTATTCCATCTGGCTCTCAGTGTACTAAAATCCCTAACAACATGATGCTCTTGTGTCTCTCTTGCACTTGAAGAGCCAAGACAGACCAGCATATATTGGTTATGGTGGCCCATAGGTGTGTTGTAGACCAAGAAGCCACAGATAATGCAGTTCTTGCCTGTACAAAGACATTGGCCTTCACCCAGCCTTGTACATCCCATCGAGGAAACCTCTGGTATTGCTCTCAGCAGAGACAAAGGCCAGCCTCACTCCTCACCAGCTTGTTCTGGGGTGCCCAAGTGCACAGGTGTCTGTTGGTCTCGGGCAGCCTCAGCTCTAAGCTAAAGGGACAGGGCAAGCATACTTGTAGTGCAGCCGTCACGCTACCAGAAAGGGCATGCTGTTTTCTGAAATGGTGTACATTGGGGGAAAACCAAACACCAATTGCCCTCTCCTCGTGTGGCAGAGCCTGCTAGCCTGCAAGGCAAGGGAACTTAGCTTTTATTTAAACATCTGGGTGCGATCCCAGTGCCCAGGCGCCAGATCCCCATGCCACAGCTCACAAGGTTTTCCACTTCCAGGGCCACCTGCTGATGGCCAGAGGCTGAGGAAGCCAAGGCATCCTCCGAGCCAGTGATCTCATGTTATTCCTGCACAGGCAGCAGCTGGAAGTAGCTGGAAACAGCCCTCAGAGTAATTTTTCCTATGCCGGCTGTTGTCAAACGATGGTCTGTGGAGCCCTGCTGGTTGGTGAGCTCATGGAAAGCCATCTGCACCTGGGCTCGGGGGCCATCCAGCCAAAGCGGTGGTGACATAGGTGCGGAGGTGCGTGGGGGAAATGTGGAGGGCTGGTATTTGTTGGTTCAAGGAGCCCGGGACGTGTTGTTACAGCCGATGCTCTCTGTCGTGTTCCTGCTGGCGGACACACGTATGGCAAGTGGATGCAGAGGGCAGCGAGGGGGAGTGGATGCGCTCGGCCGTGCCTTGCTGCCTGCAGAGGAGGACGCATGCTCGCGCTCGGCCGGCAGCTGCCTGCACATATTCCCTTGTTTTCCCGGCTGGGATGGAGGGAGAAGGCCTGTTTTCGGTTAAGCCCTTGGTCACACGAAGATGCCTTTCCTATTACTCTTTTGTTTTCCCTTCCCAGTAAGATTCCCATTTAACTCTTCCAACACTCCCCTGGGGTGCAGCTCACCCTTCCCGAGGGATGCCCCCAGGCAGGGGCAATTCGGGAGCAAGGGTCGGTTGTGGGGGTCCAGGGCTGGAGCCCCCCAGCCCCACATACAGGCTTGGGAAAGCTGTTGCAGGGGAGGATGGCAGCGCTGGGAACAGCTGGGGTGCCAGGAGGAAGATACTCCAATGCCACAGTGCTGTGCATGGTGGAAATACCTAAAGAGTCAGTCATGGTGTTATCATGGCTGAATTTGGCTCCAAACTTCAAATCCGCGAAGGAGGAGTGCTGGGGGGGGGGCGGGGGGGGGGGAGCAGAAAAGAAAACATGCAAAGGCCTTTTCAAAACCAAAGACCACAAGAAAAAACTTCCTATAAACAAATCAAATGGAAATATTTTTTTTAGTTCTATAAACATTTCCCCTTGAAGCGTTCAACCCAAATATTGCATCACTGTGCTAAGACATAAACAAAGCTTACAGTGAAAGAGATGCACACCAACAATAGACTAGCCTGTTTGCCTTGTCCGGGCTGTAAGAAGTGCAAAAAATAAACAAACAGGGCAAAGAGTGACAAGCAGAAGAGAGAGATGCCTGAGGAGTACTTGTCTGAGCATTTGAGGGAGGGGAGACCACCACCCCCACCAATTCCCAGTGAAGTTCAAGGAGAAAATTCGGCTCCTTCAGGGTCCTTAGGAAGTCCCAGGTCACAGGACACAGACAGATGGGCCAGATTGCAAGGTGGCCTCTGGGTTTTCCCCAAATACATTAACCCTTTGTAGGGTTGTTTAGAAAAAATGTGTTTGACACGAACATCTCTTGGGTAGAGATGTATTAATTTTTGTGGCGATTGTAGTGGTGGTAGCAAGAACAAAACTGGCCGAGCTGTGCTGTGTTTGACAATGATGTCGTGCTTCCCTACAGGAAGTCCAGCCTCTTGACCATGGAGAGGTTGTTGCCCTCTGAGCAGCAGTGAGCAGGCTTTCAGAAGGGGGCAGGGTCTGGGGGCCTGGCTTTTAGTTTGGATGCACTCTAGGAGGAAGAATTTGGCACCAAATGAGAAAATCTGACATCCCTCACACACCCAAGAAATGTGCCCGAGAGGCAGCAGCATCAGGTCATGCTGGGGGCCTCAGGGCTGTATTTTGCTCTGTCTTCCTGTGGTATAGGTACCCCTAATATGGCACGGCCTCATTTCTCACATTTTGGGGACATACTATGACCCCACGCATGAAGATCCTCAGCGATGGGACACAAAGAGACCTGCCTCCAGTCCTCCTCCTGCTCCTGTGGCAGGGAGAGCACCAGCCATGAGTAGGAAGGACAGCTGGACAAGGACGGGATGGGTGGATGAGGCAGCAGAAGCAGGTAAGGGATGAGGTGGTGAGCAATTTGGATAACAATTTGGTTATCACTCAGTATCGTGGTCCGACACTGGGACCAGTATATCCCTCACCCCTCACACACACACTGTAGGAGCTGCCATATATCTCCTGTTATGTCTCCCTCACCAACAGAGACAGGCAAGGAGCTGCACAAGCTGCTCTGGTGGGAGGGGAATTCCCTGTCATTGCAGCTCACGCAAGAGACACTGTAGGAAAGGCCACAAAAAAAGCAAGCTGCTTCGCAGTTCAGTCTCATGGGAAAGTTTCACTACCAGAGAGCTGGTATAACTTGAAACCCTTTGAGCAAACTGACCCTATATTCTGATGAGAGGAAAGGGGAATGAGATTATGCTTGATCGCTCAGCTGGGGTCACTCTGCTTGGTCAGCGCAATGAGCAGAAGCAACTTGGATTTCCCTGGTGGCTTTACGTCCTCCCTCCACGAGTCTTTCTGCTGCTCTGCGACCCCAGCCACGTGGTCTGCAGGCCTGCACAGTACAGCAAACCTTCTGAGAGCATTTGATCTGCCCAGGCTCACTACAAAAGTTTCTTGATGCATGCTTTGGTCCCGCCAAAACGACTTCAGGTGCTGCTGCAGGAGGTGATCTAAGAGAGGAGGCCAGAAGAAAGGGCCTCACACACTTCTCACGTTACATTGCCTCCACACCGGTGGGAATTCAGGGGCGCCTACACCCGGGTAGCTGAGGGAGAACTGGGCCCAAACTGAGACTATCTGTTTGACCAACAGACAGGACCAAAGGGCTGTAAGCACTAAGCAGGGGTGGTCCAAAGCAGTAGGCCCAAGTAGGCCCAGAAGTAACGAGGTGAGCTGTTTCTGTACCACCAAAACCCCAAGTCGTACAGAAAGGACTGCTCCCCTTTTCTGCCTTCCACAAGGAGCCTGCAGGCATGGCCTGTGCCAGGCAGGAATGGATTGCAGGGGTCTTGGCCTACGCAAGGGTGTTGGGAGCACCGATGGCTTGCAGGGCTTCAGGAGGTGGTCCACAACTGGGTTGCAGCATCCTCCTCTGAGTCCTCCCCCCGTACACTCACGCCTCGTGCAACATCTAACACATGCAGCCAAATGAAACAGCGGCAAATAAAAGCAGCTGGGAGAAATGTAAAAAGCAGAATTTCAAAGCTTTGGCTGATCTTTATTTGGCAGCACATGCTGGCTGCTGTGTGGTATCACTCTGTGAAAGAATCTGTGGATTTTTTTTTATTATTTTTTTTCTTCCCCTAGAGGTTAGTTTGTTCTCTGGATTAAAAAGGGATCAGAAACACTAAGCTGTATAACCTTTTAAAGTTCATCTAACCC
This sequence comes from Cygnus olor, assembly GCF_009769625.2. Lineage (NCBI taxonomy): Eukaryota > Metazoa > Chordata > Aves > Anseriformes > Anatidae > Cygnus > Cygnus olor. The sequence continues at coordinate 95,084,461 of NC_049169.1, forward strand.
TTGTCCTCAGAAACTGTATACTCCTGAGCACCGCAGCCTTGGTATCAGCTGTGGTTCTCTTTTCTAAAGGGGGACCTGGTTTCTAAAGTTACAAAGAAGTGCCTGGGAGGTGCTTTGCTATCCTGCTCTTTAACATGCAACGGGAGTGTATGTGTGCACAGCCTAATGAGAGGACAAAACCGGGCATACGCGCACAGAGGCACGGGGCTGTAAGAGCAGCTTTCTTTTACACGGTCCGCAGATTGCAGTGGGGTGTTAGCGTTCGGTTTCATAGACAAAAGTAGCATTTTGGAGGGGAGAGTGTTAAAAGAGTAACGCAGGCAGGCAATGCATAGCCAGACTAACCCAAAGGAGAGGCACTTAAAGCAGTTCAGAAGTCAGGGGCTGCAAGTCTAAACACCAGAGGGCTGGGATATTGCTGAGGGTGATATGAAAGGGTCGCACTACGAATAATGAACAAAGATGGAAAGGCAGGTTGGTAACATGATGATGCTTTAGGAGACATGTCTGTCCGAGCTGGACAAGAGTACCCCTCTCCTAGGGCAGTCTCTTGCAGGCTCCCCAGGTTCGGCTAGCCTCGGAGGCACAGCTGCAGAAGGTCAGCTTATGAAGGGTGGCATCGCTGATGTTCCTTGGGAGGTGAGGAATCTCACCTGGCCAGGGGGACCTTCAGGAGATGGGATTTGTCCCCATGAAGTGTTAGGGGCTGGCTGAGTGGGACCTGCCTGCACCACGGGGTCTTCCCCGTGTGCCTCACGGTCTCCAGGCTGGGCTGTGGGCTCACAGATTTTTTCCAGGCTGTTTCTCCGGGATCCCTGACAGAGCCCATCAGAGCTGCCTTTAATCAGCACTGCATGCCCTAGCGAGCCTGCCCCGGCTCACACACAAAGTGCTCTGCGCAGGGTCAATCCAGCCGGATTTCACACTGGGGATGCAGGTGGTGGCAGGGTGGGGGCACGGGGACAGCCGTGGGGCTGGCCAGGATGAGGACTTGTTGGAGGGCTCTTCCAAGGGGCAGAACAAGCCAGAGGCAATGAAAAAGAAGGAAGGCAAGGCAACAGGTGTGGGGGGAAGCGGTGGAGGAGGAGAGATTATGGGTAAATAATAGGTGAATAGACGGAGTGCCACAAAGAGAGAATGTGATGTAAAGGAGATCTGCATGCCTTAAAATGTAAGCTCCCTTGCTGATAGACATGACAGGTAGCTATTTATCATCAGTGTAATTACTCGGGCACTGCACCCCAGCTAAAGGGGTCTTTTCAGCCTTCAGCATTAACCTGGAACACCTTTAGGATGCCTCCCTATCTTGGCTGTTGATGTCTGTAAACCCCAAACGACTTACTTCAGATTAAGGGAATCAGTAAAAAGTGTGAAATCCTAAACCCGGTGAAGTCTGTATAGATGGGAATGACTCCTATCGACTATGGTAGCACCAGATTTCCATGCAGCATCTCCACAGAGAAAAAAAAAGTGGTTCATCTAGCATGAGAAGAAACTGCTTTTTCACATCACTGTCCCAGCGAAAGAGGAAATGCACGGTCTTGATTTTATGTTCTGTCCAGCAGCCTTATCATTACTCTGAGGTGGATTTTGGCAATGAAGTCACAGGCAGGAGGGCAGGTGCTGAAGAGCTCTTTCTGCACACAGCAAGTTCGTGGTGATCCTGTGTCCAGGCTCAGGACTTCCCACATCCAGTATGACAGCACTGCTGTGTGGTCACGATCACAAACGTGGCTGCATTGGCTTTCACTGCATGAGGAGTTTTAAGCTGTAGAAGAGTTGTTGCGAAGTTCTGAGGAAGGAAAGCAGGATCTCAGGGGGAAAAAAGGCTATTTACTTAGGGTGTTTGAGCTCCTTACTCAAGCAAAAGGTTTTGTCTTTTGCATTGGATTATTTCCAACTAACAAAGGCTTTTCTTAAAGACCCTGTCCTCCACTGGAAATGCTTAGTGCATTGTAAAGCACTCCCCAAACACAAGACGATCTCTCCAACTGTAGATTCCTGAGCTTTTTAAGACAAGGAGACAAATGAACGTGAACTTGACCATCTCATAGACCAGGGAGCCCTGGAGTCCAAATATTTCATATCAATGAACTAACCACTAACAGAATAATACTTCTTTAGAAAGTCCCCCATATGCATATAATGCAACACCTGGAGTGTAGGCACAGCCATACCCATATGTAACACATTTTATACCAATATACCTATCATTGTGCAAAAGGAGAACGACGCTTTTCTGGGGGAATCTTTCATATATGCTGTTTTAACTGTGTCTGAAATAGGGATTGTACCAACAAAACCACCCTGTTGCCAGCCCCTATCCAAAACAAGGCAGATCTATCACCCGTTTACCCCTAAGGTTACAAGCGTACACCATGCATGTATTCTGAAATAACATCTCAGCCAAAGTGGGATATCTCTGTCCGACATCAGGGCGAGCTTCTCACAAGCAAGTCTGTGTCCCTGACTTGGGCCCTAGCGGTGAAACTAAACTGACCTCAGGCTGGTTTAGTTTACTCCAGCACAGATTTCCTAATATAGCCAGGCCCTATCTCTTGTCATCCCGTCCCACCCCCCTCTTTAATTTGGCTCTCTTGAGTTTTGATGACTGAATCGCTTCCTTCTTTCTTTCTCTGATTACTTTCTTAATCTTCTGCCCCTGAAAGATGCTTAGACCCTGAATCCCTGTACAAATACACTTTCCTTTCTAAGCTTTTCACCAGCCAAGCAAGGTTTTATTTGTTTATTTAATTTGACAAGCTGGGAGAGAAATGATCCCATTTCCTATGGATTATCGAAGTAACAAATAGCTTTACAAGAGGGTAAACAAAGCAAAACTCATGCTGAAACCCCTTTGAACCAGGGGCTTCCCATTCACTTCCCCACTTGGGATGGAGGCTGCTGCCCTCAGACTGGCCAGCTCCTGGAGATGTGTCCTTGCTACCTTCTTGTCCTCTCTCACCAGACTCACCATGAATTCCCAACAAGGCAGCCACATGGCTTTGAGCTCACTCTGCAAAGGAGGGCTTTCTGCGCCTTGCCTTTGGCTCCATGGCCCAATGCTTCCTGTGGGAACAGAAAAACCTGGGAGCAAGTCCAGGAGCCTCGATGGGGGCAGGAATGCTGCACAGATTTTTGCTGGGAGTTTCACTTGACTCAGAGGCTGGGCATGGACACCTGGAAGCATCAATCTGCGCATGCAACTCCTGTAACGTGCTTCTGAGAAGAGAGAGGCACAAATTTGGGCTAAAATTTAGAGGGAGTTAGAGTTAGTAGTGCTGATGGCCCTCCCCAGGACAACAGCCAGGACAGCAGTGTGCAAGTCACAGTTTTTCGGGGAGCCCAGGTTTGGGGGCTGGGGGCTGCCCATCTCTCCCCCACCCCCAGCATCCCCTTCTGTTTATTGCTCTGTCCATAATTGGGAGGCATGTGTGGATGAATTAAACATAGCAGGGCGGATGAGAAAACTCTCCCTCTTAGCTGGCTGAATGAGCAAATTTAACTGAGCCTGTTACCCACTGCGTATCGTACCGACATGCCAGGGTCCGGTTTCCTTTGAGCTCGCCCTTTCATGCGGAGTCCCTCGGTGCCTCCCGCCTTGCTCCGCACAATGTCAAACAGCTGGAGCTCCTGCGGCCCTGAGGAGGAGCCTTTGCATCCGACAGCAGCAGCAGTGGGAATTTTGCCTGGGATCGCAGAGGGCTGGGGCCAAGGATCGGGATGCTCCAGCACCTCTAGAGGGGGACGGGTCCCCCCCAGCCTCAGCTTGCGTCTGGTCAATGCCCATGGTAAAAGCTTCCTTAAACCCTAGGGAATGGGGCTAAAGGAGGGGTTTTTGGCTTTCTCACTGCTTTGAACTTCAGCCAGGTCAATGACAACCTGAGGGCAGTTCTGGTGGGTGGTTTGAGGTAAAGGGGTGCTAGACTAGAGCCGGTGAGCTCGTCCGTGGATGCACAGGGGATATGGTTGCACGAACCAGCTTCCTACTTTATCCCCAAGGCATTTCTTAGAGTGATGTGGGAAGAATAGTAAATGAAGGGTGCTGCTGCACCCCATGTTTCCTCCTCCCTGTGGATAAACAGGGAATGTAATCCTGTGGGGCTGCAATCCTGGCCTTTTTTTTTTTGTTTTCCCCTAGCACGAAACAAGCCCCAGGGCACTTCTTTGCACAGGGTAGCTTTAATTCTTCTCCCTCACCTCTTTCTTCCCACCTCTGTAAGCCTAAAACTCGTCAGGGCTAATTCAATTCCTGTTTTAATTTAGGACAGTTTACGACTGCTCTAAATTAGGAAACCACTGCTTTTCAGATAAGGCAGGTGCTAGAGGTCTCAGCGCTTGTAAAAATTAGTCCACTTAGTGAGGTGTCTACATATGGATTTAGCACCTAAGGGCTGTGTTGCTGAGCAATGAAAAGAAAAACTTGGACTCTGGGAAACAGTTCTTTAAAAGATAATTGGACAGCAAAGTTAATGCTGGGGAGGAAGGAAGTTTGTGTTCAATTTGGTAAGCCTGCCCATTCATGTACAAGTTGACGAGCCATCAGTACATATTTCCTTGGAACTCCAGAAACCATGCAGACGAATCAGTTTTGAAATTTTCAGTATCTCTGTCATAAAATGAGGAAACAAGAAACTCAAAACCAAGCAGAAACAACAACAACAACAAAAATCAGATCTAGAAACTATAAATCACATGTATCATCTATGCTCTGTGCATGGCAAAGGTGTGAGAAACCTATTCATAGTTCATAAACAATCCTAGTCTGACTTTGCAGTGACAGCAGACTTGTTTCAAACTCATCTTTATTGTAGGACTTTGACAGGATTTCCCTGCACCTCTGGGGTAATTTTACTAGCTTGTATGTTGTTGGGCACATATACGTCCTTTGGAGTGGAGGGAGGCAATGAGCAGGAGTTGGTTTGGTTTAATTCCAGGGATTGGTGTCCTTGCTTTTTTTTTTTTTTTTTTTTTTTTTTTTTTTTTTTTTTAAATTTGTGCTTGAGATACTTTCCCCAAGAGTAAACATCTGCCAGGGGGAAGATTGGAAGAAAAGGTCTTCTCCTTCTTGTTTCACTTTTTTTCCACATCACCTTCAGAGAAGCCATATTTGTGGGTTAATTTGTGGAATCAGTCACTTTCCTTGAAACTAGCTGGCTAAAAATCACACAGACTATTCGACCTCCATTGGAAGGGATTGTGTTCATTTAGCAAAATATTAGTGCTGGCACTTTGGTGGAAAACTGCAACCTGAAATAAACAGCTGGGCTCACATTATTTCATCTGGCTGCATAAAAAATTTGCCTCCTACGTAGACATTTCTTTTCCTCCTTCTCTGCCTACATTCTTGATTCAGGTGTCTTGACATCCTGATACAGATGGTCTGTCCTGTGTCCCACAACAGCGCAAACGGGATGGGTGTCCTCTCCTGGAGGGAATGAGTCTGTGGGTGATGCCCGCCAGATAAAGCACCTCAGGTCCCTTCACAAACACTGGTCTGTGAGGCAGCTATGGAGATGTTTGAACTCCATTCGCACAACTGGGGAAACTGAGGCACACAGTGTCGACAGGCACTTGCCCAGTCCCACCCTGCAAGCCATCGCCAGAGCCTGGAGGAAGGATCTAATTCTCCTGCAGACATGTAACATGCAGAGCTGAGCGTAACACAAAAACCTGTCATGGCTTGGTGTTGGCAGGTTTGCCTGAAAGAGCAGGGATGGCTGAAGAAGCTACCCAGCTTGTGAGGCTGCAGGTCAGGGCATGCTTGTGCACGGTTGCTCATAGGTACCTTCAGCAGGTGCCTGCTGGTGAGCTGGCAGACCCGTAGGAAAGCTGTCTGACCCCTTGAAGGTTTCTCCAACAGGTAGTTGGAGAAACTTCCACACAGCTTTCAGGACTTGGTCCCTACAGGGTGACAAGGTCAATCAGAAGGTCTACCACAACACCTCCAATGATATTTACCTCCATAGAGTCTCACAACCCAAACGTTGCCCCCTAAACCCCCAAGTCCCCCAGTCCCTGGTGCCCACAGTGCCTGCGGGCACTGCCCATCCCTCCTGACCCCATGCCGGGGCACCCGTTTCGTGTGGTGAGGTCTGGTCGCCATCTCCCCTCCGGCCCTGGGGGAGCCGTGGCCCTGCGGCCACCATCCCGCGGGCCACCCCGTTGCCCCAGCCGCCACAGCGGCCTCCCTCCTTGTCAGGCCAAACTTTTCGGCCCAACTTTCCCGCTTCCGCCTGCCGGGGGGAGCGCGGCGGCCGGGCGGGTAGCAGCTCCGCGGGTGCCGGCGGCCTCCCTTCGGGGTAGACAACGTCCAGATGATGCTGGTTATTGTTATTGGTGGGGGGGGGGGGGGCGGGTGAACAGGCGGCCGCTGCCTTGCTTTTTGGGGAAGGGAATTTAATTTTGTGTTTTCTCCCTCCTCTGGCTCCTCCTCTTCATCCCTCCTCCTCCTCAGGGGGAGGGGAGGAGGGAGAGGCGCTGGGGCAGGAGTAGCCGGAGCAGGGAATTGTTTGGGAGTTCAGTCATCCAAAAGCCGTCTCCCGTATGGAGGGTCTGGCTCCCTGTGTCCTCGCTCTCCTTCCCTCCTCCTCCTCCTCCTCCTCCTCCTTCTCCTCCTCCTCATCCTCCTCCTCCTCCTCCACCCGCGCTGCTCTCCCTGCCGTGCCTCAGCTCCACATATAACCAGCCGCAAAACACCGCCGGCAACCCCCAAGTCAAGGGCCCCCACCTTCCCCTCCCTTTCCCCCCAAAAGGGGCTTTTTTCCTTTCTCTCTCTTTTTTTTTTTTCTCTCTTTATTATTATTATTTTTCTTCTCTGTGTGTGTGTGCTGAATTCCCCGCAGATCCGGCCTGGAAGTTCCCAGCTCCTGGAGTTAAGCCTCTTTGTTGCTTCGCTCAATTTCAGGCACGGTCGTGTTCCCCCCGCCTGCTGGGCCGGAGCCCCCGGTGAGTGAAGCGGAGGGGAGCGGGACAGGGGGGCGTCCAGCCAAGGGGCGAGGGGCTTTCCCCCTCCTCAGCCCTCCGGCTTTGTGCCGGAGTTGGGGAAGTTGCTGTCGGGATGCTGGGAAGGGGTCAGCGGGCGCGCCAAGGAGGTGACAAGAGAAGAGCAATGTCCCACCAGCCCCAGCCAGTGCCGGGTTTGGGTTTGTGCTGGGGCAGGTGGGATTTGGGGAGTGGGTCATCCTCTCCCAGCCCTTCCTCCTCGGCCAGGCGGCGTTAATGGAGGGCCCGGAGCACGTACACGCCGCGGTGCTCCGGCGCTTTGCTTAAAACTTCCCCTAAAGCTTGGTCCACGACATCTCCCTGTCCTCACCACCGGCTGGTCGAGGAGTGTGGTGGAGAGAGGGAGAGGGAAAAGCTGTGCAAAAAAAAAAAATGTTTTCGTCTCCTGTTGCTCCAGCTCTTGTCAAAAGCAGATGGGAGTTTGCAGGCAAGTCTCAGCTCCTGCAAACACAACCAAATACACTTTGGTTTGTGTTGTGTGAAGGGGCTGCTCCTGCAAAGAAAAGCGTGGGTGGGTAATCCGTGAGCAAAATTTCAGTCCTTCTCTTGTGCAACTGTAGATTTTTATCTCTGGTGCAAGGACGAGGAGCGATTTGGGTTGGGGGAAGTGATTTTCTGCTCTGTGGCGGGATGCTGGAGGATTTGTGCATGTGTGCCTTGCTGCGTGTACTGTAACTTTGGCAGGTCTTGGTGGTGGCTGCAAATAGCAAATGTGCTGGGGACAAAGTGGGATGCAGCATTTGTAGCTGTGTCCAAATGAAACTTTTTACAATGCTCTGCATATGCTAATAATTACTTTGAAAAGTAATAATAGACTTTTCCCAATACCTCCAGCTGGCAAAAGGTATTTAATACAAATCTTGTGTCTTTGAGCTCTTCCTCAGCTAATTCTGGCACCCCAAGTGTGATTTCACTGGCATTGTGGGAAAGGCAGTTCAGGTCTATTAAAGGTTTTTTTTGTTCTTGTTTGTTTTAAAGAAACTCTCTTGACCTCTCTGCAGCATTATGCAAGTGGGGTAACAGGCTTCCACACACACCGTGTGCCCGCCCGTAATTCCAGGCATGTCTTAAATCGTTTGATTTTCTTGGTGTCCAGTTCTAATTTCTATATCACTACCACGGTATCTTTTTGGTATGTTAATTCGCAATCTGCCATTAAAGTTTATTTTCCCATGGGCTAAAAAACTATCATGGAAAATATTAGAAGAATGTGGGTGCTTTTGTGAGTAGGACTTTAACTTCGTTTTCTTGTGTTTTGAACTGCCTCAATGTGCCTACGTTTGAAGGAGGACTCTTACATATATATGCATATATACATACATGCACATGTTTTTTTCAGTGGGTTGGATATTGAGGTTTATGGCTCCGGCAAGGACTTCAGCAGAAACATTTCACGGGTTTGCAATGAAGATTTGTTCTGTTTATTTAAGTGACCTAAAGAAATGAAGGTGAAATAACTTCCCTTGCTAATGGGAGTCATCTTGGGACCTTCTAAAGTAAATAGGACAATTAGGGAGAGCTGTGAGCTCCCTGCTGAGTGAGTGATATTCTCTGACAAGAAATAAATGGAGTTTTGTTCTACGTACTTATTAAAAAAAGCCCCCCCCCCCCCAGCTACAATTACAGAGACCCATCCCACAATACAACTCAGACAAGAGGTGTTTGCTGTGAGGGTTGGAGTCAGGTAGAGAGCAGTCCTCCCCGCTGGGGAAAATGAGGCAGGTTCATCTGGAGAGTGCGCAAGGGTCCTGTGCAGGTTTTGAAAGCTCAGTTTTCCCTCTCTCTCATACATACACATGCTCACCCCATGACACCTTTCTTTGAGAGATATCCCAGCACAAATAGCTGAAACCACAAACATCTCTTCTCTGCTTGGTGCAAAGGAGAACTTTTACAGGTGAATATATGTGCTACAAACTGGCATGTAAGTCTTATGGATGCTCTGTAGCCCTGTGGTCTGGAAAATATAGCTTTTCTGCATCAAATACTGACACGATATCCCCAGTAAGTACAGGATGAGAGGCTCTTCACCACTGCAAAGTGAAGCTGGGTGCCTGGTGTTTGGAGAGGCCTTCCCAGCCAGTCGGGTGTGAGACTCTCAGCTTGGAGTTTTGCTCTTTCAGAGGACAGGTGAATTATTGCCCAGCCCCCATGCTTCTTGAAATTCTGTTCAGTCCTCAAAACTAACATCAGACATGCCTCCAAGCCCTCGATACCAAACTTGCAGCTGTGCTGTGCTTTCAGGTTACTGGTTCAGCTCCTTCCACCCGGCCACCTGGGCCAGCGGATTTTGCCCTTTGGGAGCCGCCTGGAGCCTCTTGCCCAGCAAGGAGCAGTGCAGGTGGGGTTGGGAAGCGAGCAGCCTGCTCTGCCCCCACTCCCCCCAGAGATGCTGAGGGGACACTTCCTTCCCTCAGTTAAGAAAACTAATCTGTTTAGAGCAGACCTGATTTTTTACTGTTTCTCTTCACTGTTATTGGATGACCATGCCTGACTAAAATACCAACCTGCCACTGCTTCCCTGCTTCTTCCTTAATTGTGTGTCCTCATGAGCACAGAGGCCTCACAGTCTGAGACCATGCATGGCAAAAGAAAACCCTATTACTTCTTCTGCCTGGGCTGTGAGAGGAAAGATGAATGACAGGGGAGGAAAGACACTCTTCAGGTGGACGCAGAGGTTTGGATGTTGAGCCGTCAGGACTGTGACCACAGCCAATGCACATTCATTGCATGATCTTAAGCAATTTTCTTCATAGCCCTGTACCTCAGTTTCCCCCTGCAGAAAATGGGGCTGAACCCTGTGCAGGTGGGGTGAGCGCTGTGGCAGGGCAGACGTTGCCACCCAAACTGCCATCAACAGCAGTGTCTCTTGTGTCTCAGGGCAGAGCTCAGACACACCAGGGGACACCTGCTTGGCCATGCTCCTCTGCGCCTCCGAAATCTTTCCCTGTGCCCAGGTGAAGACAGGCCATTTCCCAAAGGGCCCCTTACCTACCAGGTTGGCCCCAGATGGGTCTCCAGGGACCTCGGGCTCAGTCAGTCTCAGACACTCAGCCCTAAAGAAGTTCCAGCAGCAGTAGGCCAGAGTGACTCTGGGTTAACACGAGTTTCTTTGGCAATAAATAATGGTCGGCCAGTCATTTTAGTGCCTGACGCCGAGTGCCTCAGACGTATGAGGAGCAATTCCCTTGGACTTCTTTTATGTGCAAGGGTATTTTGATGTATTACTGCTTGCATATAGTAGACCAGGGATTGCAAATCTCTTGGTTTAAGCCATAGCCTCCCAGGCTAAGAGCTTTGCCCTGCAAAGTCTACTGTTGGGATGGGGTATCCCACAACGCAGAAGCTCTCTTGCAAAACCTTCGGAGACTTCCTGTTTCTGGTTAGACGGAAAACATCCTGAGGGAAAAACCTGCTGCTGTGTACTTTGGTGCTTCTGTGGTCAGTCTCAGCTTAAAAGGTTGTTAAGTATTCCAGCTCCTAGGCCACAAGGACAATTTGCAGAGAGTAATGAATAAAGGGATTGCAGGTCCCAGTGAAGATTGGCTTCCATTTTCTGCTAAATGTATTTTTTGAGTAAGTGTTCGACAAAATGCATCACAAACATCTTTTCTTATTTCCTGGTGTCTGGTTCAGTCCTTCTTGGCCCTGAATCACACGACATTGTTTCCGCTGCTTCGTTGGCTGAGCACAGCGCTTGAAGCTCGTTTTCTGGAGGCAACGCTCACAGGATGGGAAGCCTTCAAAATTTGCTTTGTATGCACATTTGCGCGTAAGGCATCTTCAAATCTGCTCTCCACAGGAGCGTGGGCTCCAGCAACACAGCTGCAGGAGAGCTGGTGGAAAGCAGAGACAAAAGGAACTGGAGCACGGTGGAAGCGAGCCGGCTGAGGAGCTCGGAGAGTTGTTTGTTGTAGGGGAAAAGCCTTCAGTGCTCGCGCGGTTCTGAAGCTGCCGCAGGCAGTGCGGGGTTTTGTACGTAAACAGGGAACAACAGATCCCTGCCCTGAGGAGCCTGCACGCTCCTTTTATTAAAATGGCCTCTTTTCTTCCCTGTGAAAGGACAAACAGGCTGAGGGGCTCAGCTGTGCCTGATGGAGTTGTTAGCAGAGCACCTGGAGTGGTGGAGGCTCAGTGGTTGAGAGGGGCTCTCGGGCTGTTCTTGTGCCTTACAGGAGCACTCGAACAAGAGTTAGTGCCAGTTTATTTTGGCTCTGGTGGGACCAATGGAGGAAAATGTGCTTCAGGGAGCGTGTGGGACGTGCTCGAGCTTCTTCGCCCTCTTTGTGGGCAGCATGCCAGCGCAGAGGTGAGAGCCAAGCTTTACCCTCCCTTTCAGCTCGGCTGCTCTGGGGATGCTGCTGCCCTGTGGCCAAAACCTTCCCTGAGCTCCCTTTGGATGTGGGGCTCGTGACTGCACCTTGTGCCCGTGCAGCGAGTCGGAGGCTGGCTGGGCATCGTCCAAACCACGCAGCAGCGTGTTGCCGCTATGAAAACCCGCTGTTGTTGAGATCACAGAGGTTTGGGGCTGTGGTGTATGTCCGTGAAAGCCAGATGGTGGCTTGGAAACCGGTCACCTTTTGTGAGCTTCTGCGCCTGGCAGAGGGAGTAAGTCTTTCACCCCGAGCCCCATGATGGCAATGCCATTTTGGCTCTGCAAGGTCTGCTCTGGAAAAGGGATTGGCCAGCAAGTCCTGCACTTGTGCAGAGCTGTGGTCCTACAGCCCTGCCAAGTGCAAGGATGTGTTCGCTGGCTGTGATGCCAGCGAGTCTGAACAAGCTTCTGTGTCTAGAGGCTGTGCACCAGGGTCTTCTCCTGGTCTTTAAATCCTAAGAGTGGAGAGGAAAAGGGTGTGAAGGTCCCTGTCAGAGTTGTGTTGGCAGCTTTCAGGTATCACAGGGAGGCTGCTTTTTGTTTTTTTTGCCTAACTAACAAAGGACAGGTTAGGCGAAGCCCCGCGGACCAACGTTGAGCTTGGTATGGTTAAGAAAGCTTGTGCAGATGCAAACCTACTGATGTAGCATTTGAGAAATAAACCTCAAATGTGGATGCACTGGCCTAGAGTATAGCATTTATATGCAAAAGGCTGCTTCCTCTGGTAATGTCACTGTAACTTATCCTGGTACTTTTAGGAGGAGCAGCTACCTGTCTTAGTGATGCCAGCCTTTTAGGGCACGAGCCTGGGATGGCAGGAGAGCTGGGTTTGGTTCTTTGCATCCAGATTTCTGCTGGGGTTAGGGCAAGTTTCCTCAGTTCTCCACCTGCAAAACCTGAGAGCGGCACTTCCCTGCCTCCTTGTGGTGTTGAGGGTAGGTCTGCTGGAGATCGGCAGAGGCCGTGGCTTTGCTGGCTGCCAAAAAACCCTCTCGGATTAGGACCGCCGTCGGTTTCAGCAGAGAGCCTCCTGTGGCATTGGCAGCCCGACGGAAGGCTGTTGCGGTTGCCTCTGGGGACGTCCACCCGTGCGTGCTGGGTGGATGTGGGCTCTGGTTTTGGTCTGGGGGCAGGCTGGCTGTCCGGCTGGAGAGGAGCCGCTCGCTGAGCGTGACCCGTGGGGAGTCTAGCGTAGGTAGCAGCGCTGCAGCTGCAGCAAATTTATGGTTCCAGCCAGCGGTGGTACAGAGAAGCCATTGTAGTCTTATGTACTACTGTACAGTGTGTATCTCGACAAGCAAAGTGGCTCCTGTTTTTTTTTTTTTTTTTTTTCCCTCCTCCTCTCCATCCCTCCATGTCTAGCTTTATGAAGTTCCACCCCTTAAATTGCAAATTTGGCCTTATCTTCAAAGAAGCCCTTTGGTGCCAAGCTTTTAAAGGTAGGTAGGAGGCAAGAGCAAAAACATCAAATCCATTAACAGCCTGGTTGCCAGAGAAAATGTTTTTTAAAACAAAATCTGAAACTTTAGTGTTTGAGATCCAACACCAAGATTGAATACAAGTATGGGCCTTGTCCCCGGAGAGTGGCAGTACTGGGAATATGCTGGCAGAGACCATGGAACGAGGATTCTTGTGCATGCACGCACACAAATAGACAATTATTTGGAAGCCAATGGTGTTCTGGATGCTGAATAATAATTTACTTCATCTAGTGCCTTCTGTCCCAAGTTGCTCTCTGGGCTGTAGCTGATGTGGAGAGCCTTCTCATCGCTCCAGTCCTCTGCTGGATGGCAGTCCCCTCTGAGGCAGGAAGGTGGTGCTTGCTTGCACGTTCCTTGTCCGTGGGTGGTAAAAGGGATGAGCCTTCTTCAGAGCCTGCTGCTGTCCGTGAGTGATTCCTTTGGGCCCCCTGAATCTAAGTTGATGGTGAATGTGATTTATTTGTTTTTTTCCCCCCCCACCGAAAGCTGCTTGTTTAACAAACCCAAGCACTGTCAGATTGAAGGGGTGGGTTTGAGTCATGGTGTCAAGAGATGTTTTCAAAAACGCGCTGGGTGGGATTTTCCAAGAGCACCTGGGGTGACTTAATGGTATGGTGGAGAGTCAAGGAAAGGTGTGCGCTGAGGGACCAGACAGCTCTCCCCTCACTTTTAAATACGAGGTCGCAGTTGGCAAGTCTGTGGGACGGTCCCACTGTCACAAGTATAACAGCTGCCCAGATTATTCCCAACCACCTACTCTTGCATGGCAATATGCTCTTTAGTTCAAAGGTGGCTGTCGGGCACATCTTGGCTTGCAAACAGTGTAAGTGCAGCTTCCAAGTCAGAGCTATCTGAGTAGAAGGAGAGCACGGTGGTGTAAATCCCCAGCTGTAAAGGGGTTTGAGTCCAGTGAGGAGCACCCCATAACCAGCTCCCTGTGGGGTCCTGGCCAGCCAGACTGCAACAGAGCTGTGGGACTCCGCCAGGAGGAGGGCTTGATATCTACTAGGCTTTGAATCCCTGTGGGGACTTCCTTAACCCTCAGCTGGCCAAGCTGGACATCTGGCTTGTAGCTCTCGGGCACCTCTGGAGCTTGATGCTTGTGGGGTGAGATGGGGCTGTAAGAAGCTATGAGCGCAGAGGGCTCCTAAGAGAGGCATCCCAGCAGCTTGGTATATGTCCATCAACACCAGGGACACGTCCAAAGCTGGAGCTGACCTGAAGAAAAGAGGTCTTTTCATCCCAGGAGGTGAGGAGTAGAGCTCGTTGTGTGCCAACTTGTGCCTGAGCACTCGCCATAATGCTGTAGAGGAAAAGTGCTAGATGGTGCAAGGGCAACTTGCTTTTGAGGACTTTGCCACTCTGGCCACCTGAGCAGCGGTGAACATTACACGAGTAGCTTAGTGTGTTGGCACCCGAGCTCCAGGTCCTGTCAGAGACTTCTTCCCAGCCAGCAGAGAGGGAGAAGGTCTCAGGTTGATGGTCAGCTATGCTCAGTGACCATGCAGCCCATGAGCTCCACAAACACGCAGTACAAGCTGTGGGACCCTGCTGATCGCCTCATGGATTCTGCTGTCTTTTGTGCAAGCAAGGGTCAACTATTTACGTAACGCACTAAGCTAGGCAGGAACATACTTGCTATATGTACAGTTGTTGGGTTTTCCTCATGATTGCCTGGCTGCAGATTTGGGGAGGAAGGAGAAGAAGCACAAAGAGGACGATGGCAAGAGCAAAGTGGCAAGTCATGTTTATCATTGATGCCTGACCACCTAACCTGCTCTCTGCCCTATAATCTGCCTCCCCTAGGATAGCTTTGGACACCCCTAACATCCGAGCCACTTCAAAGAACCACCTTTCCAAAAATTTCCCAAATGAGTGACCAAGCAAACAAGCATGAATTTCAGCAGCCACAAAAATCTGACTGTAACCCAGTTTTTGCGTAGCTGAAGCATTGAAGATAAGTAGAGGTTTCTTAACACTGGCTCCCTGGGCGAAGGCCTGAGGAAGGCCTGCCACGCCACCACTGTATTCCAAAACCCAAATTATTATTTGTATTTTAGTAGTGTCTACAAGGTTTAACCGAGATGGGGACCCAGCCATGTTAGACACTGTGCTAGCCTGTAGCGGGAGACAGTTCCTACCTCCCGCTTTGAAACAGTAAGACAAAAGCAGGACAGGAGATGAAAACAAAGCATGAGAAAGGACTTGTGTGCCTTGGGGTCACTCAGCACGTTGAGGCTGGAGCTTAGTATGGACACCGTGTTGCCTGATACCCAGCCCTGTGCTGCATCCTCCACCTTGCCCTCCTCTTCAGAAGAGCATCACTAGGGCTACTCTTCCTCAAAGCTCTCTTCAGCTGAGAGTTGTCCATAACAGAGTCTTATCTTCGTTAGCCCTCAGCTCGCATCAGTCAACGAAGGACGGTGGCTCCAGTGAGTGGTTGTCCAAATGAAGCTCCTGGTGCTGCAGGCGTTGTTGGTAGTGTCTTGCCCCTGTGGAGTGCTGCAAGAGCGGGTTGCTGAGGGGAAGGGAATGACTTTGGTTTTCTCCTGTCAGCTGGTTTTTGGTTGTGGTGCTTTGAAAGATACCTGGGAGAGCTGAGAGTCAGTGTAATAAAAGTGCGTGCTGCAAGCAAAACGATCTCGCTGCATAAATACTGTGTGCCTTCTTTCTCGAGGGGTCTGGGACCGTGCTCCTCCTGCTCTGGAGGCACTTAATTTTAGTACACGAGCCAAGGATGAGCTCTAGCAGACACTGCCAAAGCCAAGCCCATGTGCTGCGGCCTACATGCAAGAGGACGCGTTGCTTGCCGCACTGCAGTCAGCACAGAAATACCGTGCTTTGTAGGGAGGTGCAGGAGGAGGGATGAGGAGCAGTAGAAATAAAAGAGCTGATCTTCCTGAGAGCTCCGGACCATGTTGAACATTGGGCTGGGGACATGCTGGGTGTCTGGATGGTAGCCCAGCTCCTGCTTGGTGCAGGTAGCCTGGGATGGAGCACTCTTGTGGACCCCGACGGTGGGACATGAGCAGAGCCTGGCTTGTCAGAGAAATGGGGAACCATCTCTCAAGGGGGATAGCATGGCTTCAGCCCTCCTTTCTGGTCTGATTTGCAGCACTGTTTTGGGGAGCACGTAGAGGGGTGTGGCCTGCACAGGCGTCCTCCTCTGGCACCTGTTTGTGTGCAAAGAGCTACGGGCAAGTCCTCCTGGGGGCCGTTGTGGCCATGTCCTGCTGCTGCGTGAGCAACAGCCTCCACTGCAGTCAGAGGCTCCTTGCACAGAGGAATGCTCTGAAACGTGTTTTAATGGCATTGTGTTGCCAAGGGCTCTTTGTGGCTGGATGAGGAGATGACTCCTTCCCTTGCTCTGCAGGGCGAGGAGCCTGTTCGAAGCAGGACTCCTCCGTTTTGTGAGCGGGTTTCATTCTGCCCTCCGCCAGCTAAATAACTTAACAACAGCAGAGGTCTTAGATGAGGTGACTCCCTGGCTCAGTAAGTGCCTTTGGAGTGGTAGGGTGGTGGCCAGACAGCTGCATGGGTACGTTTTTTTTCTTTTGTGCTTGTTGGTTCCAGGTTGCTCCTTGTGCATGAAAGTCTGCGAGGTGGCACCAACGTAGCTGTTGCCTTCATTTCTGTCCAGCTGGATTGGGCAGTCTGTGGGATGGGGAAGATATCAGAAAAAAAAAAGTGTTGTGCCACCCATCTCTCCTCATGCTTAGTGAAAATAACATTTCCCTCCTTCCCAGCATACACATCCCTCTCAGTTCTGTTTTCTTCTCGGACTTGGCAATGGGAAATGATACTGGGATTACAGCGGGTCCTTCAAATGCGCTCCCGTTCCCCGAGCGCGTGCTGCCTCCTAAAGGATGTGGGGCTGTTGCTGGGCCCTCACGCCTCCCTCCTTCCCAATTTCCTGGCTTTAATTTACCCTCTTCTGCCTGAGGTCCCTGTGCCGGGGCTGAGCAAGGCTTCTTGGGCCGTATCCCAAACGCCCCTGTCCTTACTTGTTTTGGGGAGGGCTGATAAGGAACCGCTGGCGGTGCCTCCGCGCTGCTGGAGCGGTGCTCCCAGCCCTTGCCGACCCAGGGCGAGCGCGGGGTGCTGGCGTGTCGGAGCGGGTTCGGGGAGCCCTTGCCCAGGCAGGCAAGGCTGCAGCCCCCCCGGAGGCCGCTATTGGAGACAGACCAGCCTCCTTGGAAAGGGGAGCCATGGCTCTGCTTCCCTTCTGCCCCACAGATCGGGGCCCAGGGGTTCAGAGGCAACCTTCTCAGCATTTCTGATCTCGTGATGCTGTGTGGGCTCAGCGGTGTTCGTGTGGACCCAGATCCCTTCATGTGGTACGAGGAGAGGCTTGACAGGGCTGGCAGATGTGGCATGTGGCAGGCCAGGAGGCCTCAGCAGGACATTTTTGAGCCACAGCAAGGCAGCCTTGTCTGGGAGCCTGCAGCCTTGAGCTTCCAGGGCTTTCTGCTGAATCAGTCAATAAGTAAAAGCTGCTGGTAGATAAGGGATAGGAAGGCAGATCCTAAAATAGAGATCATTAGAAAGTCATGTTTGGGGTGGACTTCAAGGGGTCGCCTCCACCACAGACTCCTCGCGTGCTGTTTCTTAAGGTCTTCTTAACTACTGAGGCCCTTACTTGGGGGCTGCAAAAAAAAAAAACTCGTTTTCCATGTAACACTTCTGTAGTCAATAGAGAAAGCTGGCAGAGGTTTCTCTGTGGCTTTTATAGCAGGGGCTCCCCAGGGGCTTTGCTGAGGTACAGAGCCCCAGAGGCTGCGATGGGTCTGTTCCCCTCTTGCACGAGGGAGGACACTCCTAACAGATGTTTGTTATCGGCAGGGCAGGGGGGCTGGAAAACAGACAGACTTCAGCTGGCGAGAAGCACAGAGGGAAATTATCATCATTTCCCTATTAGGCTTGTAGAGGGAATTCTGGAAGCTGCTTTTTGTCCCATTGTTACACTTTATGTTTATATAGCTTATCTCTTTCATGAGAGACTTAAATCCTGAAGTGTGTTGTAGATGTGACTACATGAGAATGCTTTGCTTTATCCATCCCTAAACAGAGGATGGCAGATGCTCAACTGGACTTGAAATCATGGAGCAGCATTTCCTCAAAACCGAGGAGTACTTTTCATCCTAAAAGAGTTTACGGCATTTTTGCAAGTTAATAAACGATTGATATTTTCCATACTGATATGTCTGAGATTGGATTTCCCTTGTATAGCTGAGTTTTCTCAGTTGCTACAGAGTGAGGAAAAAGTCTTTGTTCCTTCCCACTTTTCATATTGGCTGTGTGGTCTGTAGCAAGTGACAGTATTTAACCTACTTTGGAGGGGATGGTGTTGGGGTAGGTACTGACTGAGCTGGTCCACAGATGACTTTGCACGGAACAGTGAAAGTTTTTTCTAGGGGTATTTGGTGCTATGGGACAGTCACAGACTTCCCTTCTCAAAGAAGGCGTTGACAGTCTCTGTAAGCAATTAGAGAGACATTCTTTGAGGCAGAGGATGTCTTTTTATTGCAGTTCTGTAGAGTACCTAATACTGTTGTCTTAAAAGAACCTCTGTAAAATAAGAGAATCGATTGCTCCTTATTTTCCTTTACTGGGCAGGTAACGTAAGGATCTTTGGAAGACCCAATGAGTTTTGTTTCTTTTTCC
Source organism: Cygnus olor (assembly GCF_009769625.2). Classification (NCBI taxonomy): domain Eukaryota; kingdom Metazoa; phylum Chordata; class Aves; order Anseriformes; family Anatidae; genus Cygnus; species Cygnus olor. The sequence goes on from NC_049169.1 coordinate 95,102,986, forward strand.
CTGGTAGACAACTGAGCAAATACTAGAGGCTGTATCTTTTAAGAATTTCTTGTGCTCAGTAACATACACGAATAAATGGATGGTAGATTCCTGTCTGTTCTGCATCTCCCATTGTCAGCCCACCGAGGCCCAGGGCCTGGTGGCTGGTTATGGTGTGTCACTGCTTCTGCCTGGTCTCCTCCCCGGGTACAGTCCTCTCCAAAAGTGACTAAGCACATAAAGCAAGGATTGGGTTGTTGTTTTTTTGGTTTAGTTTTTTTTTTTTTCTTCCCCTATTCTAGCACAGACATTGACCACAGTCATGCATTTGTTTTTCTCTCTTACTTCCAAATGCAGTCACATAACAATAGCTTGGAAAAAAAAATATTGGAAGCGATTTGGTCGTGAATTTGTTTCCTTTTTTGGGCTACAAGAAGTGGCTTAGCATTGGGGTGAGGAGGCCTGGAGCTCCGAGCCATCTTTCTCAGGGTTTAATGGGCACCATCCTGGTCAAATGAGAAGCACTGTGGAAAGCCATCCTTTTGGGGGCAAGCACTTCCATTGCTCTGTGTGCAGGGTCCTGGGCTGGGGGCCTTTTTTCTCAGCTGGCTCCAAGACATTATTTGCTATTTACGTAACAGCGAAGTCTCGCACAGACGCTGCTAAACAGGCTTTGTCTGGCAGACAGGGGAAGGGCTAGGGGAGAAATGCTGCTTCCCCTGTCAGACTTCTTCACAAGTGGGTGGCTGTTTGCTTTCCTTAACAGATCGCTAATAGAAGGTGGTGGGTGTTGTTGTAATTCTTACTATTTTATGTAGGACGTCACGACAGGTGGTGGTTTTGAATATTTTTTTTACAGCTGTAGAAACAGATTACTCTCTAAAACAAGTTGACAAGGATGGAGGAGTGAGAGCTGATGAGAGGTGGGAGGATCTGCAAAGAGGAAGACAGGTCAAGGTGCCAGGTGGTACCCTCACAAGGAATGGGAGAAGTATTTTGCAAACAGGATTGGGGGATATCTTTGGGTCTTGAGAGAAGGTACCACCTTTTGCAAGACAAATAGAAGGCCATAAGATGGGACAAGAATGAGATTGGCACACTGGTCAGGAGGGTGCTTGGCTGTTAAAATCTCAAACAATGCAGGCAATGAAATCCTGAAATTTTATCCACGGTTCAATGGATTTGGTCCTTATGGGAGGGAAAGTGTCAGCAAGTGGAGCTTACACATACCAGAGAGAGAATGCCATTTGATAAAGGCTAGAGCAGTAGGTGAAGTTTTCGGATCACAGGAAGTTTCCTTAAAGTATTTATTTATTTGTGGCTTTGCTGAAAAAAAAAATTGCGGCCAGCTGTGTTTAAAAATATACCAGTAACGAGATACTTAAAGAAAAGGAGTCAATCTCTCCCCCTCCTGACGTGCCGCCGGGTGCCAGCCGCAGAGCCTGAGGCCGTGACCACGGCAGGACCCGGCAGCCTCCAGTGCCAGGCGTGGGGCTCTCGGGGATCGCCCTTTGGCCGTGCTCCAGGGGCAGCCAGGGCTGGTTTTGCCCGGGCTGCTGAGGAGCCTTGAACTGTCTCTGACAGCCCCGGTGGGGAAATGCAGGAATGAGGAGGAGGAGGGGAACCCAAGGGCTTTTGTACTGAGGGAACAAAAAACATCCTCTGCGTGTCCCTGGGTTCAAGATCTGCAGACTCTCCAAACTGGTTTGCTTTTTCTGTGGTGATTTTTTTTTTCCCTCTCCTTAAATGTTTCTTTAACTGATGTGATTTTTGTATTTTTGGCTGGAGGGTGTCTGTTTGGGAGACAGAAGCCGTCTGGGGCTCATCTCTTGGCCCATCCAGCTCATCCTCAGAGAATGTGCAACCATCTCCTGCAGGCTGTGTTTCCTCTAGGATTCCCTGTGGCTTTGCTGAGGCCAGGCCTTCATGTTTGGCACTGAAGGCAGAAAGGCCACCAAACAGGCCGGCTGGCTGGACTGTGTCCTCCAAGCCTCTGTCTGTGAGGGCTCGGGGGGTGGTTTGGCCTTGCAGCAACAAGAAATATCCTTCTGGGGCAAAATGCTCAATGTGTGGCCCCGGGACCAGCACAATGAGATAAGAGCATTTGGTCTCCACCAGCCCTGGGTGCTGCTTTCCTACTATCCAGGAGAGCTGCAGCTATGGGAGTGGTGAAAAATGTATGTAGTGGTAGGCAGGAAAACATTTTGAGGAAGAAGATGCTGCTTCTGGTGACGGTCTGGAAAGGCAAAGCAAGTTAGGTTTGGGCCTAGGTGGAGGATTGTGTGGAGAAGTCTCATCTCCTCTGGGCCCACTGTTTTTGGCCCCAAGATGATGTGACATATCACAAGGGAAAAATCTCCTCTCCCCACTGTTTCCTTTCTCCACCACTGGTAGCTAATCAAGATTCAATTTTAATGACTTCCCTCTACTCTCTCTGCTTCCTCTCCCCCTGCCCCACACATGCCTTTTTTTATATTATTTTTTAATGCATTTCTTTTTGGCAGGAGTTAAAACGCAAGAAGCATTTGGACCAAGATGAAACCGGTCGAGGAACATGTTGGGCAGTGCAATGCTTTGTTCTGAGTTCAGGGGGAGAAGAGGGGGAAGTGAGGGGAGGGAGGGATGTCATTTCCCAGATGGGGACCCTGCCAAAGATGTTCTTGCTTTGGAAAGCGAAAAGTGGTTTTGAGGTTATACCAGCTTTAACCCTTCGTCGTTCCACTTCTGTCACGTGGGGAAACTCCAAAGTCGTAGTCCTAAAATGTGGCCATGTTGTGCTGTGTGTCCCAGGTGACCTGAGCAGTCCCAAGCCAAAGTCTGCTGTTGTGACTGAGTACTGATGGCAGCCCGAGGTTCTTGCTGCTGGAAAACAGAGTGGATGAGAAATCTGTGCTTGTTTATCAGTGAGGATCCAGAAATGGTGTGGTTGCTGTTCAAAAAACAAAATCAGCACTCTCCCCACAGGGAGTCGGGACCGCTGTGCTGTTTCCTGCCCTGCCAGAAGCACCTGGTGGGATTTGGGATGCTGCTGAACTCTGCTTCAGCTGTTCCCATCAGGAGGCCTCACGATGTGCAAGATGCTTTGGAAACACCTTGTCCTTCAGCGCCTGGGGCCAGAGGAGCCCTGCCAGGGGGGCACTGCTGGGAGAGGGGCTGCAGCGAGCCCCACATAGTTTGTGGTGGCACTGGGGACCACTGGGAGGCCTGTGCTGGTTCCCTTCCTCTGTTTCCAGCAGTCTCCTGGGCAGCAAAATTGTGGTGTTAGAGGGCATGGCAGAGTGGAAAGCCTATGCAGGCATGTTCTGCTGTACTAGCGACTGCCTTGGGCCACAAATATTGCATGGTGCATGGGCTGCTGATTTAATTGCCCCGGGGTTGTTGCCCCGTAGCTGGGGGTGAGAATACAGGGAAGGGAAAGTTAAAGCAGCAAGATCTTTTCATTACGAGGTTTTCTTGCAGCACTTGTGTCAGGTCTCCAAAGGAGGTCATGCACCTCCCAGTTAAAAAAAATCCAGGGCTTGATTTGCAGTGTTGGGCAGTTTGATGGTATGGAGACCTGGACCAAAGGCATAAACACCCTGATGACATGAAATGCATAAATGTCGCTTAGTGTACGCCCAGGCAGAGTCACTGTTCATGGCTGCTAAACCTGAAAGGTCTTTCTTCATGGGGACCAGCAATCTCTCTAGCCCTCCAATCTCTCATAACCCCCTTTCATCCGGCTAGGAGGAAAATAGCTTTCTTAATCCCACCGTGAACCTCCTGAACATAACCACGACCTTCATCTCCAAAGAAGGCATCAGTAACTGGTCTGGAGACCATAAGCTTCTTCTCCCCAACAGCTGTGGCAGCAATGTGTGAATTTTTGGTCTCTTGCACGTAGCTCAGATGGTCCCAGATGCGCTAAGGCATGGCTACAGCAGCACCACTGTGGACACACTGGTCACCAGGAGCAATGTGCCCAGTACTGGCCTTGAAACATGCCTTGTGTCTTGCACACTTCTTTCTAGGCTGCCAAGAGGGGCCTGATCTGTAGCAAATGAGTATCTGTGATATTTGGTTTCACCTGTCAGGATGGGGTGGAGGAAAATAGAGACAAGTGGACAGAAGAAGCATGTGTGCGGTTAGATGTAATGGGTTACAGAGGTCTGTAGGCCTAGTTGGAAATTTCACGTGTACGATTTCCTGTGCAGAAAGTCTGAACTTTCATCCCTTTTCTTGGACCCCTGAAGTCATCCACATACCCCTTTCAGTAGCCTTGTGAACCATGGATGGGAAGCGCTGGCGGATGGACAGGCTCTTGAGTGGGAAGCAGGCGAGCAAAGTTTACCTCCTGTGCTCCACTGCATGACTAAAAGAAAATTCCTTTGCCTCCTCAGTCAAGGTTCCCCTTCCTCCCTCTTGTTGGCTTTTGCCACTTAAATAAAAAGCACGTAGAGTGGCCTTAGCCTTGCAGCACCTAGCACAGTGTTCCCCCACAGCTGGTCCATCTCCCCTCAGCCTGGAGCTGGGCTCCATTTCACTTGCCCTGGTGTTTGCATGTGTATGCAGGCACTGCAGGAAAATATCCACTGAGCCCACGCATACTGCTCTGCCCGCACCTACCTGGCTCTGTGACAATATTATGAAGGCATGAGTTGCTTCTCGTTCAGCTGATGTAGTGGTGGTCTTCCTGTTGTAGCTCAGCCCCCTGGATTCATGATGGCCTCGGGTTGGCTGCGACAGCCGACCACGGGGCGCTGGCAAATGGTGGCACGTTGACTCTGCTGCTTCTCCTTCCTTGTTTACTTAGTTCTTGGCAGCTGGATGTTTGAATGTTTGTAGCTCAATGTTGTTTGAATGTTGCAGTGTTTGCTTGACAAACACTTTCCCTGGAGTCTGTGATTACGGAAAGTTTAGTCTGACAAGGCCCACTGAATTATCCTGTTCTCTGTTGTCAATAATCTCTTGGATGTTGTCTCCCTTAACCGCAATATTTTGTGTGTGGTGCAAATTCTTTTCTTTCCCCTTGTTGTAATCTGCCTGCCCCTCCCTGCTTGGTTCAGCTGATGAAGCCGTAACCCTAGGATGCTGACATCTGTACTTTACTAATCCAGAAATCCTGGGGCTACCAGGAAGCAGTATAAATAATAAGACCGCATACCTGTCTAGCACCTGAGAATCCGAAGCTGTCTGACGCACGTACTGCTTGCACCGGCTGGGGTTTGCTATTCCTGTTTTCGCAGCCCGGGAAGCTGAGGCACAAGGTAGGGCTGTGTTTTGTCCGAAAGATGAAGTGCTGATTCCAGAAATGCGGAGTCATAACCTCCGTGACCGAGTTGCTATCCCTCTTCGTTTTACAGAATTTGAACCCTAAAAGAAAGCGATTAGAGTGGGCTGTGTGGTTTCAAGCAATGCTTTATTTGCAGTGATCCACAGCCATTTTGGCACCCCAGTAAATCCAATCTGAGAACAAAAAAGCAATCACAGGATTTCTCCAGGGTAAGTTATGTTCCTTGGCTGCAGCCAGATGTCCATAACGTGGCTCGCAGGAGGGGCGATGTCAAAGTACCGTATCTTGTGGTCAGCTTGGTGGTTTGGAGCGATGCTGAGGGACAAGCATTTACGGCAGTTCTGGAGAGGGGAAAGATCCTGCTGTGCTTCAGGGGCGGTAATGAGACCCCTGGAAATCTGCCTGCAGGGGGCCGAGTGGCCAGCCTGGGCTGTCCCGCTGCTGGCCCAGCTGGGCACTGCTGGTTTCCTTACCACCTCCAAGCCAAGGGCTTGCCAAAATAACCAGGGCTGGTTTACAGTTTTGGATGGAAACCACAGGCAAACCACGTCGAATCGCTGGATTCTACCCCAAACCAGGCAATGTGCACGGGCTTCTGTTTAGTGTCATTTGGAGATGACTGGGAGAGGAGAGAGATGGAGGAAAGCCGGTGTGGATCCGGCATTGACGTAAGGCTGTAGGTAGTCTGTTCCTCACGCCTGCAAATGCCGTTCCCATGGCTAGATCGTACCGGTGAGAGCCGAATAATACTCGAGCAGACGTCCCCTGGGAAATGGGGTGTAAGAGGAGGAATATTTTGTCTGCAGTCCTTTCAGAAAGGGACACTTGAGGGGGGGGAAGAAAAAAAAAAGGCTGGCGATGAGGATTAGGGTGAATGCATGCCCTCAAGGCATGTAATCTCCACTGAGGCTTAGGGGAAGTTGGGTCGGTGATCCCTGCACTGCGGAGCTGACCCCCTGCAGCACCGTGAGCGTGGGGGATAGGAAACCCTCAGGCTGAGTGAGCCCCAGGGGGTAAAAGCATATTTGTTTTTCACGTGCAGCATCAAGAACATACATGGAAGGGAGGCAAGCATGTGCAAAAACACGCTAGGGAAGGGGTGGACAAGCACGATGCTGAATAGCTCAGGAAATGTTGTAAAAGAGAGCTGCATCCACGCAGAGCACAAGAGCAGCACCCTTACGTCCAGACCCTCACGTGCATGCCAGTGTTTTTTAATGCATCGCACTCCTCCCTTGGTGTTGGGGCACCCCCAGCTCCCTCCGCTCTGCCCTTTTCTCCTCTTCCCCCTTCTCCCATGTGCTTTTATTCCTCCCGCAAACAGCGTGCGCCAAATCCAACTTCACAGCTGGCTCGGCTCCACGTGTTTGTTTTCTGTGCCTGCGCGGCGCTTGCCAGCGCCGCTTGCGCCCTTGCTCCAAGGTGGAGGCGGGGGGAGAGCAGGGGCGGTGGGGAGGGAAACAGGAGCAGGCTGCTGCTTTCCAAACCCTTATTTGTTTAAAGCTTAAGCCTGTTTGAGAGCGCCTTTTTGGAGTGAGGGGTAAGTGGTAGGGGCGGGATGCGGGGGAATGGAGAAAGTAAACTGTGTGTCAAGGAAAGCAAACTTTGCAGCTGGAATTGCTGCTGGTGCTCATTGTGTGAAGGGGCCGGGGAGGTGCCTCCGGCTCCGCGGACGTGCCGGCCCTCTCGGCGCGGACGTGAGCGTGAAAAGACAAGGATGAAGAGCAGGGAGCTGGCGAGGGACCGACACCGTGCCACAGCACTGGCAGCTGGCACGTGGGTGCTGCTGCCCAGCAAGCGCTGGTGGTGGGGCTGCATTGAGCATGGCAGTGTTTGGAGAAGTGTTTATTGCTGGGATGATAAATGGGGCAAAAGGGTGTGCAGAAATTACCTTAAACAACAAAAAAAGCATCGGGATGTGGGGCAGTGTGACAGCTGTGTGCTGAGCCCAGGGCTGACCCCGTGCCCCACCTAGGTGCTTGGCACCAGCCGGGGTGTTTTCTGTGGGTGCTCATCTCTGTCCCTTCATTTTGGTGCCCTCAAGCTTCCTCTTGTGTTTTTTGGAGCAGTAACATGTTTTCCAGGGGAAATTTGTCCCAGCAGAGAGTCCTAGAGGCTTTTGACCTGCTCCCATAACCAAAATGACTATTGAGTGACAGCAATAGAGAGTAAAAACTCCCATTTATTCCCAAACTCTAAAAAAAAAAAAGAAGGTAAAACCCCTCTTAAATACAATCTTCAAAGGCCAAGAAAAATGGACTTGTGCTCTTTTGCATCCCAGCAACAAGTCATTGCTGAAAGGAGTGCAAACGAGAAGGCAGTTTTTCTTTATGGTGGTGATGGGGATGCCTCTAAAGCCAGCCATCTGGGGATTAAACTTTGTATTGACGTTACTGGCGAGCACTTTGTCCTGTCTCTTTTGTATGCTCTTCTGGATTTTTATGTCAACTGTGTTAAACTAGCCTTGCACTTGTTAATGCAATTTCTGGGCCTGCTCCCATTGAAGTCATGGCAAAGATCACGCTGATTTCGGAGGCAGCGGGATCAAGTCCTCTGCTATGACCATCTCAGTGCGTTGTTTTAGCAGGTATTTCTGACTTGTATTTCATATAGGCTTGGTCAGTTTTTTTGACTGTTAACGCTGCAACTGTTGTAGGTGCCCTTGCTGCTAAATACACCCTGGACAAAAGCTCAAGAGCTAGGAAAGTAGCCAAGGCTTCTCTCTGCCCCATCAGGAAACTTTCCCCATTGCAACTTCCCCCAAGGAAAGCTTAACAGTTTGTTGCTGGCAGTTTCTGTAGGCTTTTCTGGTTTGGGGGGGGGGCTTGGTTGTTTGTTTTTTCACTCTATTATTGTTCCTAATTTGATACGGTGAAGATTTTTCTATTGTTCTTAGACAAAGAATTTTTATTTAAAAAAAAAAAAGGAGCTTGGAGGTGGGTTCATGCTTAAGCATGTAAAGAAGACGGCTGCTCTCAGGAAGAGCGGTTTGCCCGCTGCGATGAAGGTCCCGCGATTAAGCAAAGTGTAGGTGTGCCATGGCATCGCCCTTGACTTCCTCATTGCTGTTTAATTTTCCTGATTTGAGCTTTCTGCCACGTCTGTTCCTTACTTTCCTTTGGTATCTCACAGGGCTTTTCCCCCGTGTTATTTTCCCTGCTTCTTGCCGGGCCTGTCTCCTTGCTGACCTCTCCCTAACCCAAGAGGCAATTAAAGCCTCAACCTCAGACTTCGAGTTTTGTTTTTTTGTTTGGAGAGGATGAGACAGGAAAAACAAAAGCGGTGCCCTGACTTGTGTAAACTAGCCACAGGCACATCTGTGTCGGCGCGATGACGGCTCCCGGCGGGAGCTGCCCGGCCCTCCCGGTGCTCTGCTCACCGCGGCTCTTGGCGGAGGGGGGGGATGACAGCGACCTGATGCCCCACTTGTGCCCAGGGGAAATTTGGCCCCGTGGCAGGCAGGTTGTGCATCCTTCCCACCTCGAGGTTGGTACCAAGTGGCTGGGGCTGGTTGGAATGGCCCCTGGGGGTGATTTGCAGCCCTGAAGTCTTCCTGATGTGTCGGGAGTCCTGTGCGGTGCTACCAGCATCTCTGCAGAGTTGTGAAACGCCGGCCTGCCTCTCACGCTGCCTCTTAGGGCACGCCAAAGCAGAGGCAAGTGCCTCTTGCTTCGCCCAGCCTCTCCAAACAGGAAAAGGCATGGATGGATACATTTTTGTTATCCCTTGCATCAAACATCCTAAGGCGAGTAATGCTCCTAGCCTGTGGTTTGAAGTCTCTAGGGCGTGGGATGGTTTTTGCTCTGCTCTGTGCAGCATCTGTCTGCAGCTGTGCCTGCATTGACAGTGGTCTCTGGCTTTAATTGCGATGTGAATGATAAAATGAGTGTCATTTTCATAAGGCTAGGATGCCAGGGTTGACAAGCAAGTATGCAGCACAGTAAATTCCCAGGCTTCCAAGACGGACGGCGGTTTTCACATCACACCTGGGTCAGTGGGTGACCCCGCTCCTGCTCCATTCTCCACAGCGTTTCTCATTGCAGAGGTGCAACGCTGTCCTGCTGCGGAGCCCCAGGTCAGCCGGCCTTCCTTGCTGCGCCAGGAGCTGGGTTAATGCCATGGTAGCTCTTCCAGGTTGGAACCAAAGCAGGACCAAGCCTCAACCCCAAAGTGGGGTTAAGGGTTTCGGCCGGGGGCGCGCCCTGTGCCAGCCCTAGGGGCAGCCCCAGCGAGCGCTCTGGGGCACGCATTCCCCCCGCCGCGGGTTGGAGAAGGAGCCAGCGAGCCGCCGGGCTTGTTGCAGCAACAACATCTGTTTCCTGGGTGCACTTTGTCTCTGAAGAGCCCGCGCCGCACGCTCCATCTGCGCCCTTCTTTTTGTGCCGCGCTTCGCCGGCGGGGACGGGGGCCCGCGGGGAGGAGAGGGTCTCCGGCACGCACCCGAGCCCCCCGAGCGGGGCGCTGGGAGAGCCCGGCCGGGCAGCCCCTGCGTCCCCCTCCTCGCCCCCCTGTCCCCTTCCCGGGCCGTCCCTTCTGGGAGCCCCCAGCCTCTCCAGATTAGAGCTCTCCAGGGACGGGGCCTTTTGAAAGGAAGAAAGGAAAAGGGGGTGTGGGGTGGGGAGGGGAGGAAAAGGGAGAGGGGGAGAGAAAGAAAGAGGGGGAGCAGAAGAATGAAAACAGACCCAAGGGGCAATAGTCCCTCGAGCCATTTCACTGCATTACAATGAATATGGACTCTATTAAGCTCCGTTCTGCCTGTTAGTGTTTCCCAGGGCAACACAGCTCCCATATGGCAAGCATGCAGCAGATTAGGATGGGCCTCCGGGCTTCATTGAGGGCCCGGGGCTTGACTGGCAGTTGAACCCCATTCCCCCCCCCCTCCTCCTCACACTTGACACTGCCTGTGTTTATCTAAAGCGAAAAAAGGGGCCGGGGTGGGAGAAGGGGGCATTTGGGGGGTTATTGTCCCGGGCAATGGGAGAGGGCAGGGAGAGGGGTGGGGGGGCCGGGGGAGGGGGCCGGGGGGGGGGGGCGCAGCCCCTCATACATATGCAGGAGGGGCCGTGAATGGGCAGAGGAGAAATAAAGCAGATGGAATTCGTGTTAAAGAACAGCCACAATCGCCCTCCGAAAACGAGCAGAGAAAAGCGGGCGGCCTTAAAGGAGCGCAGGGAGCAGCGTTTATCCAATTAGCAGGGTTGTCAAATTGAATTTACTCAGGACGGAGCGGGGGGGCCGGGGGGAGGCGAGGGAAATTAAGTGCCGAGGGCATGGGGGGAGCGCGCCTTGGCTTGGCTTGCTTGCTGCCAGAGTTTCGTCTTTTCAAGAGCCCGAGCTGTTTTTGGGGCTCAGGGATGGCCTAGGGAGGGCATCCTTGCCTCCCCTGTCCCAGGGTGTCCGTCTGTCCGGCCGACCTGGGACCTACAGGCCTCACCAGTACCCGTGCCCGCTAGGCGGTGACGCTGGCCTGGATTTTTGGGGACACGAGCAGAAAGAAATCGAGAAGGCTTCGCGCCCTGCTGCCCGTTCCAGGCTGCACGATGCCACCAGGGGCAGGTGTGGAAAGGAGTTGCCTTTGGGGCTTCTTCCTGAGGGAGATTTAAGCAAAAAGTCACAAAGATCAGAGTGCGTTTTGTTTGGTTTGTTGCTGGTTTGGTGTACGTGAGCGGCTCTGCTCAACAAGTAGGAGCTGTTTTACTTGAGAGTTTATTTTGTTTCTTTTAGGCAGGTGCCTATTGCCACCGAATTGCTCGGGATCGGCCTGGGGGAAATCTGTGGTGGTTTTTTAGGGCCAGCTGGTGCCCAGGCGTGATCTGCAGTTAGCAGGCAAACTTGCTGGTTTGCAGGGTGGTGGTGCCATGCTGGGTTTGGCTCTGGCTGTTTTCTTTTTCCTAGCTGTGAGCACAAAGTTATCCCACAATTTCTCTCTTTGGCCAGTGAGAGGGCCCCCTTTTTTTTTGCCTGACCTCTCCAAAAAGGCAGAGAGGAACTCCTCACACCAGTGGATCAAAGGCTGTGTTAGCAGAGCTACCTGCTGACCTGCTCGGGTGTCTCACCTCGACCGTGCCTTTCAGCTGGAGGATTACATGCTTGTGTGGTGGCACTTTTCAGAGGGGACAGCAGCAATTTGGGGTCCAAGAACCACTTGCCTGCTGGGATGGACCCCCCAGGCAGAGAGCTTTTGGTTTCCAGCCCTGCCGTTGCTTCATGGTGTGACCTTGCACCAGGTTGGCTTCTCAGCTAGCCCTCAGGTTCCCTCAACTGTGAAGTACCCTGAATGGGTACTGTGGCTCTTCTTCCTTCTTCACCTTCCTTTTCAGTGCTTTAAGCTCTGTGAAACAGCAACAACAAAAAAACACCCAAACCTCTCTTGTATTAGAAACTAATGATTACAGGCAACATCAGCATGCTGCAAAAGATGCTTCTTGTGAAGAGCTTGGATCCCAAAGCAGAGATCTGGGAGTGCCCCTGCCCAACCTGCTGGTTCATGCAGCCTTTACCTGGCCTCAGGCCCTTCCCATTCACCCCATCCCTCCCTACCTGCAGGCAGGCTGTGTCCCTGTCCCCACCACCCTCAGGTTTTGGCCTTTTGCCCGTCTGCCCACTCTGCTGGGGACGGGGCAGGGGCTGGTTTCTATTTGGGACCCTTGTAAATCACAGGCGGCGTGGCTGTAATGAGGGCTGCTCGGCCGGCCCTCGTTAAGCAGGAGGGGGCTCGGGACTGTGGGCAGCATTTCCTCAGTAAAACCTTCAGCTTCTAATCACCCAACACCTCTCTCGCCACCCGCCTTTAATTCAGGCCCCTTTTCCCCTTCCAGCCTCGCCACCCCTTCTCCACACACGCCTCCCTTCCCTCTCATGGCCTCTTCTTGCCATCCCCATCCCACTCCTCTTCCTCAGCAAGGGGGGCTTCGGTGTGGGGCAGGGGGCTTCAGGGTGGGGCGGGAAGCGGAGCCGACAGGTTTTACACCCCCTGCCGTCCCCCTCATCTGACAAAGCCCTCGTTAATTTTGTTCTCCTAATGGCCCCTCCTTTGATTTACTGGGCTGTCTGAAAGGGACTTCGAGCCTTCGCTCCCCTGGCAGGAAATTGTTATTTTAACCTGACAGGAAAGAATTAAAAATAAATAAGTAAATAACTCCCCCCCGCCAGCCCCCCTTTGGAGCTTTTCCCTTTAACTCCTTCTTTTCCTCCAGCAGAGGCTGGAGGTGATGGTAGCTGCAGAAGTGCCAGCAGCCGGGGATGTTGCTCGGGGACCGCAGCCCGGGGCCACCTCCGCTCCTTCAGGAAGCCGGGCGGATCGAAAGCCGCCCGATTAATAAAGTTCCTCGCTCTGCACCACTGTAGGCTGCTTAAGGGCAGCGCTTTCAAAAGAGGTCAGCTCCCATTTAGGCGTCGAAATAAGTTGGTCGCCTATTCAGGAGAGCTCAGCATGTCAAGAACTGAATGCTTTTGAAAATCTGGCTTCAATTGTGGAAGCTGAGAATTTCGAAATCTGGCCCCGGATCCTAATAGTCCTTCTGGAATTGATGTTTTCATTCATTTTCCTCATTATTTTTATGCCGGCCATTTACTTTTTGTACTTTGCTCAGCTGTGAAAGAAATGGCCACATGTCCCTTTTTAGAGCTCATATTCTGCCTGGAGGTTTGGGGAGGTACCATACACTTGTTGCAGCACACCTTCTCTCCTCGCTCTCCGCTCGGTGCTGGTTAATCCGCCTAGTGCCTTGGCCAAACTTTGTCCTCGCCCCTTTCCCTCCCACCCCCCACCTATTGCCCTTCTTCTCTTCACAGACCTGGGGACAGCCAGTTCGGTCCTTGCCTCCATGTGCCTGGGTGGTCCTCGCTTGCGAAGGGTCCGTCGCATGTTTGCGCCCTTGGCTCTGCCCTTCTGGCCAGAGGCTCTGCGCGGCGCGTTGCTGCAGGGAGGTCTGGTTGGGAACCTCTTCGCCGTCCCCCTCCCCCAGCATGGACTCCGAGGAGTCCAACCCTTTTCCGTCCAACATTTTTCCATCCTGCTGCCAAACCCATCCAGAGAGGGCGAATGAGTCAGCTTTGCTCTGTAGGCTTCCAGCACTGAGGAGCAAGGCTCGAGTTCTACCCCAAAATGATTCTTCTTCTTTGGTGGAAGACTGTCCGTCCCCGGTGTACCTCCTGGTGTGAGGTAGAAACCCAATTTTGAAGCCTAAACCAACGCAGAGTCTTTTCTAGGTTAAGGTGGCGCATCGGTGGTGTCAACGGAGGTACTGCTCTGCTAGAGAAGGACCTCGGGCACTTCTACTAACGTGGTCAGTGGTGGCTGTGGCACAAGGAAGGATGCTTTGGTAGCTCCCTTAGGTGGAGAAATGAACTTGAGTAACTCAGATGCTCTCCAAGCCAATAGCTGAAGGATCTCCAGCCACAGTTTGTGCTGGTTAGCAGGCAAAACGCCTCAAAGCCAAATAATTGAGGCTCTTCCCTCCTTGGGGGAGGATAGCGGTGCTGGGAAGGATGAGGCACGTGGGAGGGAAGTTGCTGTGTTATCGCTTTGGCGCTGGTGGTTACCCACAGAGGATTTCCACTTGTAACGGAGCTGCGGGCTGCAGCAGCGTGACTTCAGCTGATCTTTTTGGGAGCCTTCAGGGTCTGCAGCAGCCTGATACCCGACCACCGGGCTCAGTCTGTGCTCCTGGATGCCACGCAGGGACACACCAAGCGTGACCTAATTCGCCCTGCCTCTCGGCAGAGCTTGTTATCTTGGGCTCGCGGCCACGCCAACTGTGGCTGCCCGACTCCCGGGAAAGAGCTGGCTCACATCGAGCCTGCTGGGAAGGCAGGCAGGGTGAGCTCGCATCAGGCTGCAAAGTACGGCACTGAGGTGCTCTTCGTGGCATTCGCAAGGCTTCAGCTGCAGATCAGTTTGCTTGGCATTGCTTCCTTTGAATCACCATGAAATCATGGCTTGGGGAGATCTCCCTGCGTGCTGTGGCTCCTCGCCTTACCGAGCATCTCACGGGGTGTCTGTGTTAGCCTGCACAACAGGAGCCTCTCTTTTGGAGGTTATGCTTGAAGGGATTTGCCCCTTCTTTTTGACCGAGATGGGTATGGAAAGGACATGCTCAAACTGGTCATTGCTTGAGCCATGTAGATCTTTGGTTCCCCCTTGCCAGCTTTGTCTGCTTTGGTGTTCATTCCTCACGGTCCCTCCTAAGCAGCTGCTGTGACGTGCAGCTCTTCACAGCAACCTGAGCTGTGATGGGTGGCCTTGGGCTTCACATTTTTTGAAGATTGTTGATGCCTTCAAATACAAACCTGGTGGTTTGTCCAGACAGGTAGTTAACTCTAAATAGGCTGTGCTTCAGGCTGAGTAGTTTATCTGAAATCTTCCCATACGTTGGTTCTCTTAGTTTAGAATAAAGGTGCCAAGTAAGTGTGGTTCACCTTGTGCCAGTGTCTGCAGCCTGCTCAGGCTTTGGTGAAACCCTGAAAGTTTATGGGTGTTGATAGAGGAGCTAGGCAGGGCTGGAAAACAGAGAGAAGTCTGAGGGTTTTATAACATCATCTTTTTTTGTCTCCTGCAGGAAGCCACTGCCGCACCTCCACCACATCCCTTGAAGCAGCTTATGGGACCCTTCCCTGGGCGCCTCTGCCCCAGGAGACACCGCATGGGATGGCAATGACACGTGGGAAGAAGAGACCCATGTCCCCCGTCCCCTGCCTCCTCCTCGCAGCCGCTAGCTGCTTTGCCCAACTGAGTGAGTTTCTGCCCTTCTATATTCTGTTTTGTTTATGTTTTGTCTCGAGGCGAGCTGAGCTCCTGGGATCCCACTTCCTTCTGGCTCCAAATGCTCCTCAAAGGGAGAAGGGGTGACAGGTGGGGCTGGACATCCCTGCCAAGAAGAAATGAGGCTGGTGTGTGTCTCCAAGTACTAGTGGGGGAGGATGAGGAGCTGAGGGGAGGGTGAGGCACATATAGAAGCGATGGGGAATGCAAAATGCAGCAGCACTGCAGGTTTTCCCTCTGTGCCTTCTTTTGCTGAGACTCACGGGGCTTTCCTCCTGCTGTTTCTTTCTCTCCGTGCAGGTGAATCTCTGCAGGTCACCGTGCAGCCTGCCTCCATTGTCCAAAAATTCGGGGGCCCGGTCAGCCTGGGGTGTGTGGTGGACCCCCCTGGAGTGAACCTCACCTGGAGACTCAACGGGAAGGAGCTGGCTGGGTCGGACGAGGCGCTGGGTATCCACGTCGAGCGAGGGAAACTCGTCGTCGCAGCCCTCAACAACCACACCGTGGGGCGCTACCAGTGCATTGCTCGTGTGCCCGAGGGAGTCATCGCCAGTGTCCCCGCGGTGGTCACGCTAGCTAGTGAGTAACTTCGGTCTTCTGCCATCCCCTGCACTGCTCAAGCCTCTGCTCACCCATCTCGAGAGGTTCTTCTAAGCTCTCTTGTTCGCCCTGGCAGGAAGGGAGGGCTCCTTTGACTTTTCAGGACGTTCTTGTAGTCGTGGTCCTCACCGCTGCTCCTGGGGAGGCTCTGCGTGGCACCCTTGCATGGGCAGAGGAGTCTGATCCTCTGCGAGACCCGTGCAGCATTTAGCACAGCAGGTCGTGCTGAGGAGACCTCCATCCCCGGCAGTGCCAGCACTGCCTCCGGGCCCCCTCCCCAGGCACAGAGAGGGCTTCGTCTTCACAGCAAGGGGGAGCGTGGGGCTAAGCCTTAAGAAAGCGCAGAAGTGAAGATGTTTGTGCGGAGTGGGGGCTGGTTTTGCTTTAAAGCCAAGAGCTATTGGCTTGTCACTGATACATTAATCAGAAGTGAAATGTTTAGGCCAGGCTGGGTGGGAGGAGGAGGTGAGGGAGAGTTGCCGCGCTCCAAAGCGGGGCGGGAGGGGGTTGTCACGGGGCCGAACCCGTCGGGGGATTTGGCCTGAGCTCCGCGCCGAGATTAAGTTTCGGAGAACGCATTCCAGAGCAGAAAGGGGGCTGTGTGCGCTGGTGGCCTGATAGAGGGAAGGAGAGGAGGGGAGAGGTGGATGGGGTTACCAAGGACATGGTTTGCATTTAGGAGAGCAGGGTGTGCGCAGCTCCTCAGCCTGGTCGTTTCATTCTCAGGCTGATCTCCTTTTCTCCTTTTCCCCCTCGCCCCAGCCCACCACCACCACCAGCTCCGTCTTCTATGACGAAGCACGGCAGTTTGAGGGTCTTCCTGGGTCTGGCGTCAGTGGTGGGCAGGAGACAGGTCCTACAGCACCAGAAGGTCCCAGCGCGCCCCTCAGGACAGATCAAGACCGCGACCAAGTAGTCCGTGGAGCGTGACGTGTTGCTGACGTGAGCCTGGCCTGGGGAGCACGGGATGAGTGGTGCACTGAATGGCTCCGAGCTGGCCCTAAGCCACCCCGAGGTTGTGAGGCAGCCTCGGATGGGGAGGGCTTGGAAACCTGTGAGTGAAGAGAGAAGGGGCAGCCCTGGAAAGACGTGGGGCTGAAGGTGTAGGAGAGAAACCTTCTGGAGGGGTTCAAACAGCCAGGCTCACATCAGGGAGCTGGAGGCCGCTCTCAACATCAGCTTTGCAGTGGTCTCAGATAAGGGGGGCACCGATTTGTGGTGGGACTGAGATGGGAAGCTCACCAGATGCACCACGAGCTGTCACTCCTGCTCCAGGCCTTATCTACAGCGCCTTGCTCCGAGCTGGGGACCAAGTGGGGGGAGAGGAAAGCCCCTGGCAGGCTGGCATTGCCATTGGCACCGTGGGCTTCTCCAGGGCACCGGCTGGGCTGGGAGAAAACCCTCTGAAAGTCTTGGCCCCATCCTAAAATTACTTTTGGAGGTGGAAGAGAGAAGCTGGAACGTGAATGAAAAAAAGCAGGAGGCAGAAAGAAGTATTTTCCAGATTATGATTTAGGTTGATTTTGGAAGTGGGTCAGGAGTCGTTGGAAAAAGTGTCTTGCTAGCTTTCGAGGGGCGTAGGTAAAATCTGGCCAACTTTTTGGCTCTTTCTCTCCTCCTCCCTTGGAGGAAACCCCCTCGAGGGCCCCAGGTGCTGCGTGCCCAGTCCCTCGGCGCCTCCTCGGCTTCGCTGATGGTCAGCAAGCAGGCGGATAGACGGCGTGCTGCAGCCTTGGCACTGGTGCCTCCCTCCCCGTCTGTGGCACGGCGATGCCGGCTGGCGCTCCCCAGCCCGTCCCTGCTCCCCCTGGCTCAGAGGGCTGGTTGAAGCCAGCATTTAGTTCCTCTGGCAGGGAGAAAATGGTTGTTGGACAGCCCAGGGGTGCGCAGGAAGGGGAGGATTTCTTAAAGCAGCAAGAGGAGCAGCACTTGGGGCATCGTGCAGTGGGCTGGAGGCCGGCGCAGCCTGAATGTGTGGGGCAGAGGTATCCTGAACCCTTTGCAGGGCTGAGAGCAGCAAGGAAGAGAAAGGTGTTTTCTCTGCCAGCTTCCAGGTGGCAAACAGCCCTGGTGCTACACAAAAAGGTACGGCTGCAGCGGACACTGGGGGGCCACGCAAATCCGCCAGGGGCATGAGCACGGTGGTGTGGGCTGGTGCTGCCGTGGCAAAAGACTTCCGAAGTTGAGAGCTCGTGGGGTGGTAACTCAGAGGGAAAAACATGCCGAAGTGCTTGGCTGGAGCAGAGGTGCTGAAGTGCAGGCAGCCAGAGGTGGTGAAAGCCGTGCAAGCCCCAGCATTTGGCTGCGTGCGTGGAAAAAAAATCCGTGCATTCAGCACAACAGCAAGCCCGGGATGGATAGACGTGTCATTTAAACCCCCAAAAAATGAAATCAGGGGTGAGGCAAAGGGGGAGCCACCTGCTCTGGTGTATCCCCGTGCCACGACCCTGCGGGTGGGGATGAGAGCGGTGTCCGTGTGTCCTGGGGATGCCGCGGGATGGGGGAGGCTCGCTGCCCCCCAGCAGCACGTGGGGAGAGCCGAGCCGTGGTGCTCGTGGGCAGCGACCCTGCGCCGGGTCAGGCTGGGGGTC
Source organism: Cygnus olor (assembly GCF_009769625.2). Lineage (NCBI taxonomy): Eukaryota > Metazoa > Chordata > Aves > Anseriformes > Anatidae > Cygnus > Cygnus olor. Next base: position 95,121,191 of record NC_049169.1, read on the forward strand.
CCCGAGGAATTTGCAGCTGCGTCCTGAAGCCGGCCCCGCTCCTTTCCCTCCGCCTGGGCCTCTCCGCTGACGGCTCCCCCGAGGCAGGGGGGCCGGCTGCAGGTTGGAAGAGCATTTGCTGAGCCGGCACGGCACGGGGGGGCTCTGGCCCCGGGGGCAGAGGTGGCGTGAGGAGGGGAGAGAAGGAAAACACAGGTGGTGCTGCTTGAGCTGCGGAGAGCTGGCAGGAGGGCTGCGGGACGGCCCGGGGCGATGCGGAGGCCAGGGGGAGCAGGGCTTGGGGATGCACCTGGGGGTGCACGAGGGAGCCGGAGGCTGTAGGGCAGCCTGGGTGTGCCCACGAGGGCCGCGGGGAGGACTTTCACCTTGAGGGCCTGCTTTTTATTTACTCCGACTCCTTCTCCCGCGTTATTTATGGCCTCCCATTCATTTAATCCGCTCTGTCTCGCCCGTCTCGCTGCTTGGCCCCCGGCCCCGGGCTGCAGCTGGTTTCGCTCCCCGACGACAGCGGCGCAGGCAGCTGCGGGGCTGACCCTCCTCGCGCCTCCGAGCGGGGCGCAGATGGACACGAGCAACGGCCTCTGGTTGCGCTCCTTTATACTCACAGACATAAAAATAATAATAATTGTAAGCCCTGTTATCCCGGGCTTCGCAGCCAGGAGAAGGGGGAAGCGGTTTCTCCCAGCTGCGGCGCGGATTTTGACCGGGGTGCGAAGGGGCGCACGTGCTGCGTCCCCTGACCCTCACCGGGGTCCCCCGCATCCCAGGGGGCTCCTCTGAAGCCCCCAGGAGGAAGCTGCGTGTCCCCTCCGTTTTGCCGTGCTGTGGCGCACATGGGGAAGCGGCGGGGAGCCAGGGCAGAGCCCGCTGGCAAATAACGCAGCCTTGTTCGCTGTGGGGGAGCAGGAATTTAGGGGAGTAGCTTGGCAGGGAGCTTTTGTTGCTTGCATGTTGGAAAACGGCTCGTCCTGCTGCCCACCTGATGACTTCCCCCCTCTCCCCCACCGCTCTCACCCCGCGGCCCCTTTCCTCCATCCTCTCCCCCTCCGCGGGGGGACTCAGGAGGAGCGGTGGGTCCCAGCCCCCTCAGCGGGGCACCCCGCAGCTGGGCCAAGCTGCTGGGGGGCTGCGTGCGAGGGACCCCCCGCGTCTGCCATCCCGAGGGTCCCCCCCACGGGGACGGTGCTCCCCGGTGGGGCTGCGGGGCTGCGCAGAGTCCGTGCGTGCATGCACGTGTGTGTGTGTGTGTGTGCGTGTGCAGCTCCCTGCCAGCGGTGCTGGAGCCTATGCCTTGGCTCCGAAGTCTTAATTTGGCCGTGATGAATCCAGACCACCAAGGCGCACATTAACTTCCCCGATGCTCGTTTATATTTTGGCGATCGGAGAAGTATGTGTGATGTGGGCAGGCGGACGCTGGGCTCTCGCCTCTTCTCTACCTCCTTCCATTTTTGCGGCTCTCGCTATTTTATTCCTTGATCGAGTACAAAAAGTGAAGAGGAGAAAATGCCCGGCACCCTTCCCCTCCCCAGCAGGAACTTTCGTTGCTTGAGGAGCGCGGGGCGCCGCCAGCTTTTCACAAGTGAAGAGTTAACCTTCATCTGGCTTTAATACCCAGTGGAAACATGGCTCCCCTCCTCGGCCTCTCTTAAAGGATTAATGGCATTTCTGAAGTTCGCCCTTATTCCTTCTTTTTATTATTATTATTATTTTTTGTAATTGAACGGTGCCAAGAAATTCCAGAAGTATGAAGCATGTTCGCTGCAAATCATTTTTATGACATTGCAAAACCTCCCCTCCTCTGCTCGGCCCCCTCCCCTCCCCTCGGACCCGGGCACGGGAACACTCGCTCCCCCAGCAGCCGCCCGGCAGCCCCTCCGCGCCGCCTTCGGGGAGGCTTTCTCGCCGCCCTGCCAAGAGGGCTGGTTTTTATTTAAACCCCATAAAGGATCTTGCTTTAATCAGAAAGTCTGCTTGAGAAATTTCATGTCACTTTTCCATGACTGTGGGTGGGAGAAGCTCGGAGCCAGCGTTGTCTCTTGCTCTTGGAGCGCTGCTATGTTTCCCAGAGAACAAAAACACATTTTTTGCCGGCTCGGCTGCCAAGGGAAGGCTGCGTGGAGCCCGCCCTCCACGAGCCCTCGTGCCCCCCAGCTCTCCAAACTGCCCACGGGCACATGGATGGGTTCGGAGGGGACGGCCGAGCGCAGGGCGGGTGCCCTCGTCCTGATGTAGCAGCGTGCTGCTCGGGGACACGTGCTCGCCGCTGGGCAGCCAGGCGACCTGCTGCCTGCCCTGGCAGGGGCAGGTGCCCACTATTTGCACTTTCTCTCTCTGTGTTTCCATATTTCTTTTGTATAGTGCCCTGAGCAGAGAGGCTGGCTGCTGGAGTGCTGGAAGAGCGCAGGGCAGCTCTGGGTGTGAGAGCTGCTCGCTGGGAACAGCTCCTGTCCCAGTGCACACTTGCCTTCTGGAGCAGGGACCTCCAGTTTGCTGCTTGAAATAAGTGGTTTCAGGGTCTTTCCCTTCCAAATCTTGTTGCCTCCCTGATTTTGTCCCTCGCTCTCGCCTGCGTTTTGATGCTTGTATAATTCTGGGAAGAAAGCAGATAGTTGAGAGCCTGGTGCCCATGGGAAGCTTTGTGACGTGAAGTTCACTTGGGTGTCATTTTGGTGTCATTCTGCACACCCTTGAAGCACCCTGAACTGTGATTAAAGCATTTGCTTCTCAGTAGCAGGCCAGCAGCTGTGTTGGAAATAGCAGACAGTAGAAGGACCAGTTTTGGCTGCCCCTCGGTGCTGCAGTAAGCTGGCTCTTCTTTGAGGCTGGGATTTTTCGCACCCAGCCTCTCAGCCATGGAGCAGGCAGCTTCTCTAGGAGCTATGTTTTAATTTATCTGCTTTGTAGGAAGGAGGAGGAGGGGAAAAAAAAAACAGCTCTGAAAGGGGACCGGTTTCCTTAGCTGCTGTCCTCTGCCGGCACCAGGGCAAGCAGCCCTGTGCCCACAGGGAGAGGCCAAGGCGATGGTGAGGTGCTGAGATGCCCTGTCGTTCATTCACTCCCTGTGCAGATCTCAAGGATTTCAAGTTTGACGGCCAGCACGTGATCGAGGTGGACGAAGGCAACACGGCCGTCATCGCCTGCGACCTGCCCGAGAGCCACCCCAAGGCCCAGGTGCGCTACAGCGTGAAGCACGAGTGGCTGGAGGCCTCCCGAGGTGAGCGCCAAAGGGGTCTGTCCCCCCGTGTCCCCCCACGGCCTTGGTTTTACCCTTCCCTGCTAGCAAGAGTGCTGTCTGCCTGCTGCCTCCCTCTTGTCCCTTTTTGGCCAGTTTGAGGACAGGCTCTTTTAGGGTCTCTGCTGGGTCTCCCTGATGTCCCCTACTCCTGGGGGGCCAGGTGTAACACCAGCTTGTGGAAGGGGGAAGGAAGCAGAATTAGGTGATGCACCATGTCGCTCTTCATTGGGCATCCCTATTTGTCCATGAAGTGTTCCTCTAGCCCAGCCCCTGGATAAAGATGTTTCTGAATTTGGGGAATTTTTAAAAACTTGAGTCTCAATTCTACAGCTTTGCTCCATCTGCTGCAGGCACTTGTGGCAAGTTAGCTTCATCTGAGGCTCTCTTCCTTCCACAACTGCATCATTGCTCCTCCTGATGTGTGAACAAAAAGGGGTCATTTCAGCGTTCTCCTGTTTTTTTTTTTTCCCTTCCCACTTGTCCACCTTTTCTACAGGGCACAGTGTTTCTTCCGGGGGACACACCTTATGACCATGCACCATCTCCTCTTCTCTCCCTGCAGACAATTACCTTATCATGCCATCCGGGAACCTGCAGATTGTCAATGCCAGCCAGGAGGATGAGGGGACTTACAAATGTGCTGCCTACAACCCCGTGACGCAGGAGGTGAAAACCTCAGTGTCCAGTGAGAGGCTCCGCGTGAGACGTAAGCTGCTCTCCTTTCTTTGCACATCTTCTCCTTAGCCGTTCCGGCCCTGGGAGCACATACAAAGTGCTACTGCAGCTGTTTTTTGGTATGAACCGACATTGTCAGCTGCTGAGAAAACTCCTTCCCAGCAGCAGAATGCCCCAAGGTCTGCTCCTGGGATCGCTGTGCCTGCTCAGGATTTATTTTTGGTGACATGTGAGGACAGGTCCTTAGTCCTTCAGCAAGACTACTTTGCTGTGTGCACGCATCCCTTAAAGAACGGCCTTGTCCTGCACTGCCACCTTCCTGCCCACCTACCTCCTTCCTCCTTTTGTCACCAGGCTCCACAGCAGAGGCAGCGCGGATAATCTACCCCCCCGAGGCTCAGACCATCATCGTCACCAAAGGCCAAAGCCTCATCCTGGAGTGCGTGGCCAGCGGGATCCCCCCGCCGCGGGTCACCTGGGCCAAGGACGGCTCCAGCGTCTCCGCGTTCAACAAGACGCGGTTCCTGCTCAGCAACCTCCTCATTGACCCCACCAGCGAGGAGGACTCGGGGACCTACAGCTGCACGGCTGACAATGGGGTGGGCGAGGCCAGAGCCGCGTTCATCTTCTACAACGTGCAGGTGTTCGGTGAGTGCTGCTGTAGTCCTCATTGGAAGAGGGGCTTGGACTTTCTCTACTGCTTTCAAGTTCCAGTTCCTATGAGATGGGATGAATTCTGACTTGAGGGTGGTGGTTCCTCCTTCCTGGCTCCCACCATGAGCTGGAGATGATGGATCCTCCCTCCTGTGGGGAAGGTTTGCTCTAACACTCTCTAGTGGAGGACTGGCTGCTGCTCGGACGTATTTGAGCTAGATAATAGCAAAGACATCAGTCTCTTGCTTTTCACTCACTCCTTATAGGGAAGCTCTTTACGGGGTGAGAAATGTAACGGGTACTACGCCTTCTGTGTTTCTATCACACATCCTTCTTCTCACAAGTATGAAGGAGGATAAGCCCGTGTTTTGTTGGATTTCATGTCATCCAAGTGCTGAAGCGTTACTGGCACGAGCACAAGCTTTGCAGAGTAATGTTTCAGCTAAGAAAAATGGGACTCATAGGTGCCTGCTGTCATCACGTGGCTGAGAGGGACACCTCTCTGTGCGGTAGATGTGGATGGTGAAGGGGAGTACCACATCCATGTGGGACCCCTCAAAGGTAGCAGGACTGGCAGGGAGGGTTGAGAACCTGCAGAGAAGAGCGCAAAGCCACGATGGTGCCGTGCTCCCTGCCAGGTGATGCTCAGCAGCCGTGCTGTTTCCCCTTGCAGAGCCCCCGGAGGTCACGATGGAGCTGTCCCAGCAGATCATTCCCTGGGGCCAGAGCGCCAAGTTCACCTGCGAGGTGCGGGGGAACCCCCAGCCCTCCGTCGTGTGGCTGCGCAACGCCGTGCCCCTCTCCGCCAGCCACCGGCTCCGGCTCTCCCGCCGGGCGCTGCGGGTGGTCAGCGTGGGGCCCGAGGACGACGGCATCTACCAGTGCATGGCAGAGAACGAGGTCGGCAGCGCGCAAGCCATGGTGCAGCTGAGGACAGCCCGGCCAGGTCAGTCCCCCTCTGGAAGTTTGTGGTCACTCAGTGCTAGAGCCTGAGGAGGGAAGAGCAGAGGGGAGCAGGAGAAGAGAGTTGGTGTATCACGCTCCTGCTTGGGTTTGAGCTGCCATGCTCTTCCTTCCTGTTCACCCTACACTCTGAGGGTTTCTGGAGGAGCCACCTGTTTCCTTGGACCCTGATCCAGGGTAAGAGGGCTAGAAAGCCCTCAGAGAGGTAGGAAGTCCTATATGGCCCAGGCATGTTCTGGGAGAGGCCCCAGTGAGGTGTGTTATGTTTATACCAGGAGAGAAAGCTTGTTTCTAACACCTTTTGGAGTGGCGCAGCCGGCAGCACCATCTGGGACCTGATACTTCTAAGGAACCTGTGGTGCAGTGTGTAAATAGCTCTGGTCTTCTGAGAGGAATCAGGGGGCTTCTCGCAGCTCTGTCCTCACCACAGGACTGGATTGGGCATTTACCCTGCCCTTACCACCCATTTACTCTCGACATCTTGTCTTTCAGGAGCTACCCTCAACCCTGGGCGAGATGCCCGGCCGGGCTCAGCGCAGCCTCCGACGCCGCCTTCCAGGGAGAGTGCCTTAAAGCTGCCCCTGGATAAAGCTGGGCTGCCGAAGCCTGGGACCACCCCGCTGTCAGCATCTGCACAGTGCACAGCCAGCAGGGAGCTGGTGTCTCCAGCCGAGGCCCCCATCATCCTCAGCTCTCCCCGGACGTCGAAGACAGACAGCTACGACCTGGTGTGGAGACCCCGGCCTGACAGCAGAGCCCCCATCCTCTACTACGTGGTGAAGCATCGCAAGGTATCGGTTGGTGTTTTGCCCTGTTCATGTTCCTTCCTCTGTGCTGGTCTCCAGGTGGGCTGTCAGCCTTGGATTTGTCTGTTTAATACCTGTATTTCCTTTGGGTAGGCAGAGGGTTGCAGTAGAGAGGTAGGTTTTGCTTTGGGCTTTGAGTATGTTTCAGATCTGGTGTGTTTTTGATTCCCAGCCACTGCAAGGCACCATTTTCAATTATATGTGAATATATGCATCTATTTTCCTGGAGTTGCTTGACTTCATGAAAATATGATATAACAGGAGGCTTCTACAACACCCCCATATTCTTGATTTCTTTCTAAACAAAACTTACGCTGAGGGTTTTAACTATCTCTTTATATAGCCCTTTAAAACAAAGACAGAAGATGCCAACACAAGAGCACAAGGGGGCAAGTTTTAAAAACAAAAGATGTCAAAATCCTCACCAGACTGCAGGGTCTAGTTGTCTGCCAGGAGATTTGTCCTCCAGTGGTGTATCATGTAACAAGCAGTTCTGCATGCAATCTTAACTCGCAGGCTGGAGTTTGTCCATATTTTATTTGTTTTTCAGCGCTTCACCTGGAAGGGGCTGTAGGGCAGTGGAGGTCACCATGGGTCACTGCAGTTTGCAGTAATATGTTTTCAGTGTAGTCCAAATTCTCAGCTGGAGACTCTTTCTTGGGACGCTGAAGGATTGTGTGGAAAGGAATTAGTCCCAATAACCCTTAAACTTGTTTAGAAAGAGTCTCTTTCTATGCGATCTGTAGGATCAAGTTATATAATGATCTGGTTTTAACATCTCTGACTGGAAAAGCATGTTTGCAGAGAGGGAAGGAATCAATTCAGCAACAAAAGAAAAGGCTCTTTGTGTGAAAGATGGCTAAGGAAAGTAAAACCTAATGACAGGAGGCTTAAAATTGTGCTGGGCAAGGGTCTGTTTCTCTTCTGGAAAATATCTGCGGCTGTCTCTTTTCCCTGCTCGTACACTGACCCTAAATTCTTAGCAGCCTGCAAGCAGTCAGATGCCATGCAGCCATTATCTTTGTTTCTTAAGAATTTCTCTTTTTCTTTCCTGGATATTAGCAGTCTTTAGGGCTCCCCTCCCTGGCCTCACAGCTCCGTGGGCTCAGGAATAAAAATAAAACGAGGCAGGCATTAATCAGTCAGTGTCAAATGCTTGGAGAAGATGAATGATACAGCAGAGTCTTGGCATTTCCGTTTTGTTGCGTTGCCTGCATTGCTAATGCTCCTTTCGGCACCGGGTCACTTCGGTGTCCTGTGTATTTGCTTGAAAAAATATTATCCTTGCAGCTGGGGAGAAGGAGCAGAGTCCCACCTTCCCTTCTGCTCCGTATGGGGCGTCGGGACATCACCAGAAAACAGTATTTCCACATCTTTCTGGGCATACATGATCTATTCCCTGCATAAGGCGCTGTGTTTCTGCCAAGAAATGCCAGAGGTGAGGCTTTAGAGCCTTAACTCTGCCCTTCATCAAGCATCCTGGACTAATGTGCAGCTTCCCCAAATCCCGCTGCGTAATCCAAACTGGCACAGCCTGGGCAGGCTTTGAACGCTCCCTCTGTGTCCCCGGATCCCTCAGCTCTGCAATATCAGGCTGAAAACATCTCCCTCCTGCACAGACAGGAGGAAAGTTAGCCCTACTTTACACACAGCCCCAAGGGAAGGTTTCAGGGCTCGGTGCTGGCCAGAAGCCCAGCCGGCCCCCAGCTTTGCGACGCCGGTGTTGGTCTCTCAGCAGGTCACCAACGCCTCGGACAGCTGGGCAGTGAGGGACGTCCCGGCCTCGCAGCACCGCCTGACGCTCACCAGGCTGGACCCCGGGAGCCTCTACGAGGTGGAGATGGCTGCCCACAACTGTGCCGGCGAGGGACAGACGGCCATGGTGACCTTCCGGACTGGTAAAGGTCCAGCCTGACCCTGGGTGTTTTGCTCTGAGTCAGGGGAGGGCCCCTCCAAGCGTCCTTCCTCCCTCCGTGGCTCAGTTGGACACCTGCAGAAGCGAAGAAAATAGGCCTGGGAGGGCTGTCAGGAGGTTGTTAATCCATCCTGTGCCTTTGGGGGTTATTCCTGAGCCGTGTTTGTCCAATCTGTTCATAAAACCTTGTCCTGCACTAAAAGGAAACTGCAGGCCCTCCTCCAGCAGTCTGTGTCACGCTGAGCTGGCTGCACCACCGAAAGGATGCTCCAAGTGTCTAAGCTCAGTCCCCCCGTCCCATGCTGCTTATCCTGTCCCCCAGCAAGGATGGGGAATGGCATTCCCTTCCTTGAAACCTTCCCCATGGTGCTGGGCCTGCTCACGTATCCTCTGAGGCCCCTGCACTGTGCTAATTACCACCTCCTCGGGCAGAAATCTAGCAACAAGATTTCCAGAAAACCAATTAAAAGTTTTAGAAAATTAAATATTAGTGGGGGCAAAAGAAAAGCAATTAACAGTAGAACCAATCTGCCCCTTTAGCTTCGGTTCCTGTCTGCAAGTTGAGCACTTTGAAGCCCTAGGGCTGTTTGAGTCCAAGGAGTATTTACCTCGGCATCGCAGCTGGGAATCTTTGTCTTTATTCACGACAACAACAATTAACTCTGACCTGCATTACCGTGTCCCTGATGCCATCTCTCTCTTCTGTGCAGGCCGGCGTCCAAAACCAGAGATTGTTGCCAGCAAAGAGCAGCAAATCCAGAGGGATGACCCAGGCACGAGCACCCAGAGCAGTAACCAGTCCGACAACAGCCGCCTGTCCCGTAAGGCCCTGCCTGGCCTGGGTTGGCAAGGAGGGAGGGCGAGGGGCGCCGGGTCGGTGCTGGGGTTAGAGTCTCCCCTGGGTAAAGCAAGGGTGGGTGGTCTCTAGCTCCTGACTAGGAGATATCTTTCTCGGACACCCCTGTGCTTCTTGGCAGGCTGGCAGTCTTTGGAGGGGAAGCTGATCCCAGAGCCTGTCCCCACCGTTAACACAAGGACCTGTCAGAAACTAAGAATGGGCGTGAGGGTAGGAGGTTGCTCCATTTGGGCGTTTTGCTGCATTGGAGGAACACCAGTTCCTGCTTAGTTAATCCAATTTGTTGTTTCCCACCTTGTATCTGCCACTGGTATTCATCAGTGCCATTATCCTTGCTGTAATTCATGTGTTCCCTTTGCTTTCATCTCCACAGCTCTGTCCGTCTCTTTCCCTCCCATCTTTTGATTGTTTTTGTATCAGGTTATATTTCTACAGTTCGGAACTCTTCCGTATTTCCTCCTCAGCTGGCTCCTCTCAGCCTTTCCTGTTTTCACACCTCCTACACCTGTCTGTCCCCTTCCTGTCCCCAGTGTCAGTCTCCCCCCGCTCACTGCTTCCACATCAGCCGGGCCTCTCGTCTCCAGCCCTGCATCCGCACCTCTCAGTGCTGTCCCTCCTGTGATGGGTGTACACACCACAGACCTCTTCTCTCCCTGCTCGAGTTGGGAGGGGAAAAGGAGCAAGGTGCAGACAGGAGTAAAAGATGTTTGGAGAGACTGAAAGGAACGAGGATTTGGGGGTGCCAGCTCTAATGAAGAGGCAGAAAGAAATTACTGCACTCAGGACTCAGCACGTGGGTGGGTGCAGGGCAGGCAGTCCTTCACCTGCTTACCTCTGAGCTACGGGATCCTCCAGACACGGTGAGAGGAGTGTGTTTCATGTCTTGGTGTGCCCTTTGCAGCTCCAGAGGCACCAGATCGTCCAACCATCTCCATGGCATCGGAGACATCTGTGTACGTGACCTGGATCCCCCGGGGGAACGGCGGGTTTCCCATCCAGTCTTTCCGGGTAGAATACAAGAAACTGAAGAAGCTGGGAGACTGGGTCCTGGCCACCAGTGACATTCCTCCTTCTCGCCTCTCCGTGGAAATCCCTGGCCTGGAGAAAGGTAGGCTGGTGTTCTCCTCCCCGCTTCCTGGAGGGCTGTGGGAGAGCTGCGCGGCCCCTGTAGGACGGTCAGCCAGCTGTCGCAGCTCACTCAGCCCTGCCATGTGGGATCGGAACAAAGCCGCCCCAGCTCCAGCCTCGGATGCTTGGGGAAATGCTGCAGATGCTTCTCCAATTTCTCCAGCTGCAGAGACCAGCATAGATTTGACCTCCCTCAGGGAGTCTTGTACATGCTTTTCTGTCTTACAGGAGGTAGTTACTGAAAGCATAAGAGTGTCTTGTCTTTGCCATTTATTAGACAGGACAAAGCTTTCCTTAGCCGCAGGCAAGACAGACGGACACACAATTCCCATTGCACTTCACATGAGAAAAAAGGCATCGCTATGTGGGACAGCTTTAAAGGACAAAATCACCCAAACGTAAAGAGCAGAAAAATGATGTTTGGTTAAACATTATTTAGGCTTAGAGCTTTTATCTGAGATTTATGATTTCCATGTAGTAGAGGAAGGATGACATCCCATACCTGCTCTGGGGTAAGGACATCCTTTCAACCATCTCTGAATCCACCCACATACCTGCCATAACTGTGACCTGGCCTCTAGACCATCCAGACAGTAATTGGGAGAGGCAAATAAAAGCAGGCTCAGTCTAGCACATGGCTGAAATCTGGCCATGCATTTTTTATCAAAGCCTGGCTGTAGTCTCTCTATCTTCTGGAGATGTGGCCCCTCTCCAGAGTCAGGCCTGTGCTGACAGCAGAAGCCTTGGAAGACATTGGCGCTGTCTTGTTAAAACTCTTATTTCCCATTTCTCCCCTAGGCACTTCCTATAAGTTCCGTGTCCGAGCACTGAACATCCTGGGGGAGAGCGAGCCCAGTGCTGCGTCTCGGCCATATGTGGTGTCTGGGTACAGCAACCGAGTCTACGAGCGCCCCGTGGCTGGGCCGTACATCACCTTCACAGATGCCATCAACGAGACCACCATCATGCTGAAGTGGATGGTAAGGTTTGTAGGGAGGAAAGATCTCTGAAAGTGCAGGGTGCAGGTGTGTGGGTGCTACCTGCCTGGCTTACAACGCTTCCAGGTTACCAGGCTGAAGCCTGTCAGCAGCACGAATGGATTGGGGATCCGATAGCTCTCACAGAAAACAAGGGTCAGGCTTGGGCCATGTAGAAGTGGAGGAATTCAGAGAGCCTAGGAAGCTCTTTTCATCTGAATTCAGCGTTGTGCACAGGAGGCATTTCAGTGGATAACCTCAGGGTCTTGACCAGTTCATCCAACAAGCACGGTTCAACTACTCTGGGGGTGGCTGCTTGCTCCCCTGGCCAAACTCCTGGAATCCATTAGCACCTCTTGTCTGTCCCAGTAGTTCCCAGCAGACATGTCCTTCACTCTCACTTGCTGAATAGCAGCTGTAAGTGCTGGTAATTGTTTACAGCAGTCCAGCCCAGAGGATTTTTAGGAGCGGGCAAGATCTTTTGGATCACAAGCCCAGATCTAAGTGTTTCCAACAGCTTATTCAGAGGGGTGCATCACTCTCTTCTCTCCCAGCTTCTTCTGGCTTGAAATTGCTACAGGGCAGCATGGGCACTGCTGTTATTTTAAACGCAGTAGCTGATATAATACCGGGTGAAAGACAGCATGAGCACATGGAGCTGGGGCAGTACAGCTTTGGGTGGAGGAGGAGCAGAGTTGTCCACACAAACATGAGACTTCTCCAGTCACTGGTTCATGGCAAGGTAGATGCTGTTTGTCTGGAAGCGGTGAGACTGTTAGAGTCAAGGTGAAGGTGTGTTTGTCCTTGCCCAGCTGAGTCACTGACGCTGAGGAATTTCTTCTTTTTAGCATTGGCAGTAGCTGCTGGGAGGGCACAGAATACAAGATGTTTGGGTTGACAGGACCAGATTCATGGCCTGCCTGTTACCTGAGAGAGGCAAGATGTTAGAGTATAAAATAGCAATGAGCTCTTGGAAGGAAGCCCTTACTGTGAAAACCAGCGGCAGGACAAGGAAGAGCTCCCTGTGGGTCTTCCTCCTGCCTCATCCCATTTATCCTGACTCTTCCTTGCCCAACAGAGTATGGATATGACAGCACAGACATCTCTGCTAATTTCTGCTCTCCCGTTCTCTGCAGTATATCCCCGCCAGCAACAACAACACTCCCATCCACGGCTTTTATATCTACTACCGCCCCACTGACAGTGACAATGACAGCGACTACAAGAAGGATGTGGTGGAAGGTAGGAGATTTTGGAGACTGGTCCCAGCTCTTGATTTCTTCTGTAAGAGTACATGGCCAGAAGGAGCCTTGTATACCAAAGGCACGAGGCGGCTGCTGCTGCTGGCTAGTCGTGCTTCACCTCTCACTGCTGCAGAGGTGGGCCAGCTGCAAGTTCCCCACGGGAGCTAAAGGCACCGTGTGTGTGTGTTCCCTCCTCAGGAGATCGATACTGGCACTCCATCAGCCACCTGCAGCCAGAAACCTCGTACGACATTAAGATGCAGTGCTTCAATGAGGGTGGCGAAAGCGAGTTCAGCAACGTGATGATCTGTGAAACCAAAGGTAAGCAGCTTCGCGGGTACCACCCCTGCCTGACTGTACACCATCCACGCTCAGGCAAGGAAGTGGAGGCAGAAGAGCAGGGTAGGTTTGTTGGTGCTGATGCTCCGTTTGTGTATACACCCGTACCAGTACTCAGACACCTGATGCAGACCTGCGAGTCCATCAGCGTTTCCCTCAGAGCAGTACTGACCTTTTCTCTTCCTAAGTGCCACGTAGACGGTGACTGGAACCAGAAGGGCTAACTCCCCCTTGCTGGTCTGAACTGCTGTGCTTGATTATAAGCGAGTCCCATCTCATCTTCCAAGCAGCTGCACTGTCGCAATAGGGACAGCATTAAGTCCAAGTGGGTGTTTTGGAGGCTTTCCCTTTTTCCTTGTGCTTTAGCAGCCCAACAGCCTGGCAGATCTGTAAAGCAAGCACAAAGGACTCATCTGTATGGCAATATGCTTCAGCCCAGGAAATCCTCTGGCATCCAGAAGCACTTCTTCAAAGCCACTGCAGAAGTCTGTTCACTCCACAGCAGTGTAGACATCCCTGGAGAGTGCTGCTCTTGCTCCTGTCCTGTGTCTCACTCTGACTCTTTCCTTCACAGCTCGGAAGTCTCTTGGTCTGCCAGGTCGTCTTCCACCCTCAACAGTGCCCCCCCAGCAGCATCCCCCGCTCAGCGGCGGGCACAGCGGCCTGGGGACAGGAGCCATGGTGGCCCGTTCCAGTGACTTGCCGTACTTGATTGTGGGCGTCGTGCTGGGCTCCATTGTGCTCCTCATCGTGGCCTTCATCCCCTTTTGCCTTTGGAGAGCCTGGTCCAAGCAGAGTGAGTGTCCTTTCTTGAGGGCTGATTTACAAGATGTGCTCATCGTGTGGGTTAGATCTGAACCTAGGTGTAATTGGGTCAAACACAGAATGTGAAGGCTGCACGTTCTGTGTAGCAGGGATAAGGGTGGGCAGAGGACAAGTTCCAAATGTCCTGTGGAAGTCCCCTGTGAAGACAAAAGCTACCAGTCCGTCCCTTGTCCCGTTTACCTTGTTGAGAAGGAACCCTGGGACTAGAAGAGGTGGCAAGCAGCACTGCCTTTACTTTCGTGGTCGGCTTCTTTCCACCTTTTGTCCCCAAGGGTGCTTTGAGTGCCAAATAGCTGCCTGACAGGACTGCCCAATACTATCCCACCCAGCAGCTCACTTCAAGAAGCTCAGCTTTACCTCTGCTTTTGGTCTCAGATTTCCTTTTTCTTCCCTCTGCAGAGCAAACCATTGACATGGGCTTCCCGGGAGCTGGGCTGCTGGTATCATCCTGCCAGTACACCATGGTGCCCCTGAGGGCCATCTCTGCTTCTCGTGCCAACGGACACCCCTACGTTAACGGGCAGCCCTACACCAATGGGGCACATCTGAATGGCATCTGCCCCTCTGCAGGAGTGGGCTATGCAAGCGCCAAGCCCCGAGACTACAGTCCAGACGTGCAGCAGGTATGTCCACATCTGCAGTTGATTTGACGTGAGCTGGAGGCCACGGTTGCAGTGGGAGGGCTTCTGCAGACATGCCTGACACCCCTTGCAGCATGCAAAAGTGCCCAAACTGTCTCCTCCTTAGATGAGATTTCCCCAGGGCAGTGGCGTTGCATGAGACACGGGAAGAGCAGGAAGGTCTCCAATTCACCCATGATGAGGTGGTTTCCTGGGGCAGTGGCTCTTAAGTATGGAAGAGGCAGTGGGCAAAAAGCCCACTTAATGGAAATGGTTCCTGTTTCTCCTAAGCAAATCTTACAGGGACTGGCAACGTTGAGGATTCTGTGCGTAAATAGTAACATAAACCAAGGCAGTGCCACAACTGAGACTGTACATTCGTTATCATGAGCCAGTAATTCAGCAGTAAGCATGAAGTGAGTTTTTCAGCTCAGTTCTGCTCTATCTGCTATGGCAGAAGAAACAGTTTCAGCTTTCTCTACCTACTAAGCAAGGGCTTCACCGTTCTGCCCCATGGTTCTGGTTCTGCTGGAGATCAGCACCTACTTCTTAACGCTGCTTTGTGGCGTTTCTAAGATCCTTCTCTCTTATTCCAGTCACACGAGGAGACCAATGCCTTGCTGCAGGCACGAGTGCTGCAAAACGGGAGTGCCCAGCGAGACTACCAACCCTCCAGGTTAGTCCTGGCTTATGGAGGGGGAGGATGGAACGATCCAGTGGGGCCTGCCAGAAAATGCCTGCTCACAAAAGTTAGCCCTCAGGTTGCTCTCTTCTCTGTCACAGTTCATTTGGGAAACAAAACTGTGCTCCAGCATTCAGCCTTTTCATCTAAGCTCTTTTCACACAGCCCATTCCTATGGTTTGAGCGAGGGGTAATTGCATTTTAGAGATAAGACCTACTGCCCCTTATCCTCCCATTTCCTCCTCCTGCTTTTAAGCAGGAGACTAAAGAGTACAAAGAGAGAAACCAGCATCTGTAGCTGGATGCTGATAAACAGCTGCCCAGAATCTGGCCAGTTGCAGGCGCTCTGTCTTGCTGTTCACACTTCAAGTCATTATTCCCCTGCTCCCTGGGAGGGATTACTCCTCCCAGCTGCTGTGGCACTCACCAAGTTTTGAATGGTGGATACTAGTTCCCATCACCTCATTCTCGTCCCACAAGTATATCCCAATTTCCCCTCATTTAGGAACGTTTTATGTCATTCCATTGATGCAGCTAGCTGCTACATAGATCATCTCTTTCAAGGAGGAAACATCTGTGCATAGTGCTAAACTTCTTTCTTTGTCTGCCTCCCCAGATTGCCCAGTTCCAGACCAGAAGACAGCTCTTTCCTCTACAGCCTCCCAGATGACTCCACTCACCAACTTCTCCAGCCACAAGATGACTGTCCTCACCTTCAAGAGCACTTCATTGGCCTGCATCATCCAGTGATGGGCAGCAAAGTTGGAGGCCCTAGTTTGGACGCTCGACGGGATCCACTGTTCCACCAAGGTCAGTGGTCTGGAAAACTCAGTGCTTGCTTCATCTTGTTGTTTTGGGCTGATTTTGAAGGGAAATCTTACCGGAGAGCCTTTCTGATGGCTTTGTTCATGCTCATTTCTGTGGTGCAAAGACTTAATAACGTGTAGAGCAGCTTAAAAAGGCCACGCTAGCAGTTGGGGACTGTAAATTGCCTGGGACAGTCTTACAGGACAGATTTCTCAATTCTCTGAGAACATGAAACTGTATGCTGCTGGAAGGGCACACACCTACCTGCAGTTGCAGCAGAGGTACTGTCCCTTAGTCCTTCATCTCACATCTTCCAGACCACCAGTCAAGCACCAAGGTCCCTGAGGACTTAAATGAATCCATCCCCCTAGGACGTGATCCATTGATCCACCCCTCCCGTAGTGTGGATCAAAGTCATTGTGTGCAAGCATAGGATTAAACTCCCATGTAACTAGGAATTTTAGAATGCAGTTCTTTGTCTTTTATCAGAATACCTATCCTCATAAAATGGACTGCTGAGAAGAAAGCTACCACAGCACCTCTCATTTCTGTATGCATTTTAACGGTCTCTTGCTCCTCTGTCTTTCAGGAAGCCCTTGCTGCCTAGGCCTAGTGCCAGTTGAAGAGGTAGAAAGACTAGACTGCTGCCAGTCCAGAGGAGACCTCCATCCCCAGAATCCAGTCATCACATCCTTGAGTCTGGACCTACCAGGACATCTGAACAGCAGCCCACCACCACTGAGGCCCTTAGAGACTCATTCTCCTACCAGTTAGGGACCAAGCTGCCTTTTGCAAAGACTTATTCTAAAGAGAAAAAGAGAATGGGTATTTATTTTTGTATAACACCCCTATTTATATATTTATGCACTTGTATATAAATGTATATGTGCCTTTTATAATGCTATGGAGACAGAAGGTATCCTCAGCAAGGCAAGGGGAGGGCTGAAGGAACAAGGCCGCAGCTATCCGTGGCACTGGGCTGTTGGTCAGAGCACAAGACTGAGACAGCAGCACGAAACATTGCAAGACATGGGTCCAAACAGAGCTGCCACCACCAAGATCTAGCACCCTCGTGCAGTGAGGGCTTCACACAAGATAACGCTACCAAGAAGTTCTTTTCTCCTCGCCTACAGGAAGGCATGTCCCAGGAACACGCTCCTGCGGGTGGACTGGAGTTATGCACTCTGCCTAATCAACTTAAACAACCCTTCACATAGATGCCAGCTGCAGCCGCGTATCTGTAAAGACAAACCCACGCTTTAACACCTAAAATAAAGGCTTAAGTCTTTTCTGGGGCTGACTGTACACTAAATCCTCCCACAGAATGAACCTATGCTTTTTTTTTTTTTCCTTCCAGAAATAGCAAACAGGATACCTGGGGAAAGGTGACATCTTCCTGCAGCTAGAGTTTCCAGTAGGCTGCCCAAGTGAACCTTCTCAATGCTGAACTTGGGAGAAGAGGGACTGCTACTACCTGTGCCAGTTAAATGACATGAGACCGCTAGGGGGAGCAGAGCTAGAGGAAATTTTCATTCATCTCCAGGGATAGCTGCATAAAATTTGGGGTGGACACCCAAATCCCTGACCCCCAACATCCTGGGGTTTTGTTGCTTCAAAAGCTTCCAGCATCCAGGTTTGGGGACAAGGCTGTTTTCTTTTTTGCCCCCTGAGGAAACAAGATGCACAGCACCTTCATAGGGACCCACTGAAAAGGCTGCCAGCACAAATACCACTCACTTGGTCGTACTGAGGCCAGCAGGGGCAGTTCTTGTGCCTGGCAAGGATACGGTTGGATCCTGCCTGAAGGTATACCTAACAGAGGAGTAATGACCAGGGAGGGAGTGGGGAGGAGGAGCAAGAGCAGCTGCAGGTTGTTCAAGCTGTTTAATTTAAAACTAGCAACAACTTCCAAACTTCCTTGTGCATTGTTAGAAACTTTGCAATGGAAGAACATTGTAAAAAAAAAAAAAAAAAAAAAAAATCCCTCCACTTTGGGGTTGAAGGAACTCTTCATGGTAAGACAAGGTAAGTTCTATAAATGGTCACTCACTGTCAGCATCCCAAGTGCCAGAGGAAAAAATAAAAAGGAATATAACCTGAAAACAGACAAAGCCTGGCTCTGCTCTCAGTCTGGTCTACTGCTGCAAGTCAGTGGAATTACAGGCTACTTCACTGCTCATCTGTTGCTACAGCCTCCTCGTGCCAAGTAAATCCGACATCCTGCACTTCAGTGAGTTTCCCACGTCTGTAGAGCAGGCAAGTCTCCGATTGGCGCCAGACCCATCTGAGCGCTGTAGGCCCTGAGGAAAAAGGTCCCCTTGCCTTCTCCAACCACACAGCACTTCCCATCTCCACAAACTGCTGTTGCTGCTAGGATGTTCAACAGGTAACAAGATGCACCCCCCAAGACAGACCTCCTTTACCAGTTTTGAGAACACAGGTACCAAAGATAGTTTCAGATGGACAAAACTTTCTCATACCCAGCCTTCCAAAGCCCCTTTTTGTGCTGAGACCTACGAACAGGCATACAGAGCTGCACATGCAATACACATACACAGATCATCTGTCTAGTGCAGAGCTCTGCAATGGACTGATAACAGCATTTACTAGTTTCATTTGCCCATTTTAATTCCGTATCTGCCACTATAGTCATATTTTGACAGGGAAAACCCTTTAAAACTAACCCCCTGCTTAGCCAAAACAATACATTTCACACTTCTAGGTATTACTACTGCTGCAGTTAACTACATTCATTTTTAAGGGATGCTGGGACTGTTAGTTACCGTACATGGTGTAAGAACAGGGAAGGGTTCAGAGAGTGTCTCGGGTGATGAAGGCTGTAGAAAGAGGCACCCATCTTTTCTGGTTAGGAGACTGAGTTGTTCTCTTATGCATCCATCTTTTCTGCTGAGAAGACTGATCTCTTCCCTTAGGAGGGCAATGTCATGAGCCCTGTGTTTCAGCAGTGACTCCATCCTGGCCTTCTCTTTGATGTCTGCAGTTCGGGGGCCCTGAAATTCTGCTCCCTGTAAGGAGAGAAAAAACAGCTCCCATAAAACATGCAAGAATTAACAGTGGAAATGTATTTCCTTTGGGAAAGTGAGGCTTTCCAAGGCACAGGACAGCTTCATGACTACACCACAGTCCAAACTCCTCCTAAGTCAGATTGAGGGACTGTCAGCTTAGGCTCAGTCTGTCTTATTCCCTAATACTTTGGTCTCAAAGAACATACCTTAACTCATTTGGCTGTTTACATGCATCAAAGGAATAATTTTGGCTTCCTTCAAGACATTTTCTAATTAGAAATAAGATTAGTTTGTTTTGATATTAGAAAGCATCTAAGAAATTACCAGAGAATTTAAAATATGGCCTACTTCAGGATCAGCTCATCCATCTCCCCTTCTAAAAGACCCAGAGCGGCCATTCAGCCTGTGCTGCTAGGAAATATTAGCCTGGACTGCTAACTGCAGAGCAGGATGTTTGACCAGGGAGATGGTGAGGGCTGGATGAACTCTTTTCCACTTTTGAACAGTACCAAACCTGCATGTAGTAGTACCTTACCGTGTTTCAGCTACCACAGTAGCTAAAAGACTTACTAGATCATTCTTTAGTGAATCCAGCGTAGTTTCGAGTTGCTGCTTTTCAAGGCAGAAGCGGTTCAGCTGCTGCAGCTTTCTGGTATTTTCCTTTGTCAGCATCATTAGCTTCTGCTGCAGGTCTAAGGTTCTTTTCTAGAAAGATTAAAAAAAATTAAACTAGGATGAGAAAGGATAAACAGTGTGAAACAGGGAACAAGTGCTAAGCAGAACATGTCACGGAAAGAGGTAAACAACAAACTGATCCTACATACACCATGTGATCCCACAATACCTTCAGTGCAATGTCTTCTTTTCTGTTGTTGTTGCTGTTGTTTTCCATTATTGCAAATAACTAGGCATTTAGTTTAAAGCAGTTAGTCAAAAGCAGGGGAAAGAGAAAACTGTTAGGTACGTACTACGCCATATGCGTGTAAGGTATTAAGCTGGCTCCTACACCTGCCACGAACCAGCATAAAAGACAGAGAAGTCTGGGGCTATGGATTTCCACTTCGAAATCTGGATCTCGTACCCAAGTCCAGGAGGAGGAGGGGGTTCTTTGCATAGCTATAAACACAAGACAATCAGGAGAGCAAGGAGCTGCTGGAAATCTGAACAGTCTGCCTTCCTGAACACGTGTCATGCTGTACAAACATGCAAGGAACGGACAGGACAGTTCATTACAAACCAACTTGTGCCCTTCTGGAGTTCATTATAAAAGCCTCGAAACACATCTAGATGTGTGCTGTGTTGAATGACACCAGACTAACTTCCCTAAGGAGCAGTGTATATCCCACATCAAGGCTAACCTCAAAACATGTTAGCAATTTACATGAACAGAAAAAAAGTAGAAAACATGAAACCTATTACGTGTATATATATATATATATATATATATATATATATATAAAAAGGATAAAGGTGATGATGCTTTACTGCTCAGGAGGGGTGGGGGAAGATAGTCAAGCAATTTAAACAAGACGTGCTACTTGCTCATAGAAATATTTTCTGGATCTCTTGAGATCATCTCATTTTCTGTTTTTTCTCTCTCCATATTTTTAAAAAGACAGACAATGACAGCACTCTGTAAGGACAGCATAAGAGTGTTGCCTGTTTGTACTACAGTAGCTGCGCCTTAGGCCTCCCAGACAGGGACAAGCACTTTTCATACTGCACAGTCTAGTGTCCCAGACATAAGCCAGCACTGCCCTGCACTCAAATAGTTTGTCACCAAATGCAATGGGAGGAGGCAGTAGGTATCGAATGCCAGCTGAAAACCAAAGGAACGCACTCCAGAAGAACTGAAGCAGAAGGATGCATTGGAGGAAAGGGGTTTTTTTGTTTGTTTGTTTTTTTTAATGTGTCTACCTCCACAAGAAAATAGGATGTGCAGCAGCAACTGGAGCGGAGGTAGGAGTCATGATGGGACATGGAAATTGGACATTCTGGTCAACTTGGTGACAGGAAAAAAAAAAAAAAAACAAAACACAAATACATTCACAAAAAATGTTAGTGTAGCTATTCAGCCCCAGCAAATGAAGCCTTAATAGAACATCACAGTCATATATATATGCCCCCCTCACATTCCTGCTCCTTACCTCCCACTCTTTGAGTTCCTGGGAGTGCTCATATTCTTTCTGCATTATTTCTACTTCCAGCTCTTCCAAGCATATATTAACAGAGTGTGCTTGAACTGCTTCAAAATCAACCATCCGGCCAAACTTCAGCATCATCAGCTGATTGCATTCCTCTTCCAGTCCTAACAGAGGCACAAATGGTAGAACTGCTTTTCATTGATTAATACGAATTTACCTCCAGCCTTCTGTCTGAGCTCGGTGGTATATGCTCTAGAATAAATAATTCACTCAAAGCCACACAGAAATCACAACTGAATATTGCCATCGGTTATTGCCCGTGACCACACCTGTGTTGTCAAGAAGCCACGCTCTTAGCCAGTCCTAGTGAGCCACCTCCACACCACGGACTATAAAAGGCTTCAGTGAGTCAGCAGAAGGGGGTTCAGTGGTAGTAGACACCAGGACGTCTCTGGGTCTGGTCCTCCGTTTTATGTTTGCAAATGTTTTGAATAGATATTTTATCGTTCTTATGTTACACAGAGGAGGAAATTGCATAAAAAGCTTATGTGGCTTTGCAGAAAGAACTTTTTTCTAGCAGTTCCTGTTTAGAGCCAGAAATAGCAATTGTGTGTCCTGATTCCCAGCATCTCATCTCAGTCAGCTCTCCTTTTACTAAGTTCCCAAATTATTTAACATAGCCTAATGACTCTGCAGTGCAGGAGAACTACCAATACTTCATCAGAACAGTCCACTCGATCCACTCTGGTTTATTTTCTGCAGTAACCAGCTGTGACATTTGGGTGAGAGTAAAGACAGACATCTGCTGAGTTACCCACACCCAGAGAGGGAACAAAATGAACAATAAAAGCTGTGTTGTTTGGAGTCTGTTACTCACGGCGAATATTTATCTCCATCTCCTTTTTGTCCTGGATAAGTTGCTTATGTTGCTGCTGTGCCTTCTTATACATCTCTCTCTGCATTATCTTTTCATTACGTAGGTCCACAATTCTCTTCTGCAGATACTCTAAGGACTGGTTGGTAAATACCAGAGCTTGGGAAAGGTCACTGGGTATCTCCCCATTAACAAAGTACTCCACCTGTCAGAAACAGAAATTAGCCATAAGCAAGGCTAATTTGACTTGTTAAGGGCACCGATGATCACTCTGGACAAAAAATGTTTAAGAGTTTGAAAACTAATGAATGACATAATAGCGTGGGCACAATTCTCATGTTTTGGGCCAGGGAATTACTACCACTCAGCAGTTCAAAGGCTACTTAGAGCTGTGATGACTCCCTGTATACAAAGCTGTCTTCCTTTCTATAGCACTGGAAACAAAAGTAGAGTAGGGGACTCCCTGTTGAGTGTCTCTGTGCTTCTGAATGAGCTGGGACCTGCAGAATTGCATAGCTGGGCCTGGAACTCTTCTGTCTTTCTTACCAACATTTTAATGCAGGTAGGGAGAACAAATGGAGAGAGCTGAGTTTGCTTCAGAGGTGTATGAGTCACAAGAGGCAGAAACCTATGTTTTCTCTCTGAGGACAAGATTCAGCCCAGAGGAAATAACAGTACTATCTTGAGTTTTCATCTTCATTTTCTGCTAATCATCCCTGGGATAACAGCTGCACAGATGAATACAATTTGCCTACAATTCGGCGTTCTTGAATTGGGAAAAACTCCCATTACTTTCAGTAGTTTGTTGTTGTTTTTGTTTTCAGTAGAATATTGGCAGACATAGACCTGAAGAAATATTCCATGCCAAACCTATAAAACACTTGAAGGCTGCACACATTTCAGCAACATGCTGCCCCTACCTGTCCTTATATGAAGGAAAACAAACCTAGAGGAAATAGCAGTATGAAGTTCAATTAATGGCACTGTCACTCCAAGGAGACTGTAGTAAATTAGGAAGTAAAGGCCCAAAAAACGAATAACACTACTGTTTAGATATACACAGGCCATTCTGCACCTGCCAAAAGTAATAAACACACAAAATCTTGAATTACCTGATGAAGTTTCAAAGGCACAACTACATATAACTCATTAAATTTCTGCTGCTTTTCCCACTGAAAGGTGTCCAGTTCCCTCTCTGCTGTGTTCAGACTGGCTTCTATTGCTTTTGCCTGCAGAAAGACAAATTGTGGACAGATAAAATCTTACAGTACTCAAATACATAAGACAGCAAGGATCTGTGTTAGAGTCCTTGATCTGAGGGAAAAGAAGCATGGAAAAAAATCCTCTTTTTTTCCCATGTAGTATGATAGATGAGTTTCATAGGTTAACACGAGGCTCATCGATGTTTTTAAACAAAATTCTATGCTGAATACTTTTGTACACATGTACACATATATATCTCCTTACTTGAGAGGCCCCATATGTATCAAGAGCCAGTTGCTTTGTTTAGTGTCCAATACACTTCTAGATTAACAGAGTCTGCAAGATATTTTTTTATTGTTTTATGCCTGGAAATGCTTATTGATTCTGCATGAGAAAGAAACAATTCAAACTCAAATGTCAGACCCCAGGGTGAATATGTGGCAGCTGGCACTTAGGAAAGCCTTTAAAAACTAAACAAAAAACGTTGTAAGTTAAGCATATTTGCTGGGACATTTTTGAGACACAATAAAAGCAAGCCTTGCATAATGGTATTTTGGCAGAACTCTCTCTCTATCCCAGAAAACCCTTTAAATTGAGATATTTTTGAATTAATATAAATCAAATGTCTTGATGAATGCAGGAGCTCAAAAAAGCTAAAAGGAAAACTTGCACCAAGTGAGTTTATTCAATAATTACTATGACAAAGAGCAGAAGAAAATAACTAAAAGCAAAAGAAACAGATGGAAGGATAGCATTTTTATGGTTTATTTTAGTGTGCATTTGTGTTAGGGTGACTCTTTATATTCTCCAACCCCATACACATGCACAAAGGATGGGCCAAGCTGCACCGGGCATTGCATCTGAATCAGTCTGGTTTCTTCATTGCTGCACAATGGTTAGACAGTTGGGAAGAAACTGGACCTAAAACCTGGATCCAGCCCCCTAACGGCTAAGGTCAGACCACCTTGATTTACTCTTTCCAGGAGGATGGGTGACCCATGGTGAGCTGCCTCCTGCCTGTGTGCTAGCATGGCTATCTCTACCCGAACTGAGGCCACATAAAAGGTTACAATTTCCATTTTAAATCTTAGCCAAAATCAATAGCACAACATTTTCATTGTACTGGAGCCAGCTGATGCTTTCTGAGAAGACAACAGTACCATACCTTTTTGACCAAGACATCATATTCCTTTCTGAGGTTAGCAGCAACTCTCTTCTCCTTTGTTAAAGCTTCCTGAATGTCTACCCGCTTCTCCCGGAGCTGGATGGTGTTTTTGAAGAGCGCCTTATCACAGTCTGAGAAGGAAAGGGTCAGAGGATAGCTTAGTTTCATTACGACTGTACAGTAGCTACAAGTTTGAGCTAGTAACATCTCCTAATGTGCATGTTGCCCAACATTCCCCATAGTAAGACCATGCTCTTGGTTCCTTAGAGCTTTGTCAGAACTTAAACCCTATGGGCCAAGTTCCTCCATGAGGGGGTAGATGTCTTGGATGAATCTTTTTTCTTTATATTCAGTCAAGACAGTTTGTTTCCAGAAGTAAGACTAAATGCATCAAGTAAGACTAAATGCATATTAAAGCCAAGTGCTCAAAAGTTAGCCTTTGTAACTAATTCAGTCCCAGTAATTAATACATGTTCCATTACAATCTTTAGTTACATGAACATGTAGTTGTTTATCTGTGAATTTCTACCTGGTGCAGCAATTTCAGTCATACTAATTAATTCAGCATTACCAACAGAAATCAATTCACATTAAAAAAAAAAAAAAAGGCAAAGCAAATTACACTTAAAGACTGTATACAAAGAGGTTAATGCAACATGTCATTTCCCCATTAAATCAGTAATTTGGATTTTTTCAATAAAAAGTAAAAATGTTCTACATTTCTTCCCAACATTTCACTGAAAAAGGAGATGGACAAGGAGTTAAGAAAAAATTCAATTTATGAAAATGATGCTAAAATCCAATGTGAAAAAAAAAAAAAAAGGTAATTTATTGGTAAATACTAGCAGAAAAAAAAAAGCAGTGTTGTTAAGTGGTCACTGATATCTCACTCAAAGATCTTAAAAAAAAAAAAAAAAAAAAAAACAACATAAAATAGTTAAACTGCTACAAAAGAAAAGAAGAGGTTGCTTGCCTTTGCTGAATGAATGAGTGAATTAATGAATGAAGAGAATTTTGCAAAGCTCCTACCTTTCCAGATAAGGAGAGAAGCCTAGAAACATGCAATTACTGCATAAATCCACGAGGTGGTAACAAAGAGCTTAGTTTAACATTATTATAGTGTCCCCACAGAGCTTCCCTGAACAGGGATCCAGCTAGGCCTGGCGGCAGGTTTCCGGAGAGCAGCTGCAGCCTCACTCCAGCTCCGCTCCTGTGAGGAGCCTTTCCTCTCCAGAAAACAGCCATGAAATGCTGAATGGTTCTTTACATAAAATAATTAATTTTTAGCACTTAAAGAAGTTTTATTTTTCCAAACTTTTTAATTACTGTACCCTATACTGTCAGCGGTTTCATTATCTTAACTGAGATTTCCTGGGGACAAATGCTGCACTCAGGAGGACCGCACACATTCTGTCCCTTAATGGCATTAATGTGAGGTGAATGATGAAAAATTCCTTTTAAAAATACAATATTGTCCCTAAAGCTCAACAAGTACTCAACCCAACGAAATGCTATCTTAGTACTCTTTGGACAAACGGAGACATCAAAGACTTCATCTTCAGATCTAGAATCTTCTTCATCGCTCCCCAAGCTGGACTCTTCATCACTCTCCCATTCACTCTCATCTTTCTCATCTGGAAGAAAAGGACAGTACTGCTGACTTGCAGAACACCCCTCAAATTCACTAGCTGTGCATTATGTGAATGTGCTGGTGAACACAATAATCAACAAAAAAGCACCCTGATAATATGTGGATCCAGGCACCCTTTGCCTATTGCATTAATTTGATAATTTAACAGAAAGGAAAAAAAAACAAGTGGGGGAGAGAGAGGTCAAAAAAGTGGGGGAGAGAGTAGTGCCAAATGCACAAACACAGACACATTTTTTGAGATTTTCTTCAATTTTTCCTCTATGTGTGTAAAGAATTTGGAATTTAAAACTCGTAGGTTTACCACTCTACTATAGAGATTAAACAACCAAGCAAAATACACAGAAGCACAAAACTGTCACAAAAGCATCACTGTTGATTGCGCTTTTTGCTAATCATGTCCCAGTGGAAATCAAAAGCCAAGTCAACGAGAGGGTGCAAGTGTTTTAGCTCAGTAAGACTGCCTAGCCTTAACAATTAAAACCTAGTCACTAAGATAAATGAAATCCTTTCATAATATGTTTAGTCGTGTGACTAATAAATGATTGCAGATTAGGTCTATGATCTCTCATTAGTCAATGGACAGATTAAAGGAGAATGTCACGAATGTGGCACACTAATCACTTATCCATAGCTCCCATTGGCACAGCACAGGAAGCAGCTATTTAAAGCTTTGCCTCTTCTTCATACCAATTATCAATCCTCAATATTGACATACAGGAAGTACGTTGTAGGAGCTGCGATCAGACCAAATATAATCATGTTAGAGGCTGAATTACACTGTTGTTATCATTCAGGTTGGCTTCCATAGAACATGGGGTGGTACAGAAACAAAACCCAAGTAGGTCTAATCTATTTGTTTTTTTGAACCAAGTTCAGTATTGCATGTATCCAGGGATCCAGCTAGACTGAGAGACTTTTACTATTTACTTTACTGCACAGAAGTATGTGCAACAAACCCAAAAAATGAGAAAAGTATCTCCAACCTGCTTCTCTTTCTGCTTTTTTTTCCATGCACTTCATTTTCTTCTTCAGAACCTTGGTCAGAAAACGGGCAAACTTGTTGTTTTCTCCAAGGGATGCTTGGAAGCTGGCATAAAGAGCTTTCTTACATTCCCGAAGCTTTACAATCTCAGACTTTCTATCCTCCATCTGTGCAAGGTAGCTGTTCAATTTTGACTAAACAAACAAAAAAAAACTTCTTTAGTCAACAGGCACACAACCTTTGAACTTTTATGTAGGTAAGACGTATCAGTGAAGATCTGGAAATGCAAAACTTGACTTTCTCTCTTTGAATTCCTGCTCCAGTCAAGCAAAACCTAGAAGTATGTTCTTAAGTTAAAGTATATGATTTGCCATTGACTCCACATCATGAAGAAACTATAAAAATACAACTACTTAGACTGTGAAAAGATTAACTATTGGAAGTTAAAAGCAACCATCCTAGGCTGATCACCAGGAGTTTCTTGCTTTTCCAAATTTAGCACTAGATATTAGATCAGTGCTAAAAGGAAGCACAGAGAAGCCACCACTTATTTGATGCCTTACTTTCTTTTCAGGCCACTCATCAGCAGTATTTTTAAGTCCGGGGACACATGGCCTACATACCTGCATGGCCTCCTGCTCACTGCGGAGGGTGTTAACATGCCCCTGGAGAACATTCTCAGTTTTCTCAACATTCTTCAGGATAAGCAGCTCTTCATACCAAGTGATGTAGCGCAGGTCAGCATACTTCATCTGCACATCCAGCTGCAGTTTCTTGTGCCGCAGGACACGAAGTTCAGCATCAAAGTTGATCACTAGTGAATTGATCTGGAGTAAAAGAGAACTGCAAATGAGGAATGAGGAGAGTATTCGGAGTAGAGTTAAACATGTAAAGCAAGAGGAAGGAGCAGAAGGGAAAAATTCTTTCTGTCAAGCCAACAACTTGCTCATGCTATCCACTAATGATTACTGAAGCACTTAAAAAGGCAAAGTTAACTCCAATTGTTTCTATATTCTCAGCACAATAACACAAAAATCACCAGGGCTTCACAGGGATGTTTCATTGCATCCCACTCCACCCAAAAAGTATTTTACTCTTCAGAGAATGTTTTACAGCAGTCTGTAGTACATTTAAGGAGTCCACGTAACAACCCAGACATAGCAATAATTACTGTCTTCTGCCTTGACACACTTCTCTCAGAATACTTGACAGCTCTTCCCTTAGACATTTACAGTTAAATCAGTACTAGCAGCTGCCAACGTGGCCATATACATATGTGATGGTCATAGCAGCATTTGGATATTCTCTCAAAACCTCTATACACATGAACACAAGGGTATCTGTGTCAGATAAAACCAAAGAGTCAATGACCAACAACAGATATTAGAGAAAAGAAGGTATGAAACGGAGCCAACAAGTGAATGGTGATACACCTCTGGCAAGCTCCTCTCTGTACCCTCCTTAACTCTGATTTACGGACATCCTGAGCTTGTAGTACTATGTTTGCATTTAACATCTTGAATGGATTTTTTTCTTCCAGAGTTTATCAAATTGTAGCTACTTCCACATCCAAAGTTCAGGTATTGGTTGCATAGGAACAACAAGCTTTCCACCTGACCATTTCATTTGGTCTCTCTCCTTCTTTTAAGAGCTGATTGCCACTCTGCTTTTCTTATGCTATTCATAATTTTGTCACCTCTGGTGCATTCCTTTCAGTACTCCTTTTTCCAGACCAAGGATGCCTTATACATGTAGATATGCCTTTTAAAGAAGCTTTTCCATGACCTTAAGCCTGGTACGTTTAAAATTATTTTTAAGACCACAGTGTCAGGACTAGTCATGTTACTTAAAAGCTGAGAACTTCATGAATCATAGCAAAAAATAAGAATCAGATCTATTGCCTGGACTCAAAAAGTGATGAAGAGAAAAAAAAATCTAACATGTTATTTGCCTTTTTTTTGGCCACTGAGCTCATAGTTTCGCATAACAATCAATAACAAATTAGAAATCTGATTTTCAATTGATTATAGTCAGCACAGAGGTCACTGTTACAGATTTATACTGATTTACCCTGTAAATTTGTACTAGATAGCATTTTCCTGAAATTATGAAAGGCATGAGTATCTGCAGTCCTGAGACAGGAGGAAAGGGGTTCATTTCTGATTGAGTGAGATTGTTCAATATGAAAAAAATAACTTCTGATTTCCTACCTTTTTAATCAAGGAATTCTGCAAATATAGGTTTTTTATCTTCTCCCTCTTTAAAATTTCCAGTTCCATTTCAGTTGGCTCTGCCTTCTCAATCTCAAAAAGCTTTTTCTGCTCTATGACCACAGATGACTTTATTTTCATTGGCTGTTCTCTTGCAGGCTGTGTCACGGGGCCAGACTCTTTAAGGGAAGAAGCCTTTAGAAAGCTATGCCTAAGTGCACCAGATGAGGAAGACCCTTCCAATGGTTCCTGGAGCTTTGCCTTGGCCTCCTGCTCCTGTTTGAACTTAAGGAGGATGTCAGTGTCATATTCAAATTTTTTTTCTGGAATCTCATCTGGGTGTAACTGAGGAATTGGGGGAAGAGGGAGATGTTCTGATAAATCTAACGCTGCCTGTATGGATTTCAATTCTTGCACTAAACACTTGATTTTGTCAATAACAGAAACCTTGAGATCCCGCAAGGACATGATCTGTTTGTTCATATTCACTTTCTTCTTATGAATCTGCAAAGAAAAACAATTTTAGTAGGATTTCCCCAGTGATACTTACATAATATGCACTCTTCCCCAACACAGGTAATGGAGAAGAGGCTTGTCATACTGACCTTCCTTCTTTCCATACTAGCTTTCTTTTCTGTACCACCTCCACACGAGTGTTTTTAAACAGCTATCTTTCTCTCTCCATTTTTAAAAACTGTGGAACCACCTCTAACTCTTCTTCAAAAGAAAATAGTAAAAGAGTGGAAATGAGGCTTCCCCTCTCTCTCCTGACTTGATTGTCTGTTTTCTGCACTGCTTCAACATCTCACGTCAAGAAATTCACAAAGATTGATAATTAGCTGTGGGTTTTAGAGGATTAGTCATTTGGGCTGTCTCTCATTAAATACAGAGAGCATCTCAGCTTTGATACACGGCTCTCTTCTCAGGCATATTGTACAATTAACATACCAACAAAGAGAAAATAGATCTCTTTTAGTATTTTGTAAAGCAAAATTTCCATCCCAAGAGCAAAGGAACTACACCTGAGAAGACCTTTACTGTATGCATTACCAAATGCACAGCTGTACAGAGATCTAGACTTCTTTGACAGTCCTTGAAACAAAGCAGTTATCTCATATAAATGCCAAAGACACTGAAGCAGTGCTTCACAAACATAGGTTCTGGAATGCAGATGTGATTCTCGTCAATAAAATATGTGAAGGTGAAGCTGAAATCACAACCACTGCAGACAGTTAGAAATGGAACAAAGTTCTGAATTTTCAAAGTACAGTTGATAGCAATATTAAAGGCAAGAAAGTAACATCCTTAACATCCTTTCAAATGCTTTTGGATTTGATAAAAAGCCACTAGATGTCCAAAACAAATCCTCTCCAGGCCTTTTAGCAATCTGGAGTGCCAAAGTCAACTCAGAAAATTTTGGCATTAGGTGAATATTTTTCCCCTACTTGAGATGAAGATCTACTAATCCAAGAAGTGACACTTAAATCAGATGTAAAAATTGATTCATAGAATCATTTAAATTGGAAAAGACCTTGGCAGAATCCTCTCTAATCTTTATGAAATAAAACAATCTTATACATCAGGCATCTGAAGTAACTGGAATTCTTCATCTGTATAAATCTGGGATTTACAACTAGAACTATTCCTTTTGCTTGCTTTGGCTTGTCCGACCAACTCAGGTTAACCACTGGGTATCTAGTAACATCAGCACCACAATCTAGTCCTGGAGCCCAAGCATGAGATTAAAGCAATCCAACAAATTCCCTAAGACTGTGGCATTGCTTCTGTAATGCTGAGACCTCACTGCCAAAGCAACCCAGACTAAAAGGAGCCTGAGACTAGGCAATATGTTTGAGAGGATAAGACTATGGAAGATTCATGGCAATGAATATGACGAACCATGCAGTGAACAGGCTCCTCTGTCAGTGGGAAAGCCTCCATACCAAAAAGCAACTTGACAGTTCCAGGTTAAATGGATACATTTCTTCATTTTTCTTTTTTCTAAAGAAATTCATCATCACTCTTTTACACTCCAGATAAATAAAATGAGAAATAGAAGCTGGGAGTGGGGAAGGGCGCTGGCAGAAGTCACAAGGAAAGAGCAAAGTTACTGCACAACATTTGAGCTTGTTGGGTCTTTCTGGTTAAAAGACATGTAATAGCTGTAGGACTTCTGTTGCAGGAAGGCAGTTCCAGAACATCTAACTTCCTGGAAGGCTCCAATATTTAGTACCCAGAAGCAGTGATTGCTGAAGCACATATATGAAGAGGCTATGCTAAAAAGACCTATCTTTGCTCATATCCCTGTTTTTGTAAAGGTATTTCATAGCAGGGATTAGCTCAGTGTGGTAAGGAAAGCATCAGTCACTAGATGGTAAGACTTTTTTTTTTTTTTTTTTTTAAAGAATTAAAAGGCACCTTCCTGCTGAAACACTGGAAAATGTAACTACTTTGGTTAAAAAGAGCCATCTGAGAGTTATCCTGGATTGACTCAGTTTTGAGCTTGGTGGAGCATTAACAGTCCACAAGAGAAAGGCTCCTTTGTAACTAAATCTGAATTGACACAGTCTGTCCTTCAATGGCTCTTCCCACAACCACTTTAGTTTCTGTTCAAAAAATGTCTTCAGCAATTAATCAACTATTCTTCCTCCTGCAAAACGGCAGAAGAATCTACATCAGTGAATCGGTTTACATACCAACACTTCCAAGGATGCAAGCTGCATCACCTTCTTTTCAGTGTTCATATGTTCGTGCTGAGGTACTCTGTAATCAATGGCAGTCTTCAGCTTATAACACCCCATATTTTCCCGTGCTTCTTTAATGGCCTGAACATCTTTGGGATTCTCATAATCATCGCTAGGCTTGCTCTTGTATCTGGTAGGTACAAAGCAAAGATGAACTTTAAGACAGAAAGCATACAGATGGGGACAAAGCATACAGTACAAAACAGGGTCACTTCATACCTTCTGATGCATGCAGAAAGGCTTGGGAGGATCAAGAAAGTATCACATACCT
The DNA here is from genome assembly GCF_009769625.2 of Cygnus olor. NCBI lineage: Eukaryota > Metazoa > Chordata > Aves > Anseriformes > Anatidae > Cygnus > Cygnus olor. The sequence goes on from NC_049169.1 coordinate 95,153,187, forward strand.
CTTTCAGAAAACAGTGACTACTTTGGAAAGGATATCCTTGCACATTTGAAAGAAAACTTCAGACATTTCCCTCCCTCCCCTCCAAAAAAGCACACTAGTAGGTAATGGCCTTCATGTGTAACTAACTTAACCTACAACTGTTGCAGCATCTGGTATATCTGGTGCTGGTAGGGGTAACTGAAGAGGTTGACTGTGATGGTCTAGGTGTCCCTAAATCATGATTGATTTAGATACCCTCTTAATCCCTATATGAAGATGCAGCCACTTAGCTAAATTCAAGTTGTTTAATGTTTTAGAAGAACCATGGAAACTTAAAAGCTTTTAATTGTCTCTTGAAACTCTGAGGTACACAAAGCCTCATGTATTTTAATTTCACCCATTAGGAGTATAAGAAACTAGGCAGAGATTTGATAGTGCCATATAACAGCTAAATAGGATCACTTGACCTCAGACAAGAAGCAAAACTAAAAGGGCACAGAGTCCAATTAAAGACTCACAGTTTTTCCCACTCCGCATTCCTCTTCATTATCTTAGCTTTCATCTCATTGGATTTCTCAGCAATTCTTCTGATTTGCTCACGTTTGCTTTCTATAAAATGTGCTGTTGGCTTTCGGACCTCTGACTTCAGCTTTTCAGCCTCCCCCTCAAAAATTCTAGCATCTGAACCAAAAAATAACCATGTGAAGATGTAAATACCATGCAACACAGTACAATCTTAACTACTGGAAACCCCCAAGACATCTTTTGTAAAGCAGGTGTTAACCAGGATAGTTTCCACTATCCACTTTAGTGGATGTTCTGAACATATTCAGGTTCTTTGAATCGGCTCTTAGTCGAGTTCTACCCACAGTTTTGACAGATGATTGCTGACATTGCATTAAATGTGGAAAACTATGTACATATGTTACAAGTATGTAGGTACTAAAAAACATAACAGTTATATTTCTTTACCCATACCTGGAGGAATTATCATTTCTTTAGCCTGGACTCAGGAAAACAAACTGAGATGAAAGACAAAAGCGTATTACTGGTAATCTGTAAAAGCCCATCATCAGCCCTATGCTTACGCTTTGTCTCTCTGATGGTCTCCTTTTTTTCCATCTTTTTCCATGCCCGCTTAAGTACTGTCTTCCTCCAAGACGGATGTTCCTTATCTTGGCAGTACTTCTCAGAGAGTGCTAGAAGTCTATAGGTGGAAATCTGATGATTGCTTTGAATAGCATGAACAACAACAGTGTCAAATTCCAGTGAGGACCGAAACCTGTAGAGCCAAATTAGACAAAACTGTCTGGTGCCAGTAGGTGCAACCTACCATTTTTCCTTCACCAAAAGGACCTGAGTAAAGCAATTTACTTTTTACATATATAATCATTACAAACAAATACAGTAACTACATAACAGCATGATGAAATCTGACACCATCTATTGTCTTTTATCCGATCTAGGAATAGAGATGCTCAAGAATAAATATAGTAACACTGCTCCCAATATCAAAACTTATACCAGGTTCTACATGAAAGTATCTTTCATTTTCCATGAGGGGCTGCTTAAAAATATGTTCATTCAATTCTCCTTTCCAGTTATACACTCTCTGTGACTAAATGGTTGTTGTTATTGTGTATTATTTCTATCGTGCATTTTTTTTTATGAATTCATCTTTTGCTATAAGAAGAGCAACCAAAAACGCACTTTGTACTTTAACTTGTGTTCTTGAGGAAGTTAATTTCATAACTTTAAACTGTATAGATAATATTGCGTTAAGAATGACATGAAAGTATTTGACAGACATGCAGCATACTTGAAAAACGGGAGTTTGTTTCATAGGTTGCGCTTCAAAGCTCCAGTAAGAATTCCTGGTTCTTACTGACATTTACTGGCAAAACCCAAGCAAACTTATTCTCCTCCCAACAAAAAAAAAAAAAAGACCACTTTTCTTCTTAAAGAAGTAAATCAGAATTAAGCTATTTCCTTGATATGAACATCCGAATTTTGACCAAGAATTCAAAAGAAGCACACACAAAAATCAATGTATACTCTTGTGTATGTTTCAAATCAAGTAAGGACATAATCATAACAGAAGAATATAAATATTTTTTATATGAGTGGAAAAAAAATATATTTTTCCTTGTGGTAGGTACAAATCAGTAAATAATAAGCCCCGTGCAAGGTCAGTGGGAGAGGTAGAAGAAAAGAGGTACTTACCAATTTCGCAGTTTCTGCAGTCCAATCAAGTTTTTCTCATGTTCCCAAGCTAGTTCCTTTTCCACTAACTGGATTTTCTGTGCTGTCTGCCTATTCAGATCCTCAAAGATCCTATGATCCATCTCGTACTGCTGCAAAAAACACAGAAAACCCAGCATCACATTATCTTGGCTGCTAGGTTTTGCTAAGAAATATTTTGGACCTGATGCCAGCATTTCATGCACATTGGCACAATTATTTATTGCAGGAGCTATTCAGATCTCCACAGAGAATCATGTTTTTTCCCCCCCCCCCATATGCTTCTTAAATGGCACAAATCATCAGCTATGATTTAGAAATCCTGGAAAATTATACAGTCAAGTGCATTAACCCATAGCACCAGACATCTTTGGCCCCAACACATAGGGCGGCAACATTTTCAAAAGGTACCTCTTATGGTAAATGATTTATGAAAAACAAACATACATCTCTGTGCAGCTGCATGTGCTTTGGCAACTCCTGATTCTTTTGAAGCAGAAAAAGAAACTCTTGTCTCAGAGCAGTTAACTCCTCTCTTTTCTTGCTTTTTTGTCTTCAGCTTCCTTCATGATCCGTTCATACTCCTCTTTCTGCTTGACTTCCTCAATGCTGAAAATGCAAGAAGAAGGAAATGGTATTATCCCAATGGAATAGAGGAAAGATTAAAGTTTATGTAACCTTCTAGATTTCCTTGATGGACTTCAACTTCCAGTGAACTCAGAGGCCCTGAAGGTAACTTAGGAAGAAGCCCCTTGCTGTATATTTATACAGCCCTAACATAATGGGACTTTGACCTTGGCCTTGTGTTGTCTCTGTAGTCTCAAGTTAAATAAGTCTCAGGGTACCATATTTGAATTACTTCCACAGAAAAGTAGAAGAAATGGAAAGAAAGTCTGACAAAACTTTGTGCGTAATGAGGAAATAATCCAAATTCAGCGCGATGACCTCTTCCCTTCTCTTAAAAAGAAAAAGGAGGTATGTGGTCTGAAGAAAAAGCTGTCAACAGTTGGATATCTCTTTCATCATTATCCAAGCATCTCTTACTTGTAGGCGTTGGGATCCTCAATGTCTTCAGTAGCTTTCTCCATCTCAAGACCACTCTGGAATAAAAATGTCTTGCCTTTAAACAAGCAATAATAATTTCAACAGACAACAAAGCTTTTACAAACATTAAGACAGAATTTCCGTTGCCTCTCAGAAAAACAAAAGAACCCTTCATGATCAATATTGCTCTACTGGTCTTAAATACCAGCCTTTGATGTTTCAAGAACAAGAAAAAATTAAGTTGGCTTACATGTAAAAGAACAAATGAAGCTGAGTTCTTGGGGACAGAGAACAGAAATTCTATATCCTCCTCATCAACATTAACGCCTAAATCATTGTTTGTCCCAACTTCACTCTGTCCCATAACATTTTGGTTCTCCACCCCACAGACCGAATTCTCTTGTCTCCTCTAACTGCCAGGCTGACAAGAGACATCATATCCTGGGCTAATTCCAAGTTACACGTGTAATTCATCTGGTTTGCTTCTGCTGACTGTGTAATGGGTTCACAATTATTAGCTGTGAGGAATGACAGATGGATGGACACTGCAGTCATACAAGCCCCATTTCCTTAGGAAATCATGCTCTAAGACAAGAGGGGGGCCTATCACCCTACAGTGAATACAGTGGTACTAAATTGATCTGTAATTTAACTCAATTAGTTTCAGAGGACTTGTATTTGATTCTCTAGGAATCTCATTAAGTTTAATGATGATGGAATTTTTAAAATCTTCCACATGACTTAAAACTAGAATAGATACTTAATGAAGATTTACTTTGATAAGGAAAAAACTCTATTAGGGTGGTCATTAAGCAGCATTGCTAGCCTGCACAATAGCAATTAACTGTAAAGATCTTTATATAGAGCTACTTACATATTCAAAATGATAAAACTGCATGTATGCTTTATAATTGTATATTAATTATTACTTGTAATACAGGAGCTAGCAAGGTTCTGATACCACAGGTTTCCATCATTCACTTAGTTTAAGAAAATACTTTGGAGTCTACTCCTAGTGTTATATATTCTTGCGATACTGGTAAAGAATTCCAACTGGCCATGAACAACTTAACCAAATTACTAAAATCCCAATTTCCTCTGTCTCCCTCACTATGCATCTTTCAAAAACTAGTTACTGACTAATATTAAAAATATTTAAAAGATGCATTTGTTTTATGTTGACGCTTTAAAATTTTAACTGTACCAAATGTATAACCAATACAAATTTCATTGCACATAATAGTACTTCTTTACTCAACAGATCTCATTACTTTTTTCAAGTTAGATAGGTTTCATTGAGGCACTCAAGAGGTTTTTTTAGTTATGTGTGTAATTTGGATAGTTCAATAAATTCCGAACATGCTATGGTGGGGGAACTAACATCTGTCTTCTTGTGTATTATCAGTAGAACTGTTACCAAGTTCCAGTGTCTACTGTTCAGACACACTAACGTTAAAGAGCTGCACTGTGATTACAGGACACCTGTAAAATCATTACTGCTAGAACTTTACAAGACTGAAAGAGGAACAGTATCATCGTCATGCTCCGCTATTTTGCAAATTAGAAAAAATCCAACTTTTGAATTGTACAATAAATGGTACCAAAAGCATTGAGAAACTATACATTTGGCATTCTCCAATGTTATTTCTAGAATCCCCATCATCCAGAGCAGAATCATACTCTACTGGAATAAAATCAAAGATGGGTATTAAGTTTGCCAAATCCTTGTGGTACTTCCATCCTAGGTATGCCTATGATTATACTTTTGAGCGAGAAAAAGATAGTACAATATGATATATGAACCACACACACTATGTGTATTTGGAGAAAAACACAAAACATTGAAAAGGAGCAATGCAGTCACATTGCCTGTTCATTAGGGAACGTTTTGCAATAACTCTTCTTCCAAATTGTTTGGGAAATCTCTGCTTTTGCTATGAAAGATCTATGATGTCAAATAATTGAACTGGATTTTGGCCATATGCAGTAGTTTCATAGCAAATAGACCTAATTCAGTGAAAGAAGGTGGCACGTTATGTATGTATTCAGATTTGTTCTAAAATCAGAGCTATAATTCTCCATATGATAAAAACAAGAGTTTGGGGGATGTTCATTTAGTGACTTACCCTAGGAGAGGGGATTTTGGCTTTTAGCTCTTTGTGAACATCCTCTGGAGACAAGATGTTGAAGGTAAAAATGTTTCCATCTCCACCACAGGTAATCAGAAACCTATCATCATAACTAGAACAGATCCCCCGGATCTGGCCATAATCATTGTCGTGTACATTGAAGGACCAGTAATCCTTCAGGGTATTTGCCGAGAGGTCTTCATCTTGGAGAGCATAAACCCGCAGTGCTCCATTCTTCATCCCACAGAACATCAATAGTCTGCTGGTACTGTCAGATAAGCAACCAGAAACAATAATAGAAGATAACTTGCAACAATGAAGGCCACAACTCAAAACATGATGCTTCTAAAGAAGAGCTAATCTAGCTGACTAAATGTAGACTTTCCAACTTTTGCTTTGGGGTTGCAAAGTATTTGGACCATCTAAAGTATGTATGGTACTACTGCAGCATTTTTCCCAGCTGTTTGCTCAGTAATGTTCTAGCATCTACTGAGTATCGCAGAACTGGTCTCAGCCCTGAATTGGACAGTGTAGAAGACACCAAGTTTAGAGATAAAAAAACAGTTTTCCCTCCCCAGTCCTCATCTAGTAGGGATGGTGGCCAATTGAAATGCAGCCATCTGTGGATAAAAGTCTGAACTAAACCTGCCTCCTTAGAAGCAATTCATGCCTAGCCTTACAGGGAACCCTAACATTAGGAGTCTGAAAATAACTCACTCTTTCCATTTGTACAGTTCACAGAATGTCCTGAGAAGCCTGTACTCTTTGGACAAGAGAGATGGACTGATCCCTCCATGTTCTCCTCAAAGACTAACTGTGTCCTTTCTTTGCTAGCTAGCGAAGAGAACCAGTGGTCTGGTGATCATAATTTGCAATCCAATTAAAAGAGTAGCAGAGACTTCTGATGGTTCTTCTGGAGATCTTCAAGCTAGGATGTGTAAGCCTTAATCAATACTTAATTAGAAATCAGCCATTTTCATCTTGAAGAGCTTTTAAAGATACTCTGCCAGATACACTGTCCAACTGTGTCCATTGTGAATTTTAAATGAAACTGAGGAACCAGGGAGAGTTCCTGTGTACTATAACTCATCCACAATTAAAAAGGAACAAAGCAGTGTACCCTTCTCCTTTCCAAGTTCAGTATCATCAAACTTTGTAACAAAGCTATCTGTTACACTAAATTGTTTTACCAGAAGGAGATCCGGTGGATGGGATTGTCGTCAGTGTCCTCAATAGGAATAACTTCAAAGGGTTCATCATGCCTCTGTTCAGGGTCTTCTTGGTGCTGATTTGAGGAGAATGCACAATGATAGAGGAAACCTGAGTCATATCCACCCTGAAGAGAAGGACCATAAAGAAGTGTTGACAAAAGAATGCTGATGCAGCTGACCAGGTAAATGCAATCTTCTAAATACTTTTTCCTTTCTTAAGTATCTACTGTAGGTTAAGAAATGTTACTTCCAAACAACTAAAGATCCTGTTTACCCATAGAGAAAATCTATAATGATCACTGGCAATACAAACCATCCTACCAATATGTTAAATTCTACCTTCTGCTAGTGAGGAAACAGGTTAGCCTTTGTGCCCAATTCAGGCATCACAGAGAATAGTACCTATTTGAAATTTACTGAGTAATCTGAGCTGGAGTGGCACTACTGATTTAATTCAAAAACATCACTGAAAACATCAACTACAACAGGAATTCCATGTCCTAGAGATGGCAGGTTTCAAATGAGTTTTCTCAGATATCCAAATGTGAGGGGAAGGTTGCCACATCTTGCAATCCCACCAATATGAAATAAAGATTGATTTACCAAGGAAAGCCAAAATTTCCCTGGTGCTGAATAAAACCCACAGAGAATGGGACTGGGCTCCTCTGGTATGTACAGAGGTGGCAATGGCTCTTCTTCAGGTTCCTCTTCAGGTTCTTCTTTTATGTCCTTTCCCATCTCCTGTTGCTGCTTTATCCATTCAAGCTTTGCTTTCTTCTTCTCCTGCTTTTTTTTTTCTCTCAGTGCAATCTCCTCTTCCAGCTGTTACAACAAGCAGTGAAACACAGAGACATGAAACTGACTGGAGGAATCTAATAAATGAAATCCAGGAAGATCCTGGCATTATATACGCAGAATATCCAAAAAAATCTCTTTTCCTTCAAATAAGCAGAGATTAACCAGACTTCATGGGAATCTCCAGTAGAAACGCCCACTTCTCTTCTCCGAAGCATTTTAACTCATAGTCCTCAGAAACAGAAACTATTCTCATGCCTTTAAAAATCTACTGCTATATGGACTCTGCAGCTTATGCAACGTATTTCAGTGCTTCACCACCCTTACTGTTAAATAGCTTTCCTTACATTTTATCTAACATATCCTTGTTGCAGCTTATTAATTATTTTTCTATTCCCAGAGGGAAAAAAAAAAAGGACAATTAATACTCTTTCTCTCTGTAGAAGCCCTTTCTATTTTTAAAAAGACTTAGTGTCTGCCAACAATGTTACTCAACTTGGACCAAAAAGCTAGTTCTTATTCAGAAATACATAGCTTTCAACACTGAAGGTTCATTTTTCACACTAAAAAAATGCCCCTCTTAAGTTATAACAACATAAAAAAATCAGAAATATATAACTGCCCAAAAAAAAAAAAAAGATCTAATGTTTGCCTCAAAGCGACCACATGGGTGTTTTATGACTACTCAAAGGGATTTCCTACAAGGCTACCATCAACCACAAGAAATATACTTTTTTCTGAAAATTACCAAAATGAAAATATTTTAAAAACTGTTGTGCTAACTTCACTTTCACTAACGTTATCTTCTAATTCCTATAGAAATGCACATCATGCTTTCAGTTTTCTACTTGAATAAACAAACAGTTACTTGTAAATCCAAATGTTGTAACGCAGCCACAGATGGACTCTACCTTGCCTTCCTCTCTAAGAAGCTTAGCAAAAATCGTATGCTTTAATACAGGGAGTAGAAACTTTTTAAGGTAGTTTTGTCCTCTGAACATGAAACTCCTCCACAGGAGAGTACTTTACCTTGATTCGGGATTTAATACTATAAAAATGAAAGTACTGTGTTGGCAGGTTTTTGATTTGGTAGGTGGATGCTGTATCCTGTTCCTCAGGGACAGGGGCAGGAACCTGGAGAACAAAGCCATTCTCACAAAGGATGAGCAGCATGCTCTCCACCTGTACAAAAACACATAAAATACAAGTATGGGGCAGGTGTACAAATGGAATTGGGAGAAAGGGGAAAAAGTCAGTAGATGAACAGGCACAAAACCAAGCTCCAGCCAGGAGGCATTAACTCTTAACTGTGCTGTCATTTAAGTGGACACTTTTAAATGGATGCTAGAAATCAGTGACCCTCTCATATACTGTGTATCGCAGGCAAAGTTAAGGAATTGCCATTTACAAAACAGCTATCATTCTGACACCATCTAGCTAGGAAGCATCATGACGATATTTTGGGATTTTGGTTAAATTGAAGGATAGATCTGACCCACAAGTTAGGAGGTAAGATTTTATTTTGGTAATTGCTTGAAAATTTGTATGTTTCTATACTACCTAAATCCCTTAATACCTTCAAGACTGGGCTGGGAATCTTGCCAGATGCTATTTAGCTTTGAGTTTGTTTGTTTGTTTTTTAATTGCTGGTACCTGTCAGGTCCCTTAAAATGCCAAGTAAGGAAGAATAGCCAAGGTGAAGGTAATAATTTTTTAGTTTTGAGAGTTTAAAAGGCAAGTCTTTATGTAGTTTCAATTTTCATAAGCTATCTGGAGAACAGAGAGAGTCTTATTTATCTGAACCATCACTAAAAATGTGCAGAGGGGGGTATATTAGAGTTGCTATGGAAACCTTAGCTAGGAATGATATGGTTCTTGTATAAAATTTCAGCCTTACAAACGCATTCATTAGATTTATAGTCTTTAATTACCATGGTGCTTATTTTAAAGAGGAAAAAAAAAATACTCAGATGCTTTAATCATGTTCAGCCAGCGTTCATATCCAGCAGCGGAGACCTAATACCAATAAACACAATTACTCAGAGGAATCTGAAAAAATCAAACACACATTGTGTGATTTTTAGTAGTAGGGAGTACCTTGTCCTCAAGGAAAGGACCCAAAATGTCAATGTCAGACCAAGATCTATCATTTCTATAGTAAGACAGAGTTCATACCAGCAAGAGTTCTTTCGCCAGCACAGTTTTTATCTGTTCTCGCAAAAAAGCAATAGCTAAAAGTTTGCTGCTGCACACCATTTTAATGCATCCTGGTGGCCACTTTGTCAGTATTAAATACAATGAACTATCTCCCTTCTAGATAAGATTACTGGATTGACAAAAAAATTCACAAGTTACTCTAACCTCATCAGACTTTTAAAATAAGTATTAGCAAGAATCTATTTGAGTATGTCACTGAACAACTTCAAATACAGAGCATAAGTTCTGAGAAATACCCAGTTTTCTGAAAGCTTTGTCTGCAATTGCAAATGCCTGTTTTAATATCAGCAAGAGGCACAGGCAATAATACTCAAGTAATGCTTTTCTCAAAAAAAAAAAAAAAAGAAATTCCAAAAGTTAAGGCACTTGTCAGCTCAAGGCAGGGACTCAAAACACTGACCAAAGTTCTGTGGTTTACATATGTTTCTGCTCTTGATTATCCAAAGACCAAAATATGTCCAAATTAACTGAATCAGACATACAGCTACACAGGATCTATCTCATTCTGAAGCAGCATGCAAAACAAAGCAGCAAAACATCTTCTGCACTGTCTATAGAGAACATGGCTAGAGTGATAGATCTTTGTCTGTTTTCATTGGAAGTTCTTTTCAAAATGACATTCTGACACGGAAGGGAAGGAAAAAAACAAACATGCATTACTCACATGAGAAGGTGGAGACCACTGTAACGCCTGCACAGGCCCAGAGACACGGATGAATCCAATTGGCTCGTATTTGTCTTCAACAGCAAAAAAGAAAACTGTTTTGTCCTTACTCTGATGAAAAAAGAAAAGAAAAAAAGAGATAATGACTGAATGAAAGCTGACCAAAAAATCTGTAGTACTGTATGAAATAATACTTCAGATGTTTTGTGGCTAGACACGGGGACCTACAAGTGCCTTGGAACTTAGAATTGGATTTCCATGGTGATTACAGTAGGAAGGGGAATAAAAATCCTGCTCATCTTCCTCCAGGGCCCTGACTGCACTCATAGGCTTTAATCACTGTGATGTGCCTCTGCTGGCTTCTCCATCCATGCATGTTCTGCCCATTGCCCCAGGAGCTCACCTAAAGCTTGGGCCCAGGTCCGGCCCTGGCATGAGCTATGTCATAGCCATGCCTGTTTCCAGCCCGGTATCCTGCTGTCCCCAAGCAGTACTCTGCATTTCCTCCTTTGATTTCTGATGTGGCTTGTTACCTTGCCTTTGACTCGTGGATGTTGGACTGTTGGTGGAAGTGTTTGCTGTCACCAGCCCTGCTCTGCTCACCCAGCTCAGGCCCTGTGGGACCATGCCCTGTGTTGGGGCACTGCCTTTGCTTGTCTTGAGGCCACCATAGTGGAGCAGCCCCACTGTTGCTGCTCCCAGAAAACCCTCATATTAGGAATGGCTCTCTGAAGTACTCACTGAGTTGTTCTCTTCACCTTCTGCTTTCATTTATATTTCTCTCATCTCAGTATCACATATATTTACTGTGCAATGCTGTCATGCACCTGCTCGTTACAGAGGTGATTTGTAAGACACGACAGCACAGGCTGATCTCAGATACTAAGAAAATCCATAACTGGTGCACAGGATGAAGCACGGCAGCTTGAATTTTGCACTAAATGAAATACATGGCAATCAAGGAATATGAAACTGCAACTGAACTGCTAATGGCTGAAGGCCAGCTTTTTAAAAGAGATACCCCACTGAGTAGAAGTCATTTCAAAGCCTAGCAGGCACACTGACAACCTGATCGGTCAACCGTGCTGTAATGCAAACCAGTGTTGGGTAGCAGCTGGAGTGCTGCCAAGGTGGTGTACGAATGAACTTGCTTTTACTAAATCCAAGATACTACTAAACTAATTCCAAAATAAGCCAAATGCATCTTCAAAATGGATTACAGAATTCATACTAAACAGTCTAGTAATTCACAGAATGATGGTATGGATTGCATGGTTGGTTTCCTTCATATAACAAAAGTGTGTGCAAACAGATCCATCTCTTCCCCCAGCACTACAGAGAACTACAAGAAATGATCAACAGCAATAATGGAAGTATAACTGCATTGTCAGTAACCAAACTTTGCCTTATTTCTTTAAATAATGTCTACATTTGTGGGTTAAAAAATAACCAAATGAAGTAATACATACCCCTGTGGCAAGGACATCTCCATCTCGTTCATAAGCCAAGGCCGTAACTGCAGAAGTATGAGGTTTGAAAGCTTGTTTCAGATTCATCTCTGCGTTACCTATATTGGTCCGTCCTCTGAGAATAGCCAGTCCTTTGGGATCATAAATCTCAATTATGCGGACAACGCCATCTTCAAAGCCCACAGCAATTAGACCTCCTTTAGGATTTACCTTTGAGTGGAAGAAGGAAGGAAAAAAATCCCAATGTACATCAGTGAGTTTAGAATAAAAATCTGTGTCACGTATTTTGGTGTTAACCTGTAACTCACCTTACACAGACACAGCGTTAAAGCACAAAGAATGTTCCATACATGGAAAATCTTGTTTATCCTTTCTAATATGCTACCATAAAGGGAGGGGGAAGACTAGGGGTGGAAGGAGGTTGTTTTAATTTATATATATATATATATATATATATATATATACACACACACATTTTTTTTTTACTGATGACATGCCATTGGGACTGGCAATATCAGTGAGGATGTAGTTGCAATTTATGAGCAAAAGGTGTTTCATATTGATATACATATATATCAGTATCTTCTTCTTAAGCAGAAGAGTTGGAACTCAAAAAGAAATTATTATACTACCCTGAATATAATATTTGGCATTGAATGTGAGCACGATTTCTGAAGACATGAGGGCACAGATTTCGTGACATCCAACAGGATCCCAAGATCCTTCTCTGCAGAACTGCTTTCCAGCTGGTAGGCCCCCAAGCTGTACTCATGTCTGTGGTATTCCTCCCCAGATGCAGGACTTTGCATTTTCCCTTGTTGAACTTCATGAGATTCCTCTCAGCCTGAATCCCCAGCCTGTCCAGGTTTCTCCAAAGGGCAGTACAGCTATCTGGTCTATTTATCTGGCCACTCCTTTCCAGTTTTGTATCATCCGCAAACATACTGAAGGTGCACTCTGTCCCAGCATCCAGGTCATTAATGAGGAGTATTGGTCCCTGTAATGACCCCTGGGGTACACAACTAGAGACTTGCTTCTAACTGAACTTTGTGCTGCTAATCACTACCCTCTGGGGCCTGGCCATTCAGGCAGTTTAAAATCCATGTCACTGTTCACTTACCTAATCTGCACTTTGCCAGCTTGCCTATGAGGATGTAACAGGATACAGGTGTTTCAAAAAATGCGGGACAAAATTTTCTTAGCACAAATTTTCAAGTACATTCAAGCACTTTAAACTACGGGTACGTATCTAATGGGATTTTAAAAGAAGCTAGCTAGACTAAGTACTTCTGATTTTTTCAGCCTATGCTTAGTACTAACTTTTGTAAAACTGATCTGAATCAGTTTTGTAATGTACAATTTATTGTGGTGATCAGCTTACCTCTTGAATGTAGAGGTCATCACCTAATAGCATCCCTGCAGGTCTGCATGACAAGAATTATAGTCACAAGACTGTAATGATGACTACCCTTGCCTCGGAAATTCAAGTAAAGCACTCTCCTCCATAAATTTGCTTTCAACGAAGCTGCCAGGCTTGCTATGTTTCCTTAAGAACATAACTAGACACTACTTTAATTAAAATTAGCAAATATGTCTAAAACTGATAGACCCCACACTCCACAAATGATCAGTTCTGGTGACATTTTTTTATGATTAATCTCCAAATGTTTGTGGATTGTCTGTGCTGTCATTTTGAAATGTGTTAACTAACTCATTTTAATTGACAATTACTTGGCTTGGATTAAATAGAAGCTGTTAGCCTATAAACTATCATTTCTTCCTGGACTGCATACAGAGATCTGATTTTAAAATCTCACAAAGACACAAAGTTGGATACACGACAATCCACAGTAAAGTCAAACTGTGCATATATATACTGTATATATACATACTACTACAAAAGCTTATGCACACATGCTACTACAGTAAATTCCAGCATGGTATAAACAGTAACTTCTTTAAGGTTTTATATTGTGAGCACCTTTCTTTATGCTTGCAGGCTCATAGGCCCTTTATGATTTTTTCTTAACACACACAAAAGAAAAAACTTACAACACGAGGTGCCCATGTCAGTGCTGTTCCTCCTTGTTTAAACTGAATTTCACTCAGCTGCCTGTTGCTGATGAAATCATAGATACGCACTGACCCTGTGTGAAAAGGAAACAATAGGAATTTATTTCTTGCAGTGTCATTTCCATTTTAAGATTCATGGTGAAACGTCTATTTATTTGAATGAAAAGCGGGATGGAAAGTTATTAATTTTTCTCTTTGAGTACCAAACGTCCATCTGGAAAGACATTCCTGGTGGTTACAGAGTACCACAGCTATCATGGTGCTCATCAACAAAACATAGCTTTCTTCACTCTTTAGCTTACACACTCCCATGAGTTGTCACAGCTGAGGGGTGTAATAAGTAGTCCCATGCTGACCACCATGTGCAATTTTTGAGTAATCACAGAACTGTGGCCTACTCTAAGGGAAATCTGTACTATCAACATAGGAAAAGATGATACGCTAATAGCCGGAATTGCCTAAGGAGCAAAATATTTAAATGGAGGAAAATGGGAGGTTGTCCAAAAAAATCCATTTTCATCAAAGGTGAAATTAACAGATTGGTAGATACATATATTGGTCTGCATAAAATTCCATTCCAGATGGCATATATCCTAAGTATCATTTGCTCAACTGGTACAAGTTTGTCTTCAGGCTAGAAGTGCATATATATCGTATAACACAGGCAAACGACAAGATACGGCTGACAAGAATTGAGTTAAAGACCTTGTAGCGTTTTCTGAGCAGCATGAATGACATTGTTAATGCTCTAGCCTGTGGTTCTTCTTTCAAACCATGGTAAGCTAACAGTAAGAAGCCTAAATAGCTGTATCTATATAAGTTAAATTAATGTCTGTAATTACACATTAGCTGTTGTTGAGAGCAAGATAGTTATTGCATTTTCTAAGAAAGCCATAAATATTACTATTCATAACAACTTACACAATACTAGAAATGTATGTAGTTTCTTATAAAATAAAGATCCCAACACTTATCAATCCAGAAGCTTCAATACAAATGCTGTTATTCAATACAAATGTCATCTTTCCAGCTGTTCCTTCAAAACAAACAGAATTTACAAAGCTTCCCATTAAAAATTTCTCTCGTTAATATCCCAGGCTTATAAGATTAAGCATTCCCAGTGTATTATTTCAAAACTTTGATGATTTGTCTTAACTGTAAAAGAACTGATCCAAGAATAACAGTTGATGGTAAATTGACTTTTCAAGAGCAAATACACAACTTCAATTCAAAACAGAGTAGTTCCAAGCATAGCATCATTGCTTTGCAAAAACAATGATGACAGTGGTATCAGAGGAAAGGAATTACTTACGATCGAGAGCAGTGGTGGCCATAAGGTATGTCACAGGAGAGACACTCACAGCCTCAATACTTCCGGAGTGAAAGGTATACAGGCACTCTGGATCACGGGTCTGCAGTGCAAAAGAGAAAACCAGAAATTCTGCTACGTGTTGGAGTTGCACTTATAAGTTATTACCAGCTGTACCTTTGGCAGGCATGAGTTCCTTGTTTAAAAAAGAATAAAATCAAATGGTCATAAGAAGATCATGAACGAATTAGTATAGGAACATTAAGCTGTTTCAAAATCCCATCATTTTCTATGTGTAAATAAGGGGAAATACAGGAAAACCACTTTCATTAAGTGGTTTCAGACCTGAAATGAATATTTTCAGTACAGAGTTGTTGCTCTAAAGGCAAAGAAAATGCTCCCAGTCCTAGGCTTATACTGCCTTGGAAATCTTTTCATCATCCAAGGAATTGTAGTTTTTGTCATGTATCTTTTACGTTAATTTTTATATCATGTTTTATACATCTCTTTTTACCATGAAATTCTTGGAACATTATTTATCTGTTAGCCCAGAACTTTATTCCAATCAAAGGGAAAATTCCAATTTACTTCAGCGTATTCTGGAGCAAAAACTAAATGCCCCCATTTTACCTTTGTCATTTCTTTCATCATCAAAAACATCTCCAGCAGTAATACTTGTAGCCGACTGGATAAAACATATCAAGTGCACTTCATCTTCTCCTTGTTTTTCCTAATTCTTCATGTCATTTACAGGCAACAGTAATGACTCTTTTAAATACACCTAACTAGATAGGGTATGTAAGTACTCCTTGAACTCACTTCCTGCACTCATACAACTTATTTCCAGCTTATGAAAATAAAATTCCTTTATGATAAATTTTAGTTGCCAAATTCAAATTAAGGAAGCAAAAATCAATAATGACTTTTGATAATCCTGCACAATCATTATAGTCAATAATGTTATGAAAATATTTTTTAAAGAAGAAAGATTTTATCAATGCTAAAATTTCCAGCTGTGCTGGAAACACAAACTTCATTGTAGATGAATCCCATATAATTAAATGAAGTAACTGCAAGGGAATTGAAATAAATCAGAAGAAAAAACAAAAATGAACTTACCATATTTGAAAAAGTCAAATCTAGCTTCCAGATTGCTCCATTGGCATCCTGAAGAAGCAAAACCAAAACGTGTAACCTAAATATTTTCAAACTCAACATGGAAGGAAAATTGCCCACAAGGACTCCTTAAAAGTTCCTCAATGATTATCATTGTGAAACTGAAATGACAGAAGGCAGTGCTATTGGTCCTATCTGTCCTCTCCATCAGTTCAGGATAATAGATTTTGACATTCTCCTACACTTATGCAGCTCTGGCTCTGCAAGTCATAGTCTCACATGTTACCAAGATCGAAATCTACAGAAAAGAGATATACTGACCTGTAAGGTACTCCTGCTATAACCAAGCATTACTTCTCTCATTCTGTGTTTCTCCACAGGGCTGTACGTACTTGAGTGTATTTTACCTGAGCATACCAAATGGGCTGTCCACTGTCATGAACTTTTGACATGAAATTCAGACTGACGTTCCTGCCAACGTGAAGTTCATTCATAGGCTCCACCTCCAATAACCCTGTGTCATCCACAGAATCAGCAGCATCTATTGTCTCAAAATTCCACACCTTCATGGAATGAAAAAAAAATGGGAAAAAAAAGAGACTGGGTTTTTATTAGGTCAGATTATGTTTTCATATACAATTAATATGGAAATTCAAAATAATAAGAAACCAGGGGAGGGTAGAATCTATAGGTGAAGATGACACCTGTCACATATGCCTCGCTGTTCTGAATCTAACCTAAAACAGTGAGAATCAGCAAATATTATCTCATACAATTGGGTGCAATGTAAAGTATATGCAAAAGTTCCCTCTCCAATTCTGATATAACAATAGATTAAATACAGCCCTGGCACTGGCAGAACTATACGTGGCAACCTCAGAGCTACAGAAATTAAATGATATCTGACAGCTCAGAGCATTGCTCATACTGAGGCAGCATGGAAGAAAGAATGGGAAATCCAACGCATCCATGTTCTTCTCTGTGATATAAATCAGTTGGAACCTTGGAATCAAGTGAATTTTCCTAATGGGCTAAGATTGATTTATGAAATACAACAACAACAAAAACAGGGTGTTTGGAACCTTGTGTTGTCTAGAATAGCTTCCTGATGATTATCTGGGTCTATAAAACATGAGCAGAAGACACGTCTTCCCTTAAAGAGCAAGTAAACAAGATAGCAAAATCCTTGACAATTGACAGATGAGATCAGAAACTGGTATAGATACATACACCATTTTGACCTTAATTTATAGGATTGTGTGTTAACTTCAGGATGCTCGATGCTTTTTCTTTTGATTGTTCCTCTAGTTCATTGCATGTATCTCTGAGGTTAAATGAAATAGAAATTAACTAATAACTTTAATAACCTCAGCATTAAAATAATCAGAAAATTTATTTCAAGTATTGCCATAGTTTATCATTTGAAATAACACCAATGTATCACCAGGTCTGAAAATTATAAAGATTAACCAAAACAACATATGAAAAAAAGTGTTAGAATGCAGGGAAGCTTTTAGAGAATCACTGAAAATTATTTTGATTTATTTTAGTAGAAGGTGATTTATTTACCACTGTGAAACAGAAAATTTTGTGTAAACAATACTTGATTCAAACATTTACACTGGAGATGTGTCTGTATTCTGTTCTAAAAAAAAGCCATTCTCAGAAAGCAATTGTAATGCAAAAATGCCTCTATAAATGAGCTCCAGAAAAAAAAAATAAATAAATAAATTACCTCCTGACCAAAATTTTGCACACCTAAAGGCAGAGCAAAAGAACTCACCCGAATGAAGCCATCTTGTCCAACAGTGGTAAGTTCTCCTTCGTCCAAAACTAACTGGGTGATAGGGCCAGTGTGACAAGGCTTGTGTCCAGCTCGACAGAGCTCTACTTTGATGAGGCCCCCTTCCCAAAGCAGCAAGTTGCCCCACTCAGCCCCTGAGATAACCTTCAATGCAGAGGAAGAGAAGCACTTAAGCACCTGCCCTTAACCATACAGAAATATATGCAAAAATATGGTTAACATTTGTGGCTTCCTTCTACAAAAGCATTAAATTAATAGCAATATACAGATATTTCCAAGCGAAGGTATAAAGGGAGACACGATTCACCTTTTTAGGAATATGACATCATTTACATGCACTGAAATGGTTGAGATTAGGGCTAACACACTTTATATTTCTGTACACTAAGGTTTTCACTATCCCATTAGAGAAGCCTCAGCTCTAAGCCAACAGAGATCTTTTGTCTGGGAATTACAATATTAACCGTACTTTTCAATTATTACAATGCAAGCATTTTCTTTGGCAAATTAATGTCAATATTAGCTTATCAGAGCAGTGCACTGAGGGTCTAATTCATATCACTTAGAAGCAAATAGTAATTCTCCAACTAACTCAGTAGACTTTATATCAAAACCTGAGAGGGAACATAAAATCAATTAAACTTGTTCTGACTTACCTTCCCATCAGGTAGCTCCACATACCCTATAATGTCAGTCACTGATGTTTTTCCAAACCTGCCCAAAGCTCCTTGCAACTTGAGACCACTGAATGTGAGAGCCATCTTCCAGAACCTGAGTATAGAAAACACATCCCTCTCTGATAAAAGGCTTCCTAGACATGCTCTTTACTCTCTCAGACATTATAATAATCTTACCAGGGATGCCGTTTTATGATGTTCATTTATTATTCTTTTTTTCACAGGAGACCTTGGGTTTTTCTTTTTAAAATGAGATATAACTTTGTAACCTCACAAACTTTTCCATATCCTACCTCTATGGAAAACCTGGGAGGAGGATTTGGCATGGGTAGAACGAAGACTAAGCTATTATTTAAAATAAGCGTAAAACGCATAGCTATATCTTTCCTGATACAACCAATACATGTAATTATAATAACATCTATTATCGTCTTGCTATCTCCACTGTATGATGTTCAACTTTGTAAATCCAAGGGACTAAGTTCCTCGCTAAATTTCATACAAGTACCACCATGCACTTGAGCATGACTGCAAAATCTCAGTGAGCAAAAACTTTTATCATAGATCTTCAAAGCTATTCCTAATTAATTATATTATTTTAGCAGTATAAAAGATAGCTTTAAATTACCGCATTACAGAAAAAATAACATCTACAGCAAATAGGGATGGTGCAGGAGACATTACATTTAAGATAGGTGTTAGAAATTGGAATTCGAGCCCACATCTGTGTTAAGTGTCATGTATATCTCTGTTACAAAGCTATATCAGAGTTTATTCATAGCATTTTAGCTCAAAAGAAAGTTTATAAGAGAGTTTGTTTTGTTAGATTTCCATAAATAATATATTCTAAACCACTTCCATTCTTGGTCTAAATAAGTGATTTCTTGTTTCAGACCCACCTTGCAACCAAAATACAGAGCACATCTCAGGTTTTGATCTGAATCCTCTATAAAATTCAGAGAAATTTTATAAAAGTATCATTTCTATTACAATAGCATCCAAGTCATATCTTAAGTCACTGCTGTTTTAACAATGAACTTTGGATAAACACAGAGCACAAAGCTAGTCCCTGTCCCAAAAAGTTTAAAGCTCTCATTTATTATTTTATTACAAAAGAATCCATGAACTTACCAAAGGAGGCAGTGTATGGAAATATACCATTTGTAAAGTTCGTTGTGAGTTTTTGATGGTATCAGTGGCTTTCTGATCCATGACATGGAAATCAGTTCTAATGTCTGCCCAAACAGCAGCTGAGTTCAATAAATCAAAGGTAGAAAGCCCAGATGGCAAAAGAGGCATGCATGCTACGTTAACAACCAGAAGACATGTATATATACATATTTTTGTATTAAGTCTCCCCAATACTTGTTGGAATTACAAAAACGGAGCCAGTAGAATAGATATTCAATGCTAAGCATCATCGACAGCAAAGGCGTTTAAAAGACTTCACTGGCTGAAGGACTTGCTTTTGTAACTGCAATAGGTAAAATAACATTCACTGCTGGTGAATGTTTGCTAACAATACATTCCTGCTAGTCATCATCTAGACATTATGACTTTAGAGTTGATATGTATTAATCACAATTGGCAAACCTACCTGATGTGTCCTACTCCCACTGTAGTTAGCTGTTCCTCGTTATCAGGAGAAAATGTGACCCTGTAAACATCCTGTGAAAAAGCTTTTGACCTTAACACAATCTTTTCTTGTTTCCAGTCCCAGATAGTCAACATGTAGTCAGGGCTGCTTCCAATACTAGCCAGCAAAGAGCCAGCACGGTTGAAATCGCCAAAAACATAGGCTTTCTCTGTTCCACCTGAAGAAATGTACAAGTCCCAATCCACACATGCATGGAAAAGAGGAAAAAACAATAGAAAAATATGTTTAAAAGGAGCTCAACGTTCACTGCAGTTTGTTGGGTTTTTTTCCACTACTTAATAGTTCTGAGTTGGTTATTTCTACTGAATAAAGGCTTTCTCCTGTCCAATAATGAAAAAGCTGGAAACTAGTGTTTCCTATTCTGCTGCGAAGTATCAAAGGGTTGTAATTCTTTCTAAACTTCAAGTGAACCACTACTCCATCTGCTGGGATCTATAAACGCTGGCCCATTTGTGTAAAATGAAAATAGTACTTTTTACACTACCTCGTAGTATTCTGTAGGGCCTCAGTGAAGGATAGTCGTAGATGATGAGGTTTGGTTTCTCTCCTTTTTCTCCTACTGCGAAGTACTGCTTAGTAGGGTGTGCCTTGAAAAAGCAAAAGTCCTGTTGCATGTTGTAAAGACATCTTTGTCTTTATTCTGCTAGTTAAGTTATTGTATTTGCTCACACATTAGTCAAAAGATATTGCTTTACATACTAGGTTACATTTTTCTGTATGTTTATCCTGAACAACTGCCAATCTATTGCTCAATACCAGAATAAAGTCACTATACAAACACAATGGTAAAACCATTATGCACACAAAATGGGATTATTGTGCATATACTGCAGAATCATGACAAACTGTGAAACTGTACAGTAATCTCCTTTATTATGCATCCTTTTGATATTTCTACCTCACTCAACCCACCAGCTGATTGTACCATGTGCATCATTTAGGTCAGCAGCCATCCATGTGGAAAGCTGCAGAAAAGACATCCTGAATTACGTTGTTCTGAAGATAGACAGATGTAGCATAATTTTCCAGAAGAAGCTGCTTACAATGGAGCAGAACGGTCTGAGGCTGGTATCCTGAAAGCCCTGCTCATACGGAATACAACATGCTCATATGGAATACAACTGAGAGATGGCAGAGCTATTCACAGGGAAAGGTGCCACAAAACCAGAGAAAAGATTTGAGATTCAGGCTTTTCATAGGAGTTTACTAGAGTGAAACAAGATACTTCTTCTCTTCGTTTATCTAGGTACTTAATTTTCTAACTTTTAACTGCAGGCAAGACACTAAATTAGTATCAGCTGTGAATAGGAGAAATTAAAGTGTTCAAGAAAAAAAGTTGGTATGAGCCAAAATATTAAAATAAAAAAATAAGAATGTAATAGGGCCTAAAATGAATCCTAGCTGTCACCTGTCAGTCCTTTAAGGTACCTGGGCCTGAGACAGGTACGCAGATATTTGTGCTCTGCCAATCATACTGACAGGCTGAGTAGCTTGCACTGCATGGTCCACACATCCCTTTAATCTGTACCATTTTCTTACGTATATGCATGTGCAACTACAGAACATCCCATCAAGCAACCAAAAGACCATGTCCCTTCATAGAGAGGGACTAGCATCCTAAAACAAGAAAAGAAAAAAAAAGCCATACCGTTATAAACCCAATTCCACCTCCACTGCTGCTCCGGAGATAACTTTGAGATTCATTTTTCAGGTCCAGGAGCACTACCTGGTTGCCTGCTATATATAGCAGTGTTTGGCTATCCATCACCATCAGGTTTACACTTCTTTTGCAGTCATATCCAAAAGAATGTCTGAGAACAATGTAATAAGGAAAAGATTTGACACCGGATTTCTAGAAAAGCTTACTAAGTGGACAGAAATGCTTAAACCAAAACTGAGATGAATACTGAGCCTGGTGACTAAAAGGCTGATGGCAACAATTTTCTTCAATACACAGTGAAGGTAAACTATATGAAGTCTCTATAATTGAGGGGAAGGCAGAAGTGTAGACCTTCTAAAACTTGTGATCCATCCTTCCATCTCCATTACAGGGTACACTTCTTGCCTCTGCTGGACTCTTTGGGGCTGCAAGGAATTCATATTCTACCAATTTAGCAACCCATTTTCAAACAAAGTATAAGAAATGTGCATCAGATTACTTGTAACTATTCTACAGTTGAGAGTTCAAACCAAGGAGCTACTCAGGCTTATTTGTTAAATGTCTACAAGGCAGATGTAGAGCAGGGGAAATCCAGTCTTAAACAGCAACTTGACTGTGTCTGCAGAGAAAACCACCAACACTTGTAAAAGTCACATATATCCAACTTGACTGTACCTAGCAAAGAACTTATCATAGCTCTCAATTGATTGGCATCGCTTCGTTCATTCCACCTAGGCTAGGTCTTTCGAGCAGCAGGCTACAAATCTACATAGTTTCTTCTACACTTCTTCCTTAGCAGTTCTGTGAAGAAATACGAGATACACAGCTGTGTACTCACCCCCAGCTGATTGGGGAACAACAGTATATAAAGGCAGAGCTTTGCTGGAAATATTCTTACCCTAGTTCTCTGCCTAATCACATTACCTTGACTGATCTAGTTATATGGGAGTACTTACTAAAGTAATAATTATGCCTAATAAGAAATATTTATGAGGTCAAGTAAACGTTTAAGATTAAATTCATCCAGGACCATGACTGGTCAGGATTCTTAACTATGTTTCAACCAAAGGTATCCCACTAACACCACACAGGGTACTCCACATTATACAAGTATAGTTTTAAGAACATGTATTAAGAAATCCTTAGCTTTAAATCTGTACAGCCTCAACAGAAAGGATACTCAAGAGTAAGAAGGTTAATTGGTATCCCAGAGTCTTCAGTGACAAATGGCCGTGAATATACATCTTCACAGTTATAGAAGAAAGTTTCCGATATTTTCTGTTCTATCTTCTCAGGCCTTTTTTCTGCCTTTGGGGCTACTTCAGCACTATCTTCTTCTTCCAAGTCATCCGCTGCATGTCAAAAGTGGGAATATAAAGAAAATTTATACTCAGCATAAATCAGCATAGCTGAAAACGGGGGGCATTCCGTCTTAGTGACAACCTGTCCTGAACAGCCTATAGCAAGCCCTCCCTCCAGCTTTTAAAGACTTCACTGTTAGCACTCAAATTTGAAGAACTTACAGGAAAAAAAGATTGAGAATGTTTTAAAAAACATTGTTTTTAATACTGAAGTAGTTCAGCTTTCTTTGGTACTTAGGTCTCTGCTTTAGAAACCAAATAGTACTGTAAATATCTCTTTTCAGCAGCTACTGAACACACATAGTCATAGAAAACAACTAGTAAAAGCACGTACTCTTTGCTCTTTCACATACAGCAGACCACCATAAGTCATCATTGTCCCAGAAAACGCATACTGCTGATGTGTGACCAAGCATAGTTCTTCACTGTGATGCAGAATACTGCCAACTAGTCATAAGCACTTGTTAAAAGTGCATTCAAGTCAGATACCTCAGACTGAATTCCTATTACCTACTTTGCAAGCTTTTCACCTTACGTTAATTATTTTTCTCCTCAACCGACAGAGGGGTCAGATACCAGCAAGGGGAAGGAGTCAGATGAAGTACATGATGTAAGCCAACAGAAAATGAGCAGCGAAACTCAGCTGCAGTGTGATGGCACTGGTCTGAGATGCTGTTCATAACAACAGCAGCCAAAAAAGGAAAACTAGAAAGCAGTGGGATTTTAAAGTTCAAGCCAACATCTCTTCAGTGGAAAGCAGTACCCACCAATGCTCTCTGTGTCTGATTCCACTTCCTCCACATCCTCCTCCTGTTCCTCTGCAGTTGGTGACTCCTTTGGAAGACTAGTTCTGCTTTCTTCTGCAAAGGAAAATTGGGATCATTGTCTCTTGGGTATGAATTCATTTGACTAATTTAATACAGTTCTATAGTAGTAAAAAAAATAAAAATAAAAAAAAAAAAACCTCTATCCAAAAATGGACTTCCTGCTGTTTAGCATCAAGTATAGGCAGAAGTTTGCTTTCAGATAACTATATTTTAAAACTTAGGAGGAGGAAGGAAGGAAACACATCCCATAACAGGAAAAAGGTGTAATAGAAAGATCAAACAAATGCCAAAAGTAATATGCCAACATAAGCATCAAAAATCTTTCAAAGTTCCACAGGAGACTCGCTAGTGGATTCTGTTACCCATGCTATCTAAATCTGGTGTGTTAGATGAGATGCAGAGTGGACTCAAATAGACACTGGACAGAAGCTGCTGTAGGTTCAGTACTGGAATCACTATATAACAGCAGAAAATACTCACGGACACCACTGGGATCTGCCTGTGTACCTTCTGCTGGCTTCTCATCTGCTCCCTCCTGTTCACCTGGAGATTGCATGTCGTCTTTACCTGGTGGCAGTAAAGAGGAATTTCTAGTATTTTTGCCTTCATCTGCCAGTTAGACTATTTTCATTTCCTCTCAAATGCTCTGAGATTCCCAGATATAATATTTGTGTTCTGCCTGTATACTACAAATATGAATAATCCTAGGATTTGTCCTACTTTACGGGGTGAATTCGTTGTTTCAGTTTTTGCACCTCTGGGCTCTGTGTGCATCACTACAGACAGACTTTCATCTAAATACTGTGTAACAAGGGAAGCTGAAGAGAGATTCACACATTTTTGGGCTTCTCTTTAGGGTACTGGGGTGAGATTTGTTTCTGAGATAACAAAGCTGTTCTTCCACCTTTCTGGTAGACTTCACAAAAATATCAGTAGATAGATACTCTGGGATCATCAGACATCTTGAATGGAGAAGCAGGAGAGATGAATCCTTACGGAAAAAAAAAAAAAAGACTTTCTTCAAAACATACTATACTGAGTTAATAAAATTAACACAGTTTTAAAACAATAAACTGCTTAACTAACTCCCCCCATCAGTTCTTCAGCTTTCAGACTATTATTTTCAGAGTGCTACAATTTCCCTAGTTACCTCTGTCCTCTGGGGTGGGAAAGGTTGGAATTTTTCAAACACAAACCAAGCACGTTGATCATTTATATAAATTTCTCTGAAAGAAGCCAAAGAAGATAAATGTTGTGTTTATTCTAAATTGGTTCACTTTTTGATTTCAAATGTGGTCTCTATTTCAAAAAACAAAAACGCCTTAAAATGAGCATGGGAGCAATTTTGTACAAATACTACAGCTGTAAAAAATTATCAGAATTCAGGAAATTCATTAGTTGAATTAAAAGAAATCTAAATATTTAGAATAACAACTATAGCCAGAATGAAAACACATTTCTTTGTATGTGTGAGCTGGACTTTGACAGCAAGAGAAAGTCCCTAAAATGCATTTCCCGTTTCTGGCATTGAGTCAGAATCCATTTGGAAAGAGATCTTTTGAGGCATCTCAGTCTTTTCAGGTATTTCACGAAAAACAAAGTGTCCAAACATAATGCCACCCTCCAGAAAGACAGTGAAGGCAAAGAAATATTGCAGATGTGTTATTCATGTCACTACATGGTCAACCCACCCTACACAATCTTCATCTGAAGGCTCTGAAGCTTTGCCAGAGTCTGACTTCGCTGCATAATTTCATATAAGATTTAAAATGAGCTTTTTCCCCTCGGGAAGCTGAGGAAAACTTGAAAATAGCCATGCAGAAAGTTTTAAATTCAGAAAACAAATCAAAAGAAAACAATTCCAATATATCTCCAAATATTTAAATGAAATTCACGAGTTTTTAGTGAGCTAGTAGAACTGATGTCATTGAAGTTGAAGGAATAGTTTCACACTAGTTGCATAAAAATATGGTGGAGTGTTCAGAGACCTGGATTCTCACTCCAAACCCTGTAACGACATGAACAATTTGTATCAGCCGTTTCACCTTTGGCTGTCTCGCTTATCTCTTGTGAAAAATGAGATAATAATACTTACCCATCTTAGCAAAGTGTTTTGATATCCATAGAGAAAAGTGCTATAACATTTCAAATTATTGTAACTAATTAGCAATCATTTATCTTCTAAAAATTAAGACTAGAGTAGTTTTCATTATAAATTAATTCAACTCTGGAAAATGCTTTAGGCTGAAAGAGGGTCTGAACATTTCTGCCTGCATCGATATCTGGGTTCCAGTTATAGAAAGCTACTGCAATGTTCACTGTGCATGTTACCGTGATGGCATTCAAACACTGTGCCAAAAAAAATAATTAATTAATTTTAAGACTGTGAGGAAATTCAAGAGGGGGACATCTACTTTTGTTGCAGATTCTGGGTTTCATGAATTGACTGATCCAAGAAAGCTTCCATGCAAGTTCACTGTGACAACGTTATGCATCTCTCTGAAAACTAAGATAGTGGAAAGTAAAGCTAGTATGACAATTCTAGTGGGGAAGAAACAGGCTGGTAATCAGAAATTTTTGTCAACCCTAATCATACAGAATGCCTTACCACGATGCTTTTATTTTTTCCCCTCCAATCCTAGTAATTCGACATTCTGACTTAGAACACTGTACCAGATCCACATCAGTTCTACCGTCTTGCTTTCTGACAATTCACTCAGGAGTGAATTCAGGTTTTCTTTGATTCAGTGGCCAGTGCTATAAACTGTGAACTTAGGCAATTTGAGGGAAAATGAAGTTTTGCTGTTCTCTTGGCTACGTTCTCAAAAGCCGCAGATCACCTCAGAATGGAGAAATACATTCATTCAGGTACGTTCTCTCAGTTATTTCAAAACTAAGATGGTTTGTTGGCAATTTTGCCACCACACAGAACCCTTACATACAGAAGCTTCTTCACAAATTCTCAGTAAACTTGGGCATTAAGAGAACTCTCTTCTCAGGCAATTGTTTCATTTATGCTTTTATTCCTTGTGAAGGAACTCAGCTGATCCCAGCACTCTGTTTCCCTTTATTGATTCTAATTGTGACTCCTTTTAGCACAGTACTATAAGCCTTACCGGCTAGCCACTGCTGTCTTTCTGGACTGGAGGTAACACTGACCTAAGGATTGAAATGCTCTGCTACCAAGAGAGTTGTCTGCCATGGGGAATTACACGCTTATCATCTGTTCCAGACTGAAGCGTCTTCCTCAAGTCTAGCTCTGCTTTGGAAATATCAGATTTCTCCCCATCTGCCAAGTCCTGCTTGTTTAACTCAAGATACAGTCCTCTCAGTAATTTTTTCTGTTTTTTCCTTCTTTTTATGAAAACCACCATGCTATCCAACGACTAAGAATTCCTTTTAGCCTTCAGACCACATCACAGCACAACAGCAATTTACTAGGCCAACAATAGGAACACATGCAAACAACAGAGTTTTGCAAAGCTTAACTTCACTCAAAAAGAAATTAAAATCTTTAAGTGCTCATATACACAAATATATGACTGTAAGTCAGGCTTAGCTATCCAGTCCTGTCTGTGTATCACTATGTGTCTGCATTACCAAAAATTTACTATTAAGAGTCAGTTCCAGGCAATCAACCCAAAATCTCAAGGAAATAATTTTTAATAATAGAATAGTGCTGTCTCTTATAATAGAAGACTCGAGAGAGAGGAGACTAACAGACAACACCAATTCTTGCAGCAATTAAGGTGAAGCATATAAAATATTTACTAGCTAGAGACTGAGGCAGCAAGGACAGACCTACAAATAAGGATTGAGACACATCATCTTTATTACAGCCTCGTTATCTCTTTTGTTACCCAACAGAGAGAGAAAAGAAGGGGATGGGAGAGTTCTGCTTAGAACCTGACTGTTGTTGTGTATATTCAAAGTATTTTCCTACGCAATGAGAGAAATAAAACCAAACTCTGATTTCCAGCCTGGCAACTAAACCAGCCCTTTGTATGATCCCGATGCGCTAGCTCTGCTTCACGCAAGCAGACGCGTCAAGTCTATGAAAGCCGGCCCTGCGAATAAAGGTTAGTTACCAGTTTTCTATTAAACGAAAACACGAAACGTGTCGTATCACCACGGTTATTTATTAACTAGAGGAAAACCATAAAAACCAGCTACAAACGGCACGCCACTGATGCAGCGGGCAGTAAAATTAACTGCCCCTTCACACCCAGCGAGGGGAAACCAACAAAGCCCACCACGTTTCAGCAGCAGGGGGTTGCCCATGCCAGCTGCAGAGCTCCCCTCCTCTTTTACTGCCGGGATTTTGGGGCCAGGGACTGCCCTCATGGCCGGGGGGTGCCCTTATGGCAGGGGGGTGCCCCCACGGGCCCAACCCCGCCGCCCCCTACCTGGGGCCGGCTCCAGCGCGGCGTCCGCGGTCTCCAGGCAACAGCCCCGGCGGCGCGCGGAGCACCATGGGAGATGTAGTTCGGGGGCCGGCGAGGAGAGGCCGCGCGCATGGGGCGGCCTGCAGGCGGCGGCGGCCGTTAGCAGGGCTAACGGCTGTGGGGCGGCGGGCACGCGGTGGCGCTGTTCCCACCATGCTTTAGAGGGGGTTTTGGGCATTTTTTTTGAAAAGGAAGGTACTTTTCAGGCAGCCTCTTCAAAAAGTAAGCGGAAAACCTACTTGATTCCCCAAACTTTCAGCGTTTTCAGGTATTTTCTGAAGTATTCGCATGCACGAACGCAGTTGAAACGTGGCGAGCTTTACAGCACAGGGCTGCCTTCCTACCTGCTCCCACACAGTGGTCAGTGTTTCTGAGGACAGCAGAGCCTGTACGAAAATGTGTGTTGAGGTCTCTGTCCGTATCCACTTGTCCCATGGATAATGGTGTCTTGAGTTCTGACCCATGCCTGCCGTCAGGAGGGCTGCTGCTTGGCGTGGGGAGGGGTCAGTGCCCACGGGGGTCATTTCACACGAGTGTAATGCACCTCGTGGGCACAATTCAGCTCAGCACTCAACCCCGTCCTTGCCATCTCCTCCAGAAACAGCAGCCAGTAAAGGTGTGACCCCAGCAATGGCCCAGCTAGAGACGCCAAGACCACAGCAACACTCTCTGGCATCTCACGACTCCCACATGGGGCTGAAATGCTCCTGGGTGCAGGTGGGAGCCTTTCCACACCGTTCTTCCTTTCACAGTCGGCTCTGCGGAAGAAATCTGCAAAACCAGAGCTCCAGGAGCAAAATGCCTCCACCTGAGCTCCACGAGAGCAGCCACCTACCCAAGCACCTGCCGCCTCCTGCTGTGGGACAGAAGGCTGGCTGTCAGCCACCACCACCTGCACACTATATATATAAATATATATGTGTATTGTATATATATATATAAATACGTATACATTTTAAAGCGGTTCCTGAAGCTCTGGGGCCGGCATCTGCCCGCCCAGGTGCGGAGGAGGAGGAGGAGGCGGCGGTGGGCGGGAGGGAGAGAGAGAGAGAGAGAGGCCGTGCGGCAGGGAGGGGACAGGTGGCACGGGAAGGGGAGGACCCGGGCCAGACCCGGCTGGTGCTGGAGGAAGAGGAGGAGGAGGAGGAAGCCCCGCCATGGCCCTGCTGCCGGCCTGCCTGCTGCTGGCCTGGCTGCCGGCCGGTGAGTGGGGCGGTGGGATGGGGGCTGCCGGCCTCCCCTTCCCTCCCCGCCCCGGGACACCGTCGGGGCGAACGCGTTGGGGTTGGGGGAATGGGATCGCCCCGCTCCCGTCCCGGTTTGGGGCTAGGGTGGTCCGGCCCCGGTCCTGAGCTTATCCCGGGGCAGGGCGGAAGAGCGGTGCCCGCCCCAGCTCGGCACGAAAGGTCGCACCGGGTGGTTTCGGTGCCCCAAAGGTGCGGCCAGCTCCTGGCCCAGGAGGAAGTGGCCCTGTGCTTCCCGGCCGCCTCGGGGCAGGGAGCGGGGTTTGGATCCAGGTGGGGGAATGAGCACGGGGTGGGCCCTTTCGCCTCGGCCACAAGGGCTCTGATAGCTTGGGATCTCCTTATGGGACCAAAACGATCGTTGTGCCTCCGGGGTGTTTGTTTACGTTCTGTTTTTCACAGAGAACCGGTAAAAGAGGCAATAAAATAACCGAGGTACGCTTATTGATTGTCTTGCTTGGCAGCAACGTGCCTGCGTGATGGTCTGGCTAAAAATTGTCTTCGCCAGTTCTAAAGGGCAGTGTCTTTTCAAAGGAAGTCACAGATCTGAGGTAGCGTGACTTGCTAGGTTGGTAGTGCCCAGGTTTGTTCTTTCTAAGCAGGAAAAGGAGAGCAGCATGCTGTAGGTGAATGCAGTTCGACCTTAGGAACCTGCCTTAATGTCGCAGCATTTCAGTTGTCTTGTGTGATCATGGTTGAGGGAGTCAATATGAAACATCAGACACGCTGAGACATCTCACTGTCCTCCAGTGGGAACAGTAGGATTTAAACCTCCTTAAAAAGTAAGGAACTTACCTTTCAACTCTGACTCCTTTGTAGAACAGAGGTAGTGCCTAAGGATCCCTTTCAAATAGAGCTTTGGTTTCAGTAAGTGAAAATTACGTAGTGGTTTTGAGTATTTTATTCTTGCCTGAGAGATGCTGCTATAGGAAGCCCACAGGAAGGCTGTTGTGTTTCCATGAGTCTCAACAGGTCATAATTCTTATGGGAAATATCTGTTTGGCTGCCAATGACATGAAGGTTTTGCCAGTCTTGAGGGTTCAGATTTTGGTTTGGTTTCTTGTGGTTTCCTGCACAGATCTTGTGTATTAGATGTTTCACAATGAAAGCTGAAACAAAGTGCATTAACGTACAATGCAATTAAATAAGAGCCCCTGCAACTACCTATCACCAGCCCTTGTCTTGCTACAACACTGTAAAAACTACAGGGCCTTGCTTTTGCTAGAATTTTGCACAGTTGCTGCTATTTCTGTATTTAAGTATATGTGTGTATATTTTATTTTTCAGAAAAGCCTTGAACTCAGAGTTTACCATGGTCCTCTTTGTGTTCACATGGCATTTTTTTAGGCAAAAGATCTCTCTCTGCTGTGCTTTGAGTTGGCTGGCCAAGAGTCTTACGTCAAGGTAGAAACTGAGCAAGTACTGCATTGCCAGTATCCTACTGCAAAAACACTTGTTGAGGCAATGCTGCACCTCTGCAGCTGTATGGTTTCTACCTGGCGGAAACTGCCCGGAGCATACTCCATGCAGCCTAAGAGCATAGTGAAAGAATGATGCTTGCAGATGTGAACCAGATGTTATTATATATTCTCTTATCCCTGTTCTTATCCTGAATATATAGAATAAAGGGAAAGACTTTGAATACGCAATACAAAGCAAGTGCTTGTTCATGACTCTTTTGGTTGGTGCCGTCCAGACCTCCCCCTTTCCTTCCCTCCTTCCCTGCTGTCATGCTCCCCAGTCAAGAAAGCAGCTAGCATAGTACTGCAAGCCATGCCCTGTTCTCTGGGATGAATTCCAAACAGGGCATCCTATGCTCACTCTGTGCTGTTTGTATTGCCTTATCAAAGGCAACTGGTGATAACTTCACTATTGTTCATGACAAGCACAACTTACTCTATTATCAAAGTTTAAACAAGATAGAGATGTCTCTGGAGTGTGGCTAAAATAAAGCATAGCTTATGAGAAACTTTGTAAAAACTTGCTCAGTGGATGTGGTTGCTTGGATAGAAAATGCTGTGGAAGATGTGGGTGAGTTCTAAACATGCACAACAACAGCTTCATTAAAACGAGGTGTTGTAGATAGATGCAGGTCCTGTGTGAGGCAAAGAGAGGCGTATTTCAGTTGTGGGTCTGGGCCGGAGTGAAAGTTGTGATGTGATGCGTGCTCCTGAGGGCTGACTGCCTTCTGTTTTCTTGTTTGCAGGTTGTCTCTCCCTGCTGGTGACAGTGCAGGATACTGAGCGTTACACCACCTTATTTGCCAGCGTCATCCTCAAGTGTGATTACAGCACCTCAGCACAGCTGCAGGATGTCGTGGTGACCTGGCGCTTCAAATCCTTCTGCAAGGACCCCATCTTTGACTACTACTCAGCCTGTGAGTGTCAGGGGTGTCCTCCAAAGAATCCCTTTTCAAATGGAAAAGAAGGGGCAGGCAGACTTACTGGGGAATACAGGCTTTTGACCTCTTCCTAACCACAAGCCAGGTCTGGTTGGTGGTATTTCCCCAGGCTTCAAGAAAAAGAGGTCATGTCTGTGATTTTCTTTGCAATGTCAAGGCTTTATGATCCTGTGTCATAGAAATCCCAGCCACATCAGCTCATCTGTCCTCCGCGTCATCAGATTAGCAGGCAGTGAGGTTCAGCCATGTTTGACACATCTCAAACTTGGCAGCCCCACCTTCTGCTTCTGCATATTTGAAAGCAAGGGTCCCACAACAGGTAGACTTGATGATTCCATGATGGGGCACAGGGTTGGAGCTAGAGTCCAGTTACTGGGTGTTACTGATTTTAGGAAGAAATACATGCATTTTGGAAGGCAGAAAGACTTCTAAGTGATAGCATTTAGTACCTGCAGCAGCACTCCATGTGCAGACATTGTGGTGTGTGCAGCCTCGTTTCAGGGATGTTTATGGTTCTTAAGATGGTAGGTTTAAGACGGTCAACCTTAGCTTAATTGTGCCCTTAAAAATGAATTCAGAATTTGTCCTTTCTTCTCTTCATTGCAAACCCTTTACAGACAATGCTGTCTGAATGAGTAGTCTCCTCAAATCTCAGCTCCCAAGTGCCTGGCTGTTCAATGTTAGATTATACTGTGAATCTCTCAAGAGAGAGACAGAAATTGCCTCTAGTCCCCTGTTAATGCTGTTGGGCCTCTCTACATAATCCTGAGCTGGAATCAGATGATGGGTTCTTTTTTGTCTTTAGGAGCCCCACAACATGTAATGGCATACAGGAGGGACAGGGAGATAATTCCTACAGCGGTTCATGTATGTCTAGATACTTTGTTTGGTAAACACACTTATGTTTTTATCCCAGTAGTCCTGGGAGTTCTGTGACTTTTTCCCTTGCAGTTTATCTTCACATTGGTACCTGCCCTCTTGCCTACCATTATTAGCTTCTTTCTATTGTTGTTCTTTCTGTTGTGAGCACGTGAGTCATCTCCAGTGCAGCTCCTACATTCTCAAAATCTGTCATTCCCGTGGCTCTATCTCTGTTTGCTTTTAAGCACTCCAAAGCAACTTGTCCTTGCTGTTTTGAAGCCATGCTTCCTATTACTGAACAAAAGCAAATGCACATGCGCATTCAAGAGTTTTCGAAAAGTTTTCGTACTGCTTACAAGGGGATAGAAAATTAAATTTGAAATAATAACTTTTGGCATCTTTTCTGGTGATGTGTTTATAGCGTACCAGGCCGGTTTAGCTCTTGGCCAGGACCCTTCTGATGACTGCAACGACAGCCAGCGAAAGGTGCGCATTGTCATCCAGAAATACGGACAGAATGAGCCTGTGCTGGGTGTGGACTACCGGCAACGGAAGATCACCATTCAGAACCGTAAGTGACTTGGCCTCACAGGCAGGCAGCGAGCTCAATAACTATCCGGTATCTGGGCCTATGAAGTGACGAGAAGCATAAATGTGGCTAATGCCATCTGTAGCCATACATACTCTGTGAGGTGCCAATGGAACAAGAGTTATGAAGGGCCAGCTCCCTTGTTCCCAGCTGGCCTGAGGGTGTTGGAGGCATTACAAACTAAGGCTGAGTTGAGGATGCCTGAGCATTTTGCTGAAGGGTAAAGGTAAGCTGAGGAGTCCAGAGGCCAGAAAACAGTTTTCCTCTAAGAAGTACTGCATAGTTGTCCACAAGCATTGTATGCTCCATGCTGCCCCTGGAGCAGTAGCTGTTGCTACTTCCAGGGAGTTACTGGGATGTCTGACCTAATGGGGACTGTGGTCTGTGTTCCAAAACCAGTGTTGGCAGCATCCATTTTAATACCCATCACCTGGTAGCACCCTGGTATTTCATGTCACAAAGAATTACCCCCACTTCTAAGTATTGTTGCCTTCCAGCAAGACAAAGAGAAAAGGAACTGGCAGTTACTGCTGTTTACAGAAGTTCTCAGTGGTCTCAGAGGGGATTGTCTGAAGGTGATGGCTACCCTTGGGGAGAGGGGAGATGCAGTACTGAATGTTGCCTGCAGGCCGAGGACCCTCTTAGAGTGGGGCCTGAAAGTAGTGTCAGTCCCAAATAGCCTGCTAACCTCTCCGTCCTTCTTCTGCAGGGGCAGACCTTGTCATCAGTGAGGTCATGTGGTGGGACCATGGTGTGTACTACTGCACTGTGGAAGCACCAGGAGATACCTCAGGCGATCCAGACAAAGAAGTTAAGCTAATTGTGCTGCGTAAGTGCCAGCGGTCTGTTGCCTGGGTAGCAGATACCTCCTTCTGTTCTCTTCCTCTCCACCCAAATATTTCTCCAGTAGTGGAGAGGTACTTAGTAACTTACTGTGCCCAGGTACATAGGGATCCTCTTTCTCTCTCCATTTCTCCCACAGACTGGCTCACAGTACTCCTCATCATCCTCGGTGGCCTCCTCCTCCTCCTGCTGATAGGAATATGCTGGTGCCAATGCTGCCCCCAGTATTGCTGCTGCCACATCCCGTGTGTCTGCTGCCCAACCCGATGCTGCTGTAATGAGGAAGGTGAGGTGTCCATGTCCAAATGTGTGTCCATTCATGGCTTCTGTCAAGACAAAAGCCTGAGACACAGCTTGCTGAGTTCCACTTTCTCCCTCCAGTTCAATGTCCACGTAGACAGAGACATTTATTTGGGCAATGTTACACTCATGACCACTTTACTTAGAGAAGGGTAGCTAGGGACGTGGATCCCATCTTATGCCTCCATGTCCTACTTTGAGAAGTTCGTCCCCACTGCCATCTCACTGCCAGCTGTGTCCATGTCATGCAGGGCACGGTCACTGGCCTTTTGTGCGTAGCTCAAGACTGTTTTCTTCTCTGTCTTGTGGTTCTTATGCCCATGCACATGAGGAAGGCAAGCAAATACCTTGTCCTTATTGTGATGTTACTCTCCAAACTGTCCGAATCTTCAAGTGTGTTGCTCTGAGAGGTACTTGCATAAAAATTATATTTTTGTTTCTTCTTGTTATTTTCGGAGATACTTCTTTCACATGAAAAATATTTGGTTTTTTTTTATGGGGAGAAGGAATTGAGAAAGAAACGAGAAAGATGGTCTGTCATGATGTTCAACACTGCAAATGCGTTCTGAGGTTTTGAGGATCAAGAGAAACTTTGTTGTGTATAGGTTTTTGCAGAAACAAAGATTCTGCAGCCAAACCCTGCTCTGTTAAGAGGGCCAGCCAGGAATGGCATTTGAATTTTGGCTACTGAGGTTTTTTATCTGCTGTGTTTCTGTAACTGAAACTTATCAGCGACACAAGGTAGAATACCCCCCATGCAGTTTACACGATTTGACAGGAACAAAACACCGCAAATACGTTTACTTATCACTGAAATCACCGGATTCTTCCCTGGATGCTGCAAGAAGATTTGTGAACAGAGAGCTGTGTTTCTGGTTTCCTTTTAGCTGCAAAAGAATTACTTGTTATACCTTGGGTGTTAGTAAGCTTTCTAAGAGCCAAAAGAAGCACCTGTGAGAGGTTTAGATTGAAGTTTAATCTGTTTAGCCTTTGCAAAGAGCTAACAGACCGTCTCATTTGCTAAAGCCAAAACTGAACAAAACACTTTCTGGGGCTTTATGGGCTGTCAAGTGAAATGTATGGTGGTGAGGACGCTAAGCAAATTTGGCAGAGAAATTACTTTCCATGAGGGGAGAGAGAGGTTATAGAGATGAAAGACTCACACCTCCAGACTTTCTAGTCCTCATCAAAAATGGATTCTGAAAACGCATGAGCTTTTTTGGAGGGTTTTCTGTTCTGTAGGAGGTGATGGCACTCCCCAGAGTAATGCTTTTGTCTTTCCTGCCTCCTGCTTAGGATAAACATGAGAGATTCTTGTGG
This sequence comes from Cygnus olor, assembly GCF_009769625.2. Taxonomy (NCBI): domain Eukaryota; kingdom Metazoa; phylum Chordata; class Aves; order Anseriformes; family Anatidae; genus Cygnus; species Cygnus olor. Next base: position 95,189,423 of record NC_049169.1, read on the forward strand.
GGTTCCCAAAACTTCTCCCTGCTCATGAGAGAAGGTACAGATGAGTTCAGCCTCCTTGACTGGCTGCTGGATTCTGTGAATGTAATTTCCATCCCAGATGCCTGCCCTCTTTATCATCCACTTTGCAAGGGATCCTTATGATTGCTCCCCTGCTTTAGTGCTCCTTCACTTCATCCTGCATCTGACTGACTTGTTGGCCTCCAGGAAATGAATTGGAGACTTAAAAAACAAAAGAAGATTGAGACAGGAGGCATCTCAAAAACCAGTCCTGAGGAATAAGAGTTCCACTACAACTGAAGAAAAGGCAAAAATCCTCAGTTAAATCTTAGAATTACAGTGCAAGTTGTGGTTGACTTCTTCCCACTTAACTGGCCACTAGAGGGTAGCCTAGATCTGCTGAATGGGCATAGAATACAGTGAGGGAAGGTAACTGGATGTTTTAAGTCAGGTCCTCACCTAACA